>NC_090451.1:40532090-40843708 GCF_031143425.1 Pleurodeles waltl
AAGTTGGTACCTCTGTCAGACACCACCTCCTTAGGGAAGCCCACTCTGGTAAAGATGCCAATGAGGGCCTTGGCTACTGCAGGGGCAGTAGTCGACCTAAGGGAAATAGCTTCAGGGTATCTAGTAGCATGATCCACTACTACTAGTGTGTACATATTCCCTGAGGCTGTGGGAGGTTCAAGTGGACCCACTATGTCCACACCCACTCTTTCAAAGGGGACCCCCACCACTGGAAGTGGAATGAGGGGGGCCTTTGGGTGCCCACCTGTCTTACCACTGGCTTGACAGGTGGTACTGGAGATACAAAACTCCTTAACTTTCTGGGACATGTTGGGCCAGTAGAAGTGGTTGACTAGTCTCTCCCACGTCTTGGTTTGTCCCAAATGCCTAGCAAGGGGAATATCATGGGCTAAGGTCAGTATGAACTCTCTGAACGCCTGAGGCACTACCACTCTCCTAGTGGCACCAGGTTTGGGATCTCTTGCCTCAGTGTACAGGAGCCCATCTTCCCAATAGTCCCTATGTGTTCCAGTTTTCTTGCCATTGGACTCTTCAGCAGCTTGCTGCCTAAGGCCTTCAAGAGAGGGACAGGTTTCTTGCCCCTTACACAACTGCTCCCTTGAGGGTCCCCCTGGACCTAAGAGCTCAACCTGATAAGGTTCTAACTCCATAGGCTCAGTTCCCTCAGAGGGTAGAACTTCTTCCTGAGAAGAGAGGTTCTCTTTTTGTTGTTGTGTTGCAGCTGGTTTCCCAGTTGTCTTTCCTTTCCTCTTGGTAGGCTGGGCCCTTTTTCCAGACTCCAGCTCTACTTTTTCACCCTGAGCCTTGCACTGTGCCCTTGTCTTGACACACACCAGTTCAGGGATACCCAGCATGGCTGCATGGGTTTTCAGTTCTACTCCAGGTCATTTCCAAGCAAACAGTCTACTGGTATATTTGAGGAGACCACCACCTGTTTCAGGCCATTGACCCCTCCCCACTCTAAAGTTACCATAGCCATGGGATGTGCTTTAGTTTGATTGGCAGCATTGGTGACTGGATAAGTTTGTCCAGCCAGGTATTGACCAGGGGAAACCAGTTTCTCTGTCACCATGCTGACACTGGCACCTGTATCCCTCAGGCCTTCTACACTTGTCCCATTAATTAAGAGCTGCTGCCTGTATTTTTGCATATTAGGAGGCCAGGCAGCCAGTGTGGCTAAATCCACCCCACCCTCAGAGACTAATGTAGCTTCAGTGTGACACCTGATTTGCTCTGGGCACACTGTTGATCCCACTTGGAGACTAGCCATTCCAGTGTTAGCTGGAGTGGAGTTAGAAGTGGTACTTTTCTTGGGACAGGCCTTGTCTCCAGTTTGGTGTCCAGGCTGATTACAGCTACGACACCAGGCCTTTTTGGGATCAAAGTTTTTACCCTTGTACCCAAAATTGTTTTGTGAAGAGGCTCGGGCCCACCCTCCTGTGCAGGTTTTTGGGGGCCTGAAGAAGACTCTTTACTATTTTTGTTTTTGGATGTCTCAACACCTTTCCCCTGGGGAGGCTTTGTGACCCCTTTCTTTTGGTCACCCCCTGTGGAAGTCTTGGTCACCCTAGTCTTGACCCAATGGTCCGCCTTCTTTCCCAATTCTTGGGGAGAAATTGTTCCTAGGTCTACCAGATGCTGATGCAGTTTATCATTAGAACAATTACTTAATAGATGTTCTTTCACAAATAAATTGTACAACCCATCATAATTATTAACACCACTACCTTGAATCCAACCATCCAGTGTTTTCACTGAGTAGTCCACAAAATCAACCCAGGTCTGGCTCGAGGTTTTTTGAGCCCCCCTGAATCTAATTCTATACTCCTCAGTGGAGAATCCAAAGCCCTCAATCAGGGTTCCCTTCATGAGGTCATACGATTCTGCATCTTTTCCAGAGAGTATGAGGAGCCTATCCCTACACTTTCCAGTGAACATTTCCCAAAGGAGAGCACCCCAGTTAGAAATGTTAACTTGTTCGGTAGCATGTGTAGCTGCAGATACACATGCTGTGCATAGTCCGCTGTCTGGTGTTGGGCTCGGAGTGTTACAAGTTCTTTTTCTTCGAAGAAGTCTTTTCGAGTCACGAGACCGAGGGACTCCTCCCACTTCGGTTCTATTGCGCATGGGCGTCGACTCCATCTTAGATTGTTTTTTTTCCGCCATCGGGTTCGGACGTGTTCCTTTTCGCTCCGTGTTTCGGGTCGGAAAGTTAGTCAGAATCTCGGGAAAATTCGTCTGTATTGTTTCGTTCGGTATCGGGATAGTTAGGGCAAATCGACACCGAACCTTAAAGAGCTCCGGTAGCCCTTCGGGGTATTTTCGATCCCCCGTCGGGGCCTGGTCGGCCCGACCACGTGCAACATCGAGACTGATGGAACGGACCCCGTTCCGATTCTGTCCTAAATGCCACAGTAAATATCCTTATACAGACCAACATTTGGTCTGTAACTTGTGCCTGTCCCCCGAGCACAAGGAGGAGACGTGTGAGGCCAGTCGCGCGTTTCGGTCTAGAAAAACGCTCAGAGACCGAAGAGCCAGATGGTTGCAGATGGCGTCCACGCCGACAGGACAACAAAGGTTCGAGGAGGAAGAAGAAGAAACATTCTCCATCCCCGATTCAGACTCCGAAGAGTTCGACGTCGAAGAGCAACCAACCGTGAGTAAGACGTCGAAACAAAGATCACGCGAAAAAACAGAGAAAGCCCAGGGGACGCCACTCCCTACAGGCCATGGCTTAACCCATAAAGTTGGTGACCGTCCATCGGCACCGAAAAAGGGCGAGCTGGTGCCTAAGTCGTCCGACTCAGGTCGAGACACAGGCACGCAGCAATCTCGGGACCGAGAGAGTGGTGCAGAAAAGGGTCGACACCGAGACAGCGGCACCGAAACTGCTCGGCACAGACAGCGGCACCGAAGATGGTCGGCACCGAGAGGGCACGACACTGAAAAAAAGAAAGATCTCGTCGGAGCCGAAAAAAACTAAAGACACGGTTTCAGTGCCAAAACACCCGGCAACCGAACCAAAAACCAGTTCCTACTCAGAGGAACAATCACTGTCCTCCCAACTAAAAAGACACAGATTTGAGGAGGAATTACAAACAACAGAAGTAGATCACACGCAAAAGCGGATCTTTATCCAAAGTGGTACAGGGAAGATCAGCACTCTTCCCCCAATCAGAAGGAAAAGGAAACTTGACTTCCAGCAACAAGACAAGCCACCACAAGCAAAGGTGGTAAAGAAGGTAACTCCACCACCCTCTCCACCACCGTCAACTCATGTATCACCGGCACAGACTCCACCACAATCACCAGCTCATACCACCATGAGCCAAGATGATCAGGATGCATGGGACCTCTATGACGCTCCGGTATCGGACAATAGCTCAGAGGCGTACCCAACTAAACCCTCACCACCTGAGGACAGTACAGCATATGCACAGGTGGTAGCTAGGGCAGCCCAATTTCATAATGTATCGCTACATTCGGAGCCTATCGAGGATGACTTCCTCTTTAACACCCTGTCCTCCACCCATAGCCATTATCAAAGCCTTCCTATGCTCCCGGGAATGCTAAGGCACGCTAAACAGATTTTTAAGGAGCCAGTTAAAAGCAGAGCAATAACTCCAAGGGTGGAGAAAAAATACAAGGCACCGCCCACAGACCCTGCTTTTATTACATCACAACTGACACCAGATTCAGTAGTCGTAGGAGCAGCTCGTAAAAGAGCCAACTCGCATACATCAGGCGACGCACCACCTCCGGACAAGGAGAGCCGCAAGTTTGATGCAGCTGGGAAAAGGGTTGCAGCACAAGCTGCAAATCAGTGGCGCATCGCCAACTCGCAAGCACTCCTAGCGCGATACGACAGGGCCCATTGGGACGAGATGCAGCATCTCATCGAGCACCTCCCCAAAGAATTGCAGAAACGAGCACAACAAGTGGTTGAAGAGGGACAAAATATCTCCAACAACCAGATACGTTCTTCTATGGATGCAGCAGGTACAGCTGCAAGAACAATAAATACTGCTGTGACGATAAGGAGGCACGCATGGCTGCGCACATCTGGCTTCAAACCTGAGATACAACAAGCAGTGCTCAATATGCCGTTTAATGAACAGCAATTGTTTGGGCCGGAAGTGGACACTGCAATTGAAAAATGAAAGAAGGACACCGACACAGCCAAAGCCATGGGCGCACTCTATACCCCGCAGGGCAGAGGCACATTTGGCACATTTCGCAAAACAACTTTCAGAGGAGGGTTTCGAGGTCAAGCCACAGAAACCAGCACCTCACAAACCAGACCACCTATCTACCAGGGACAATATCAAAGGGGAGGCTTTCGGGGCCAATACAGAGGGGGCCAATTCCCAAGAAACAGGGGAAAATTTCAAGGTCCCAAAACCCCTCAAAATAAACAGTGACTCAAAAGTCACACAACCCCTTCACACAACACCAGTGGGGGGAAGACTAAGCCAGTTCTACAAATCTTGGGAGGAAATTACAACAGACACTTGGGTCTTAGCAATTATCCAACATGGTTATTGCATAGAATTTCTCCAACTCCCTCCAAACGTCCCACCGAAAACACACAATATGTCAAAACAGCATATAGACCTTCTAGGACTAGAAGTTCAAGCATTACTGCAAAAAGACGCAATAGAATTAGTACCAAGTCCACAAAAGAACACAGGAGTTTACTCACTGTACTTTCTAATACCAAAAAAGGACAAAAGTCTGAGACCAATATTAGATCTCAGAACACTAAACACCTACATCAAATCAGACCACTTTCACATGGTCACGTTACAAGACGTAATACCACTGCTGAAACAGCAAGACTACATGACAACGTTAGATCTAAAAGACGCGTATTTCCATACACCGATACATCCCTCGCACAGGAAATACCTAAGGTTCGTATTCAAAGGAATACATTACCAATTCAAAGTGTTGCCATTCGGACTAACAACAGCGGCAAGAGTCTTTACAAAATGTCTAGCAGTAGTAGCTGCACATATCAGGAGGCAGCAAATACACGTGTTCCCGTACCTAGACGATTGGTTAATCAAGACCAACTCGCTAACAAAGTGTTCACACCACACAGATTGTTATACAAACCCTTTACAAGCTGGGTTTCTCCATCAACTATGCAAAGTCACACCTTTTGCCGTGTCAAACACAGCAATACTTAGGAGCGACAATCAACACAACAGAAGGGATAGCCACTCCAAGTCCACAAAGGGTTCAAAATTTTCACAAGGTGATACAAGCCATGTATCCAACACAAAAGATACATGCAAAGATGGTATTAAAACTCCTAGGCATGATGTCCTCATGCATAGCCATTGTCCCAAACGCAAGATTGCACATGCGGCCCTTACAACAGTGCCTAGCATCACAATGGTCACATGCACAGGGTCAACTTCTAGATCTGGTGTTGATAGACCGCCAAACATACATCTCGCTTCTATGGTGGAACAGTACAAATTTAAACAAAGGGCGGCCTTTCCAAGACCCAGTGCCACAATACGTGATGATAACAGATGCTTCCATGACAGGCTGGGGAGCACACCTCAATCAACACAGCATCCAAGGACAATGGGACGTACATCAAAGAAAGTTTCATATAAATCACCTAGAACTGTTAGCGGTATTTCTAGCGTTAAAAGCATTCCAACCCATGATAACCCACAAATACATTCTTGTCAAAACAGACAACATGACGACAATGTATTATTTAAACAAACAGGGGGGGACACATTCGACACAGTTGTGTCTCCTAACACAAAAAATATGGCATTGGGCAATTCACAACCACATTCGCCTAATAGCACAGTTTATTCCAGGGATCCAGAACCAGCTAGCAGACAATCTCTCTCGGGATCACCAACAGGTCCACGAATGGGAAATTCACCCCCAAATCCTAAACACTTACTTCCAAATTTGGGGAACACCTCAAATAGATCTATTTGCAACAAAAGAAAACGCAAAATGCCAAAACTTCGCATCCAGGTACCCACACCGGCAATCCCAAGGCAATGCTCTATGGATGAATTGGTCAGGGATATTTGCGTACACTTTTCCCCCTCTCCCTCTCCTTCCATATCTAGTAAACAGATTGAGTCAAAACAAACTCCAACTCATACTAATAGCACCAACATGGGCAAGACAACCTTGGTATACGACACTACTAGACCTGTCAGTAGTACCTCATGTCAAACTACCCAACAGGCCAGATCTGTTAACACAACACAAACAACGGATCAGGCATCCAAACCCTGCATCGCTGAATCTAGCAATTTGGCTCCTGAAATCCTAGAATTTGGACACTTAGGCCTCACTCAAGAGTGTATGGAGGTCATAAAACAAGCTAGAAAACCTTCCACTAGACACTGCTATGCAAGTAAATGGAAAAGATTTGTTTGTTACTGTCATAATAATCAAATTCAACCATTGCATGCATCTCCGAAAGATGTAGTAGGATATTTACTACATTTACAAAAATCAAATCTAGCTTTCTCTTCCATAAAAATACATCTCGCAGCAATATCTGCTTACCTGCAGATTACTCATTCAACTTCCCTATTTAGAATACCTGTCATTAAAGCGTTTATGGAGGGCCTAAAGAGAATTATACCACCAAGGACACCACCTGTTCCTTCATGGAACCTCAACATTGTCTTAAGAAGGCTCCTGGGTCCACCTTTCGAACCCATGCATTCTTGTGAAATGCAATACTTAACGTGGAAAGTTGCATTTCTCATTGCCATTACATCTCTAAGAAGAGTAAGTGAAATACAGGCGTTTACCATACAAGAACCATTTATTCAAATACACAAAAATAAGGTCGTTCTAAGAACAAATCCAAAATTCTTACCAAAGGTTATCTCACCGTTCCACTTAAACCAAACAGTGGAATTACCAGTGTTCTTCCCACAGCCAGATTCAATAGCTGAAAGAGCACTACATACATTAGACATCAAGAGAGCGCTAATGTACTACATTGACAGGACAAAAGAAATTAGGAAGACAAAACAACTATTTATTGCCTTCCAAAAACCTCATACAGGAAATCCAATTTCAAAACAAGGTATTGCCAGATGGATAGTAAGATGCATCCAAACCTGCTATCTTAAAGCAAAGAGAGAACTGCCTATTACACCAAAGGCACTCTCAACCAGAAAGAAAGGTGCTACTATGGCCTTTTTAGGAAATATTCCAATGAACGAAATATGTAAGGCAGCAACATGGTCTACGCCTCATACATTTACTAAACACTACTGTGTAGATGTGTTATCTGCACAACAGGCCACAGTAGGTCAAGACGTACTAAGAACTTTATTTCAAACTACTTCCACTCCTACAGGCTGAACCACCGCTTTTGGGGAGATAACTGCTTACTAGTCTATGTACAGCATGTGTATCTGCAGCTACACATGCCACCGAACGGAAAATGTCACTTACCCAGTGTACATCTGTTCGTGGCATTAGTCGCTGCAGATTCACATGCGCCCACCCTCCTCCCCGGGAGCCTGTAGCCGTTTGGAAGCAGATCTTGAACATTTGTACATTTGTAAATATATTACATTAAACCTTCATTTTGTACATACGTATTTATTCCATTGCATGGGCACTATTATTAGCATACACAACTCCTACCTCACCCTCTGCGGGGAAAACAATCTAAGATGGAGTCGACGCCCATGCGCAATGGAACCGAAGTGGGAGGAGTCCCTCGGTCTCGTGACTCGAAAAGACTTCTTCGAAGAAAAACAACTTGTAACACTCCGAGCCCAACACCAGACGGCGGACTATGCACAGCATGTGAATCTGCAGCGACTAATGCCACGAACAGATGTACACTGGGTAAGTGACATTTTCCTTCTGGTTACACAAGCCCTCTAAAGAGCTGTGAACCATTTGGTGATGTCATCACCATCTTCATATTTAGTTACAATCCGTTTAGGGATTTTCAACATGTCAGGAGAATCTCTGACCCTATTTATGTTGCTGCCACCATTGATGGGACCTAGGCCCATCTCTTGTCTTTCCCTTTCTATGGCTAGGATCTGTCTTTCCAAAGCCAATCTTTTGGCCATCCTGGCTAGCAGGAGGTCATCTTCACTAAGGCTCTCCTCAGTGATAACAGAGGTGCTGGCCCCTCCTGTGAGGGAAGCAGCATCTCTGACTATTATGTTTGGAGTCAGGGATTGAGGGTCCCTGATCTCCCTAATTAGGACTGGAAGGGGGGAATTCTCCTCCAAGTCACTATCTTCTCCCTCTGTGAGGTCATCCTCAGAGGGGTTGGCTTTTTCAAACTCTGCCAAAAGCTCCTGGAGCTGTTGTTTGGAGGGTCTTAAGCCAATTGGGATTTTCTTTATTTTGCAGAGAGACCTTAGCTCCCTCATCTTAAGATGGAGGTAAGGTGTGAGGTCGAGTTCCATCACATTCTCTTCTGCACCAGACATTGTTTCTAAAAGTTGGAATACTTTTTAAGAATCTAAAACTAGTTCTAGAATCTAATTCAAACTTTCACAATACTTTTTAAACTCTAAAAGAAATGCTAACAGGGACTAACACAAGGCCCTAGCAGGACTTTTAAGAATTTAGAAAAATAGCTCAAATTGCAAAAATCTATTTCTAATGACAATTTTTGGAATTTGTCGTGTGATCAGGTATTGGCTGAGTAGTCCAGCAAATGCAAAGTCTTGTACCCCACCGCTGATCCACCAATGTAGGAAGTTGGCTCTGTATGCACTATTTCAAAGTAAGGAATAGTATGCACAGAGTCCAAGGGTTCCCCTTAGAGGTAAGATAGTGGCAAAAAGAGATAATACTAATGCTCTATTTTGTGGTAGTGTGGTCGAGCAGTAGGCTTATCTAAGAAGTAGTGTTAAGCATTTGTTGTACATACACACAGGCAATAAATGAGGAACACACACTCAGAGACAAATCCAGCCAATAGGTTTTTGTATAGAAAAATATCTTTTCTTGGTTTATTTTAAGAACCACAGGTTCAAATTCTACATGTAATACTTTGCATGAAAGGTATTGCAGGCAAGTACTTTAGGAACACTGAATAATCACAATAGCATATATACTTTTTACATAAAACACATATAGCTATTTTATAAGTGGACACAGTGCAATTTTCAACAGTTCCTGGGGGAGGTAAGTTATTGTTAGTTCTTGCAGGTAAGTAAACCACCTACGGGGTTCAAATTGGGGTCCAAGGTAGCCCACCGTTGGGGGTTCAGAGCAACCCCAAAGTCACCACACCAGCAGCTCAGGGCCGGTTAGGTGCAGAGTTCAAAGTGGTGCCCAAAACACATAGGCTTCAATGGAGAAGGGGGCGCCCTGGTTCCAGTCTGCCAGCAGGTAAGTACCCGCGTCTTCGGAGGGCAGACCAGGGGGGTTTTGTAGGGCACCGGGGGGGACACAAGTTAGCACAGGAAGTACATCCTCAGCAGCACGGGGGCGGCTGGGTGCAGTGTGCAAACACACGTCGGGTTTGTAATAGGAATCAATGGGAGACCAAGGGGTCTCTTCAGCGCTACAGGCAGGCAAGGGGGGGCTCCTCGGGGTAGTCACCACCTGGGCAAGGGAGAGGGCCTCCTGGGGGTCACTCCTGCACTGGAGTTCCAGTCCTTCAGGTGCTGGGGGCTGCGGGTGCAGGGTCTTTTCCAGCCGTTGGGATTTTAGAGTCAGGCAGTCGCGGTCAGGAGGAGCCTCGGGATTCCCTCTGCAGGCGTCGCTGTGGGGGCTCAGGGGGGACAACTTTGGTTACTCACAGTCTCTGAGTCGCCGGAGGGTCCTCCCTGATGTGTTGTTTCTCCACCAGTCGAGTCGGGGTCGCCGGGTGCAGTGTTGCAAGTCTCACGCTTCTTGCGGTGATTGCTCCTCTGGAAACAAAGTTGCAGTCTTTGTTGAACATGGCCGCTGTTCTCAGGAGTTTCTTGGTCTTTTGGAAGCAGGGCAGTCCTCTGAGGATCCAGAGGTCGCTGGTCCTGGGGAAAGCGTCGCTGGAGCAGTTTTCGTCTGAAGGAGGGAGACAGGCCGGTAGGGCTGGGGCCAAAGCAGTTGGTGTCTCCGTCTTCTCTGCAGGGGTTTTTCAGCTCAGCAGTCCTCTTCTTCGTAAGTTGCAGGAATCTGATTTCCTAGGTTCAGGGGAGCCCCTAAATACAGGATTTAGGGGTGTGTTTAGGTCAGGGAGGGCAGTACCCAATGGCTACTAGCCCTGAGGGTGGGTACACCCTCTTTGTGCCTCCTCCCAAGGGGAGTGGGTCACATTCCTATCCCTATTGGGGGGATCCTCCATCTGCAAGATGGAGGATTTCTAAAAGTTAGTCACCTCAGCTCAGGACACCTTAGGGGCTGTCCTGACTGGCCAGTGACTTCTCCTTGTTTTTCTCATTATCTCCTCCGGCCTTGCCGCCAAAAGTGGGGCCGTGGCTGGAGGGGGCGGGCAACTCCACTAGCTGGAATGCCCTGTGGTGCTGGAACAAAGGGGGTGAGCCTTTGAGGGTCACCGCCAGGTGTTACAGCTCCTGCCTGGGGGAGGTGATAGCATCTCCACCCAGTGCAGGCTTTGTTACTAGCCACAGAGTGACAAAGGCACGCTCCCCATGTGGCCAGCAACATGTCTCGAGTGTGGCAGGCTGCTAAAACCAGTCAGCCTACACAGGTAGTTGGTTAAGCTTTCATGGGGCACCTCTAAGGTGCCCTCTGGGGTGTATTTCACAATAAAATGTACACTGGCATCAGTGTGCATTTATTGTGCTGAGAAGTTTGATACCAAACTTCCCAGTTTTCAGTGTAGCCATTATGGTGCTGTGGAGTTCGTGTTTGACAGACTCCCAGACCATATACTCTTATGGCTACCCTGCACTTACAATGTCTAAGGTTTAGCTTAGACACTGTAGGGGCACAGTGCTCATGCACTGGTGCCCTCACCTATGGTATAGTGCACCCTGCCTTAGGGCTGTAAGGCCTGCTAGAGGGGTGACTTATCTATACTGCATAGGCAGTGTGAGGTTGGCATGGCACCCTGAGGGGAGTGCCATGTCGACTTACTCGTTTTGTCCTCACCAGCACACACAAGCTGGCAAGCAGTGTGTCTGTGCTGAGTGAGGGGTCCCCGGGGTGGCATAAGATATGCTGCAGCCCTTAGAGACCTTCCCTGGCATCAGGGCCCTTGGTACCAGGGGTACCAGTTACAAGGGACTTACCTGGATGCCAGGCTGTGCCAATTGTGAAAACAAAAGTACAGGTTAGGGAAAGAACACTGGTGCTGGGGCCTGGTTAGCAGGCCTCAGCACACTTTCAATTCAAAACATAGCATCAGCAAAGGCAAAAAGTCAAGGGGTAACTATGCCAAGGAGGCATTTCCTTACAAGGGGTGACTTATCTATACTGCATAGGCAGTGTGAGGTTGGCATGGCACCCTGAGGGGAGTGCCATGTCGACTTACTCATTTTGTACTCACCAGCACACACAGTCTGTGCTGAGTGAGGGGTCCCCAGGGTGGCATAAGATATGCTGCAGCCCTTAGAGACCTTCCCTAGCATCAGGCAACACAACAACAAAAAGAGAATCTCTCTTCTCAGGAAGAAGTTCTGCCCTCTGAGGGAACTGAGCCTATGGAGTTGGACCCTTATAGTCTATGCAGAGCATGTGTATGTACAGCCACACCTGCAGTCAAATGGAAAATATTACTTACCCAGTAGACATCTGTTTGTGGCATGTAGTACTGTAGATTCACATGTGCCCCCCTCCTCCCCAGATGCCTGTAGCTGTTCCAGTTGCCTTACATATGTATATATTTGTACATAGATTTACATGGCCATCTTTCTATACTTTCTTTATACATACTGTAAAGAAATGGCTCCCTGTTGCAGTTACCCCCCACTTTTTGCCTGATACTGATGCTGACTTGACTGAGAAGTGTGCTGGGACCCTGCTAACCAGGCCCCAGCACCAGTGTTCTTTCACCTAAAATGTACCATTGTTTCCACAATTGGCACAACCCGGGCACCTAGGTAAGTCCCTTGTAACTGGTACCCCTGGTACCAAGGGCCCTGATGCCAGGGAAGGTCTCTAAGGGCTGCAGCATGTCTTATGCCACCCTAGGGACCCCTCACTCAGCACAGACACACTGCTTGCCAGCTTGTGTGTGCTGATGGGGAGAAAATGACTAAGTCGACATGGCACTCCCCTCAGGGTGCCATGCCAACCTCCCACTGCCTGTGGCATAGGTAAGTCACCCCTCTAGTAGGCCTTACAGCCCTAAGGCAGGGTGCACTATACCACAGGTGAGGGCATATGTGCATGAGCACTATGCCCCTACAGTGTCTAAGCAAAACCTTAGACATTGTAAGTGCAGGGTAGCCATAAGAGTATATGGGCTGGGAGTCTGTCAAAAACGAACTCCACAGCTCCATAATGGCTACACTGAATACTGGGAAGTTTAGTATCAAACTTCTCAGAATAATAAACCCACACTGATGCCAGTGTTGGATTTATTAAAAAATGCACACAGAGGGCATCTTAGAGATACCCCCTGTATTTTACCCAATTGTTCAGTGCAGGACTGACTGGTCTGTGCCAGCCTGCTGCTGAGAGACGAGTGTCTGACCTCATGCGGTGAGAGCCTTTGTGCTCTCTGAGGACAGAAACAAAGCTTGCTCTGGGTGGAGGTGCTTCACACCTCCCCCCTGCAGGAACTGTAACACCTAGCAGTGAGCTTCAAAGGCTCAAGCTTCGTGTTACAATGCCCCAGGGCACTCCAGCTAGTGGAGATGCCCGCCTCCTGGACCCAGCCCCCACTTTTGGCGGCAAGTCCAGGAGAGATAATGAGAAAAACAAGGTGGAGTCACTGGCCAGTCAGGACAGCCCCTAAGGTGTCCTGAGCTGAGGTGCCTCTGACTTTTAGAAATCCTCCATCTTGAAGAAGGAGGATTCCCCCAATAGGGATAGGAATGTGACCCCCTCCCCTTGGGAGGAGGCACAAAGAGGGTGTACCCACCCTCAGGGCTAGTAGCCATTGGCTACTAACCCCCCAGACCTAAACACGCCCTTAAATTTAGTATTTAAGGGCTACCCTGAACCCTAGAAAATTAGATTCCTGCAACTACAAGAAGAAGGACTGCCTAGCTGAAAACCCCTGCAGAGGAAGACCAGAAGACAACAACTGCCTTGGCTCCAGAAACTCACCGGCCTGTCTCCTGCCTTCCAAAGAACTCTGCTCCAGCGACGCCTTCCAAAGGGACCAGCGACCTCTGAATCCTCTGAGGACTGCCCTGCTTCGACGACGACAAGAAACTCCTGAGGACAGCGGACCTGCTCCAAAAAGACTGCAACTTTATCCAAAGGAGCAGCTTTAAAGACCCTGCAATCTCCCCGCAAGAAGCGTGAGACTTGCAACACTGCACCCGGCGACCCCGACTCGGCTGGTGGAGAACCAACACCTCAGGGAGGACCCCCGGACTACTCTACGACTGTGAGTACCAAAACCTGTCCCCCCTGAGCCCCCACAGCGCCGCCTGCAGAGGGAATCCCGAGGCTTCCCCTGACCGCGACTCTCTGAAACCTAAGTCCCGACGCCTGGAAAAGACCCTGCACCCGCAGCCCCCAGGACCTGAAGGACCGGACTTTCACTGCAGAAGTGACCCCCAGGAGTCCCTCTCCCTTGCCCAAGTGGAGGTTTCCCCGAGGAAGCCCCCCCTTGCCTGCCTGCAGCGCTGAAGAGATCCCTTGATCTCTCATTGACTTCCATTGCGAACCCGACGCTTGTTCTAACACTGCACCCGGCCGCCCCCGTGCCGCTGAGGGTGAAATTTCTGTGTGGGCTTGTGTCCCCCCCGGTGCCCTACAAAACCCCCCTGGTCTGCCCTCCGAAGACGCGGGTACTTACCTGCTGGCAGACTGGAACCGGGGCACCCCCTTCTCTCCATTGAAGCCTATGCGTTTTGGGCACCACTTTGAACTCTGCACCTGACCAGCCCTGAGCTGCTGGTGTGGTAACTTTGGGGTTGCTCTGAACCCCCAACGGTGGGCTACCTTGGACCAAGAACTGAACCCTGTAAGTGTCTTACTTACCTGGTAAAACTAACAAAAACTTACCTCCCCCAGGAACTGTGAAAATTGCACTGTGTCCACTTTTTAAATAGCTATTTGTGAATAACTTGAAAAGTATACATGCAATTGAAATGATTCAAAGTTCCTAATGTACTTACCTGCAATACCTTTCAAACAAGATATTACATGTTAAATTTGAACCTGTGGTTCTTAAAATAAACTAAGAAAATATATTTTTCTATAACAAAACCTATTGGCTGGATTTGTCTCTGAGTGTGTGTACCTCATTTATTGTCTATGTGTATGTACAACAAATGCTTAACACTACTCCTTGGATAAGCCTACTGCTCGACCACACTACCACAAAATAGAGCATTAGTATTATCTCTTTTTACCACTATTTTACCTCTAAGGGGAACCCTTGGACTCTGTGCATGCTATTCCTTACTTTGAAATAGCACATACAGAGCCAACTTCCTACACATACTCACCCGCTTGCTGGAGAACAGTCTAACAAAGGACTCTATGCCCATGCACAGTATCACAGAGAAGGAGTCACCACTCGATCTAGTAACTCTGAAATGATGAAGGAAAACCACTTGTAACACTCTGAGCCAGACACTAGATGGCAGGAGATATGCAGAGAATGTGAATCTACAGCACTACATACAACAAACAGATGCCTACTGGGTAAGTAACATTTTTTCCTACTGCACACAAACGATTGTACAAAAGTCGCCCCCTAGTGTATTGATATTTTGAGTGCATTGAAATATTTGTTTGAACCACAATTAGGAATTACAAAAATAGCGCTTCATTTGTACTAATACGGATATATTCTAAAACATCAGCAGTACTTTTTTATGTGCTAGCTTCATTCCAACCTTTTGACTTCTGTGGACCCTCACTTTATTATTACTGTAACCTGGGCACCCCCCACATAATCACTATTGGAATCTGTCGACCCCTCCCCAACCTGTCCCTGGCTTAAACATTGTTTATGATTTGAGATTCAAAACCGTACGCACAAAAAAATACAGAAACAAGCATTTATCACACATACAGAAATTAGAACACATTTTATTTACTTTGCAAACAAATCTAAATCACAAAATCCACTATTTATTTATAATATTGAGGATGGAGCTTTTCTAAATCCAATGGAAGCCACACATCGTCCATACTGTATTCTGTTTGATGCACCTGCACTGTTCTCATGAATCAATTTGAGTCTTCTAATTAAATTTTTAGCCTCCAATTTCAAATTAATTGACACAGTACGTTTTAAATTTCAAGATGTACATTTAGCCACTTTATATACACTTCATTAATCTGTTAATATTTAATTTTCTAAGCAGTCACAGAACCCCAGGTGTCCCTGGACCACAGGTTGGGAACCTCTGTGCTTTGGGCGGGGGGGTGGGGTGAATCCTACACTCTCTCCTCTCGTGTGTACTCAGCACGATTGTCACATAAATTCTACCACTTTGAAGTCTCAGGAAGAAAAAAAAAGAGTAAACACCCATCTCCCTCAGAAGACAGAAAATGCTAACATTTGATCTCTGTCTATAAATGCACAGCTAATGTGACAAGATAGGAACAAGATTAAAAGGTCTGTTTACAGAAAGGGAGTTAGTGGAAGAATACGGTGAACAAGGTTTGGGCAACGGGGGGGGGTGTTGAACTGATATTGGTGCTGACTTGACAGAGTGTGCTGGGCTCCTGCTAACCAGACCCCAGCACCAGTGTTCTTTCCCTTAAAAATGTACCATTGTTTTCACAATTGGCACACAGATAAGTCCCTTGTAAAAGGTACTAGTGGTATCAAGGGCCCTGTGACCAGGGAGGGTCTTCAAGGGCTAGAGCATGTGTTGTGCCAACCTAATGGACCCCTCAACTAACACATGCACACTGCCATTGCAGATTGTGTGTGTTGGTGGGGAGCAAAAGCAAAGTCGACATGGAATCCCCCTCAGGGTGCCATGCCCGCAAACCACTGCCTGTGGCATAGGTAAGTCACCCCTCTAGCAGGCCTTAAAACCCTAAGGCAGGGTGCACTATACCACAGGTGAGGGCATAGCTGCATGAGCAATATGCCCCTCCAGTGTCGTAAGTCCATTCTTAGACATTGTAAGTGCAGTGTGGCAATATTAAGTATATGGTCTGGGAGTTTGTCATTACGAACTCCACAGTTCCATAATGGCTTACCTGAATACTGGGAAGTTTGATATTAAACTTCTCAGCACAGTAAACCTCCATTGATGCCAGTGTGGAATTTATTAAAAAATGCACACGGAGGGCATCTTAGAGATTCCCCCCTGTATTTTACCCAATCCAGGTCTGACTGGTCTGTGCCAGCCTGTCACTAGCAGACGAGTTTCTGACCCCATGGGGTGAGGGCCTTTTTGCCCTCTGAGGCCAGGAACAAGGCCTGCTCTGGGTGGAGGTGCTTCACACATTCTCCCCAACCCTCTTCCTTTGCGGGAACTGTAACACCCGGCAGTGAGCCTCAAAGGCTCAGGCCTTATGTTACAGTGCCCCACAGCACTCCAGCTAGTGGAGATGCCCGCCCCACTGGACAAAGTCCCACTTTTCGTGGCAAGTCCGCTTGGAAACTTAGGAAAAACAAGGAGTGACCAGTTCAGCTGGGACCACCCCTAAGGTGTCCAGAGTGGAAGTGACCCCCTCCCTGCAGAATCCTCCATCTTAGTTTGGAGGACAAAGACCAATATGAATCAGAATGTGCCCCCCTGCCCAAAGGGTGGTGGACACAAGGAGGATGTAGCCACCCTCAGGGACAGTAGCCATTGGCTACTGCCGTCTGAGCCCTGTAACGCCCATAAATCTTGTATTCCTGGCAACCTACAAGAAGAAGGGCCTCTAAGCTGAAACGTTAGACAAGTTCTTTGGTCCCTGCCCTAGCGGCCTGTCTCCTGCTTCAAAGAACCTGCACAAAGACCAGCAACCCCTCCAGCGGGCCCAACAACCTCTGCCAACGCCAGAGGACTGCCCTGCACTCAAAAGGACCAAGAACTCCAGACAGCAGCTCTAAGAAAACTACAACCAAGGACTCCCCCCTCACTCCTGATGCGTGAGTCTTGACCCCTGTGCACCCGACACCTGTGTCCAGGTGGTCCAACCAGCAAGAGAAGGTCCCCAGGCTATTGCTAGTGAGTGCCCTGCGTAGGTTGACCCCTCCACGATAACGCCTGCAGAGGGAATCCCAAGGACCCCCCTGACCGTGAAGCTCGGGATGAAGATATCAGACGCCTAAGGACACACTGCACCCGCAGCCCCCAGGCCTTAGAGAAACCAACCCCTGGTGCCTCAACATTCAGCTAGCGTCCCTCCTCCCTGTCTGACCAGTGGTGTACCCGAGACACCCCTCTGGACCTCACCTGCAGCCTCTGAGTGAGCCCCGGGGTCTCCTCACAGACCAGCATTGGAAACCCAACGTCCTGTTTGCAACCTGCACCCGGCCGCCCCTGTGCCGCTGAGGGTGTGTTTGGTGCCCACTTCTAGCCCCTCCAGTGCTCTTCTAATGCCGCACATGGTATGCCCTCCAAGCTGCGGGTACTTACCTGCTGGCAGGCCTGATTCTAAGTACCCCCTGTCTCCATAGGAGCCCATGTTAAATTTGCTCGACTTTGACCTCTGCACGCATGTTGCTGGTGCCAGGTGTTTGGGGTTAACTTGAAGCCCAACCGGTGGACTTCCTAAAACCTGGAGACTGAAACTGTAAGTCTTTTACTTATCTGTAAAACGACCCAACATTCCCCCCCTCCCCCCGCCCCCAGAACTGTTTCTGAAAATTGCACTCTCCATTTTTAAAATAGCTTATTGCCAATAATTCAAAAACTGTATTACTTGCCTATTTCAAAAAGTACTGTTGATACATGTGTGAAATACAAATCTATTGAAGTACTTACCTGCAACTTGAATCTCATGGTTCTGAAAATAAATTAAGCAAATATATTTTTGCAATATAAAAAACATTGGTCTGGAGTTAAGTTATTGAGTGTGTGCTGCTTCTATTGTCTGTGTGTACAACAAATGCTTTGCACTACCCTCCGATAAGGTTAACTGCTCGACCACACTACCACAAATAGAGCATTAGTATTATCTACTTTAGCCTCTGTCGGGCCTCTGGAGAACCCCTGGACTCTGTGCACACTATATCCCACTTTGATATAGTATATACAGAGCCAGCTTCCTACACAAAGGAAGCAGTACAAGTTGACACAACTATTACAATGTTTTACCTCAACAAGCAAGGGTGGGCAGAGTTGTATGTGCTATCCACACTAGCCCTAAACAGCTGGACATGGGTAATTAAAAAAAAAAAAACAACACTGTAAGGAAATGCCTCCTTGGCATGGTTGCCCCCTGACTTTTTGCCTTTGCTGATGCTATGTTTACAATTGAAAGTGTGCTGAGGCCTGCTAACCAGGCCCCAGCACCAGTGTTCTTTCCCTAACCTGTACTTTTGTATCCACAATTGGCAGACCCTGGCATCCAGATAAGTCCCTTGTAACTGGTACTTCTAGTACCAAGGGCCCTGATGCCAAGGAAGGTCTCTAAGGGCTGCAGCATGTCTTATGCCACCCTGGAGACCTCTCACTCAGCACAGACACACTGCTTGCCAGCTTGTGTGTGCTAGTGAGGACAAAACGAGTAAGTCGACATGGCACTCCCCTCAGGGTGCCATGCCAGCCTCTCACTGCCTATGCAGTATAGGTAAGACACCCCTCTAGCAGGCCTTACAGCCCTAAGGCAGGGTGCACTATACCATAGGTGAGGGTACCAGTGCATGAGCATGGTACCCCTACAGTGTCTAAACAAAACCTTAGACATTGTAAGTGCGGGGTAGCCATAAGAGTATATGGTCTGGGAGTTTGTCAAACACGAACTCCACAGCACCATAATGGCTACACTGAACACTGGGAAGTTTGGTATCAAACTTCTCAGCACAATAAATGCACACTGATGCCAGTGTACATTTTATTGCAAAATACACCACAGAGGGCACCTTAGAGGTGCCCCCTGAAACTTAACCGACTGTCTGTGTAGGCTGACTAGTTCCAGCAGCCTGCCACACCAGAGACATGTTGCTGGCCCCATGGGGAGACGGCCTTTGTCACTCTGAGGCCAGTAACAAAGCCTGCACTGGGTGGAGATGCTAACACCTCCCCCAGGCAGGAGCTGTAACACCTGGCGGTGAGCCTCAAAGGCTCACCCCTTTGTCACAGCCCAGCAGGGCACTCCAGCTTAGTGGAGTTGCCCGCCCCCTCCGGCCACGGCCCCCACTTTTGGCGGCAAGGCTGGAGGGAACAAAGAAAGCAACAAGGAGGAGTCACTGGCCAGTCAGGACAGCCCCTAAGGTGTCCTGAGCTGAGGTGACTCTAACTTTTAGAAATCCTCCATCTTGCAGATGGAGGATTCCCCCAATAGGGTTAGGATTGTGACCCCCTCCCCTTGGGAGGAGGCACAAAGAGGGTGTACCCACCCTCAGGGCTAGTAGCCATTGGCTACTAACCCCCCAGACCTAAACACGCCCTTAAATTTAGTATTTAAGGGCTACCCTGAACCCTAGAAAATTAGATTCCTGCAAACTACACGAAGAAGGACTGCCTAGCTGAAAACCCCTGCAGAGGAAGACCAGAAGACGACAACTGCCTTGGCTCCAGAAACTCACCGGCCTGTCTCCTGCCTTCCAAAGAACTCTGCTCCAGCGACGCCTTCCAAGGGACCAGCGACCTCTGAATCCTCTGGGGACTGCCCTGCTTCGAAAAAGACAAGAAACTCCCGAGGACAGCGGACCTGCTCCAAAAAGACTGCAACTTTGTTTCAAGGAGCAGCTTTAAAGACCCTGCAATCTCCCCGCAAGAAGCGTGAGACTTGCAACACTGCACCCGGCGACCCCGACTCGGCTGGTGGAGAACCAACACCTCAGGGAGGACCCCCGGACTACTCTACGACTGTGAGTACCAAAACCTGTCCCCCCTGAGCCCCCACAGCGCCGCCTGCAGAGGGAATCCCGAGGCTTCCCCTGACCGCGACTCTCTGAAACCTAAGTCCCGACGCCTGGAAAAGACCCTGCACCCGCAGCCCCCAGGACCTGAAGGACCGGACTTTCACTGGAGAAGTGACCCCCAGGAGTCCCTCTCCCTTGCCCAAGTGGAGGTTTCCCCGAGGAAGCCCCCCCTTGCCTGCCTGCAGCGCTGAAGAGATCCGTTGATCTCTCATAGACTAACATTGCAAACCCGACGCTTGTTTCTACACTGCACCCGGCCGCCCCCGCGCTGCTGAGGGTGAAATTTCTGTGTGGGCTTGTGTCCCCCCCGGTGCCCTACAAAACCCCCCTGGTCTGCCCTCCGAAGACGCGGGTACTTACCTGCAAGCAGACCGGAACCGGGGCACCCCCTTCTCTCCATTCTAGCCTATGCGTTTTTGGGCACCACTCTGAACTCTGCACCTGACCGGCCCTGAGCTGCTGGTGTGGTGACTTTGGGGTTGCTCTGAACCCCCAACGGTGGGCCACCTTGGACCAAGAACTGAACCCTGTAAGTGTCTTACTTACCTGGTAAAACTAACAAAAACTTACCTCCCCCAGGAACTGTGAAAATTGCACTAAGTGTCCACTTTTAAAGTAGCTAGTTGTCAATAACTTGAAAAGTATACATGCAATTGAAATGATTCAAAGTTCCTAATGTACTTACCTGCAATACCTTTCAAACAAGATATTACATGTTAAATTTGAACCTGTGGTTCTTAAAATAAACTAAGAAAAGATATTTTTCTATAACAAAACCTATTGGCTGGATTTGTCTCTGAGTGTGTGTTCCTCATTTATTGTCTATGTGTATGTACAACAAATGCTTAACACTACTCCTTGGATAAGCCTACTGCTCGACCACACTACCACAAAATAGAGCATTAGTATTATCTATTTTTACCACTATTTTACCTCTAAGGGGAACCCTTGGACTCTGTGCATGCTATTCCTTACTTTGAAATAGCACATACAGAGCCAACTTCCTACATTGGTGGATCAGCGGTGGGGTACAAGACTTTGCATTTGCTGGACTACTCAGCCAATACCTGATCACACGACAAATTCCAAAATTGTCATTAGAAATTGATTTTTGCAATTTGAAAAGTTTTCTAAATTCTTAAAAGACCTGCTAGGGCCTTGTGTTAGATCCTGTTTAGCATTTCTTTTAGAGTTTAAAAGTTTGTAAAAGTTTGAATTAGATTCTAGAACCAGTTGTAGATTCTTAAAAAGTATTCCAACTTTTAGAAGCAAAATGTCTAGCACAGATGTGACTGTGGTGGAACTCGACACCACACCTTACCTCCATCTTAAGATGAGGGAGCTAAGGTCACTCTGTAAAATAAAGAAAATAACAATGGGCCCCAAACCTACCAAAATACAGCTCCAGGAGCTTTTGGCAGAGTTTGAAAAGGCCAACCCCTCTGAGGGTGGCAACTCAGAGGAAGAGGATAGTGACTTGGAGGAAAATTCCCCCCTACCAGTCCTATCTAGGGAGAACAGGGTCTCTCAAACCCTGACTCCAAAAATAATAGTCAGAGATGCTGGTTCCCTCACAGGAGAGACCAACACCTCTGAAATCACTGAGGATAACTCCAGTGAAGAGGACATCCAGTTAGCCAGGATGGCCAAAAGATTGGCTTTGGAAAGACAGATCCTAGCCATAGAGAGGGAAAGACAAGAGATGGGCCTAGGACCCATCAATGGTGGCAGCAACATAAATAGGGTCAGAGATTCTCCTGACATGTTGAAAATCCCTAAAGGGATTGTAACTAAATATGAAGATGGTGATGACATCACCAAATGGTTCACAGCTTTTGAGAGGGCTTGTGTAACCAGAAAAGTGAACAGATCTCACTGGGGTGCTCTCCTTTGGGAAATGTTCACAGGAAAGTGTAGGGATAGACTCCTCACACTCTCTGGAAAAGATGCAGAATCTTATGACCTCATGAAGGGTACCCTGATGAGGGCTTTGGATTCTCCACTGAGGAGTATAGGATTAGATTCAGGGGGGCTCAAAAATCCTCGAGCCAGACCTGGGTTGACTTTGTAGACTACTCAGTAAAAACACTAGATGGTTGGATTCAAGGCAGTGGTGTAAGTAATTATGATGGGCTGTACAATTTATTTGTGAAAGAACACCTGTTAAGTAATTGTTTCAATGATAAACTGCATCAGCATCTGGTAGACCTAGGACCAATTTCTCCCCAAGAATTGGGAAAGAAGGCGGACCATTGGGTCAAGACAAGGGTGTCCAAAACTTCCACAGGGGGTGACCAAAAGAAAGGGGTCACAAAACCTCCCCAGGGGAAAGGTGGTGAGACAACCAAAAATAAAAATAGTCAAGAGTCTTCTAAAGGCCCCCAAAAACCTGCACAGGAGGGTGGGCCCAGAGCCTCTTCACAAAACAATCCTGGGTACAAGGGTAAAAACTTTGATCCCAAAAAGGCCTGGTGTCGAAACTGTAGTCAGTCTGGACACCAAACTGGAGACAAGGCCTGTCCCAAGAAAAGTCCCACTCCAAAGTCCAATCCAGGTAACACTGGAATGGCTAGTCTCCAAGTGGGATCAACAGTGTGCCCAGAGCAAATCAGGGTCCACACTGAAGCTACTCTAGTCTCTGAGGGTGGGGTGGATTTAGCCACACTAGCTGCCTGGCCCCCTAACATGCAAAAATACAGGCAGCAGCTCTTTATTAATGGGACAAGTGTAGAGGGCCTGAGGGATACAAGTGCCAGTGTCACCATGGTGACAGAGAAACTGGTTTCCCCTGGCCAATACCTGACTGGAAAAACTTATACAGTCACCAATGCTGACAATCAAACTAAAGCACATCCCATGGCAATGGTAACTTTAGAATGGGGTGGGGTCAATGGCCTGAAACAGGTGGTGGTCTCCTCAAACATCCCAGTAGACTGTCTGCTTGGAAATGACCTGGAGTCCTCAGCATTGGCTGAGGTAGAACTAAAAACCCATGCAGCCATGCTGGGTATCCCTGAACTGGTGTGTGTAAAAACGAGAGCACAATGCAAGGCACAGGGTGAAAAAGTAGAGCTGGAGTCTGGAAAAATGGCCCAGCCTACCAAGAGAAAAGGAAAGTCAGTTGGGAAACCAACTGCAACACAGTCAGAAAAAGAGAACCTCTCTTCTCAGGAAGAAGTTCTGCCCTCTGAGGGAACTGAGCCTTTGGAGTTTGAACCTTATCAGGTTGAGCTCTTAGGCCCAGGGGGACCCTCAAGGGAGGAGCTGTGTAAGGGACAAGAAACCTGTCCCTCTCTTGAAGGCCTTAGGCAGCAAGCTGCTGAAGAGTCCAAGGGCAAGAAAAATGGAACACATAGGGTCTATTGGGAAGATGGACTCCTGTACACTGAGGCCAGAGACCCCAAACCTGGTGCCACTAGGAGAGTGGTAGTGCCTCAGTCGTTCAGAGAGTTTATTCTGACCTTAGCCCATGATATTCCCCTTGCTGGGCATTTGGGACAAACCAAGACGTGGGAGAGGTTAGTCAACCACTTCTACTGGCCCAATATGTCCCAGAAGGTTAAGGAGTTTTGCCTCTCCTGCCCCACCTGTCAATCCAGTGGTAAGACAGGTGGGCACCCAAAGGCCCCCCTCATTCCACTTCCAGTGGTGGGGGTCCCCTTTGAAAGAGTGGGTGTGGACATAGTTGGTCCACTGGAACCTCCCACAGCCTCAGGAAATATGTACATCCTAGTAGTAGTGGATCATGCTACTAGGTATCCTGAAGCTATTCCCCTTAGGTCGACTACTGCCCCTGCAGTAGCCAAGGCCCTCATTGGTATCTTTACCAGAGTGGGTTTCCCTAAGGAGGTGGTGTCTGACAGAGGTACCAACTTCATGTCAGCATACCTAAAACACATGTGGAATGAGTGTGGAGTGACTTACAAATTCACTACACCATACCATCCACAAACTAATGGCTTAGTTGAGAGATTCAATAAGACATTAAAAGGCATGATCATGGGGCTCCCAGAAAAACTCAAAAGGAGATGGGATGTCCTCTTGCCATGTCTGCTTTTTGCTTACAGAGAGGTGCCACAGAAGGGAGTAGGATTCTCACCCTTTGAACTTCTGTTTGGTCACCCTGTAAGGGGACCACTTGCTCTTGTTAAAGAAGGCTGGGAGAGACCTCTTCATGAGCCTAAACAAGACATAGTGGACTATGTACTTGGCCTTCGCTCTAGAATGGCAGAGTACATGGAAAAGGCAACCAAAAACCTTGAGGCCAGCCAACAGCTCCAGAAGTTTTGGTATGACCAAAAGGCTGCTCTGGTTGAGTTCCAACCAGGGCCGAAAGTCTGGGTTCTGGAGCCTGTGGCTCCCAGGGCACTCCAGGACAAATGGAGTGGCCCTTACCCAGTGCTAGAAAGGAAGAGTCAGGTCACCTACCTGGTGGACCTGGGCACAAGCAGGAGCCCCAAGAGGGTGATCCATGTGAACCGCCTTAAGCTCTTCCATGACAGGGCTGATGTGAATCTGTTGATGGTAACAGATGAGGATCAGGAGGCAGAGAGTGAACCTCTCCCTGATCTTCTATCATCAGACCCAAAAGATGGCTCAGTGGATGGAGTGATCTACTCAGACACCCTCTCTGGCCAACAGCAAGCTGATTGTAGGAGAGTCCTACAACAGTTTCCTGAACTCTTCTCCTTAACCCCTGGTCAGACACACCTGTGTACCCATGATGTGGACACAGGAGACAGCATGCCTGTCAAGAACAAAATCTTTAGACAGTCTGACCATGTTAAGGAAAGCATCAAGGTGGAAGTCCACAAGATGCTGGAATTGGGAGTAATTGAGCGCTCTGACAGCCCCTGGGCTAGCCCAGTGGTCTTAGTCCCCAAACCTCACACCAAAGATGGAAAGAAAGAGATGAGGTTTTGTGTGGACTACAGAGGGCTCAATTCTGTCACCAAGACAGATGCTCATCCAATTCCTAGAGCTGATGAGCTCATAGATAAATTAGGTGCTGCCAAATTCTTAAGTACCTTTGACTTGACAGCAGGGTACTGGCAAATAAAAATGGCACCTGGAGCAAAAGAGAAAACAGCATTCTCCACACCTGATGGGCATTATCAGTTTACTGTTATGCCCTTTGGTTTAAAGAATGCCCCTGCCACCTTCCAAAGGTTGGTGAATCAAGTCCTTGCTGGCTTGGAGTCCTTTAGCACAGCTTATCTTGATGATATTGCTGTCTTTAGCTCCACCTGGCAGGATCACCTGGTCCACCTGAAGAAGGTTTTGAAGGCTCTGCAATCTGCAGGCCTCTCTATCAAGGCATCCAAATGCCAGATAGGGCAGGGAACTGTGGTTTACTTGGGCCACCTTGTAGGTGGAGGCCAAGTTCAGCCACTCCAACCCAAGATCCAGACTATTCTGGACTGGGTAGCTCCAAAAACCCAGACTCAAGTCAGGGCATTCCTTGGCTTGACTGGGTATTACAGGAGGTTTGTGAAGGGATATGGATCCATTGTGACAGCCCTCACTGAACTCACCTCCAAGAAAATGCCCAAGAAAGTGAACTGGACTGTGGAATGCCAACAGGCCTTTGACACCCTGAAACAAGCAATGTGCTCAGCACCAGTTCTAAAAGCTCCAGATTATTCTAAGCAGTTCATTGTGCAGACAGATGCCTCTGAACATGGGATAGGGGCAGTTTTGTCCCAAACAAATGATGATGGCCTTGACCAGCCTGTTGCTTTCATTAGCAGGAGGTTACTCCCCAGGGAGCAGCGTTGGAGTGCCATTGAGAGGGAGGCCTTTGCTGTGGTTTGGTCCCTGAAGAAGCTGAGACCATACCTCTTTGGGACTCACTTCCTAGTTCAAACTGACCACAGACCTCTCAAATGGCTGATGCAAATGAAAGGTGAAAATCCTAAACTGTTGAGGTGGTCCATCTCCCTACAGGGAATGGACTTTATAGTGGAACACAGACCTGGGACTGCCCATGCCAATGCAGATGGCCTTTCCAGGTTCTTCCACTTAGAAAATGAAGACTCTCTTGGGAAAGGTTAGTCTCATCCTCTTTCGTTTGGGGGGGGGTTGTGTAAGGAAATGCCTCCTTGGCATGGTTGCCCCCTGACTTTTTGCCTTTGCTGATGCTATGTTTACAATTGAAAGTGTGCTGAGGCCTGCTAACCAGGCCCCAGCACCAGTGTTCTTTCCCTAACCTGTACTTTTGTATCCACAATTGGCAGACCCTGGCATCCAGATAAGTCCCTTGTAACTGGTACTTCTAGTACCAAGGGCCCTGATGCCAAGGAAGGTCTCTAAGGGCTGCAGCATGTCTTATGCCACCCTGGAGACCTCTCACTCAGCACAGACACACTGCTTGCCAGCTTGTGTGTGCTAGTGAGGACAAAACGAGTAAGTCGACATGGCACTCCCCTCAGGGTGCCATGCCAGCCTCTCACTGCCTATGCAGTATAGGTAAGACACCCCTCTAGCAGGCCTTACAGCCCTAAGGCAGGGTGCACTATACCATAGGTGAGGGTACCAGTGCATGAGCATGGTACCCCTACAGTGTCTAAACAAAACCTTAGACATTGTAAGTGCGGGGTAGCCATAAGAGTATATGGTCTGGGAGTTTGTCAAACACGAACTCCACAGCACCATAATGGCTACACTGAACACTGGGAAGTTTGGTATCAAACTTCTCAGCACAATAAATGCACACTGATGCCAGTGTACATTTTATTGCAAAATACACCACAGAGGGCACCTTAGAGGTGCCCCCTGAAAATTAACCGACTGTCTGTGTAGGCTGACTAGTTCCAGCAGCCTGCCACACCAGAGACATGTTGCTGGCCCCATGGGGAGAGTGCCTTTGTCACTCTGAGGCCAGTAACAAAGCCTGCACTGGGTGGAGATGCTAACACCTCCCCCAGGCAGGAGCTGTAACACCTGGCGGTGAGCCTCAAAGGCTCACCCCTTTGTCACAGCCCAGCAGGGCACTCCAGCTTAGTGGAGTTGCCCGCCCCCTCCGGCCACGGCCCCCACTTTTGGCGGCAAGGCTGGAGGGAACAAAGAAAGCAACAAGGAGGAGTCACTGGCCAGTCAGGACAGCCCCTAAGGTGTCCTGAGCTGAGGTGACTCTAACTTTTAGAAATCCTCCATCTTGCAGATGGAGGATTCCCCCAATAGGGTTAGGATTGTGACCCCCTCCCCTTGGGAGGAGGCACAAAGAGGGTGTACCCACCCTCAGGGCTAGTAGCCATTGGCTACTAACCCCCCAGACCTAAACACGCCCTTAAATTTAGTATTTAAGGGCTACCCTGAACCCTAGAAAATTAGATTCCTGCAAACTACAAGAAGAAGGACTGCCTAGCTGAAAACCCCTGCAGAGGAAGACCAGAAGACGACAACTGCCTTGGCTCCAGAAACTCACCGGCCTGTCTCCTGCCTTCCAAAGAACTCTGCTCCAGCGACGCCTTCCAAGGGACCAGCGACCTCTGAATCCTCTGGGGACTGCCCTGCTTCGAAAAAGACAAGAAACTCCCGAGGACAGCGGACCTGCTCCAAAAAGACTGCAACTTTGTTTCAAGGAGCAGCTTTAAAGACCCTGCAATCTCCCCGCAAGAAGCGTGAGACTTGCAACACTGCACCCGGCGACCCCGACTCGGCTGGTGGAGAACCAACACCTCAGGGAGGACCCCCGGACTACTCTACGACTGTGAGTACCAAAACCTGTCCCCCCTGAGCCCCCACAGCGCCGCCTGCAGAGGGAATCCCGAGGCTTCCCCTGACCGCGACTCTCTGAAACCTAAGTCCCGACGCCTGGAAAAGACCCTGCACCCGCAGCCCCCAGGACCTGAAGGACCGGACTTTCACTGGAGAAGTGACCCCCAGGAGTCCCTCTCCCTTGCCCAAGTGGAGGTTTCCCCGAGGAAGCCCCCCCTTGCCTGCCTGCAGCGCTGAAGAGATCCGTTGATCTCTCATAGACTAACATTGCAAACCCGACGCTTGTTTCTACACTGCACCCGGCCGCCCCCGCGCTGCTGAGGGTGAAATTTCTGTGTGGGCTTGTGTCCCCCCCGGTGCCCTACAAAACCCCCCTGGTCTGCCCTCCGAAGACGCGGGTACTTACCTGCAAGCAGACCGGAACCGGGGCACCCCCTTCTCTCCATTCTAGCCTATGCGTTTTTGGGCACCACTCTGAACTCTGCACCTGACCGGCCCTGAGCTGCTGGTGTGGTGACTTTGGGGTTGCTCTGAACCCCCAACGGTGGGCCACCTTGGACCAAGAACTGAACCCTGTAAGTGTCTTACTTACCTGGTAAAACTAACAAAAACTTACCTCCCCCAGGAACTGTGAAAATTGCACTAAGTGTCCACTTTTAAAGTAGCTAGTTGTCAATAACTTGAAAAGTATACATGCAATTGAAATGATTCAAAGTTCCTAATGTACTTACCTGCAATACCTTTCAAACAAGATATTACATGTTAAATTTGAACCTGTGGTTCTTAAAATAAACTAAGAAAAGATATTTTTCTATAACAAAACCTATTGGCTGGATTTGTCTCTGAGTGTGTGTTCCTCATTTATTGTCTATGTGTATGTACAACAAATGCTTAACACTACTCCTTGGATAAGCCTACTGCTCGACCACACTACCACAAAATAGAGCATTAGTATTATCTATTTTTACCACTATTTTACCTCTAAGGGGAACCCTTGGACTCTGTGCATGCTATTCCTTACTTTGAAATAGCACATACAGAGCCAACTTCCTACAAACACCTACCAGGTTTACAAGACATAGAGGCAGACAAACTAAGCAGACAAGCAACAATTTCACACAAATGAGAAATAAACAAGCCAAGTATTTGAAAAGGTCTTTCAACACTGGGGCACAACAGAAATAGATCTTTTTGCAAGAACAATGATTGCAAAATGCTGAACTTCGCTTCTAGGCATCCACCCCATGGGTCCTAGGGCAGTGCCCCATCAATAGAAGACTGGTTAGGTAAATTTGGGTGTGCCTTTTCCTCCAGTAGCACTCGTATCTCTTGCAGTAAACAACTGTAGGCAACACCCCTGCTTTTTTTAATAGCACCACGATGGGAAGGCTGGAATGGTTCTCTGACCTCATGGAAATGTTGTTGGAGAAAGTAATGAAGCTACCCATCTAAACACACATTATTGCTAGATTTTACTACTAAACAGTCTGTCACAAGTCCAGTTATCTAGCAGGCCCTAGGGTCATGATTTGAATGGTGCAGTGGCACTGGGGCAAAAGTTGTCATAACCCTTCTAAACATAGATTATTGCTACATTTTACTACTAAACAGGCTGTCACAAGTTCAGGTACCTTGCAGGTATCAGGGTCAATATTTTAGTGGTGCAGCAGGTGCAGTGACACCAGGGACCAAAGCTCTAGGCACCCCACTAAACACTAGTTGTTGCTGTATTTTACAAGTAAACCGGAAGTCATAAGTGCAGATTCTGTGCAGGTAATAGTCATAATTTGAATGGTGCAGCAGATGTCGTGACATTGGAGCCAAAAGTTGTCATAACTCCTCTAAGCACCAAATATTGCAGTATTCTACTACTAAACAGGCAGTCACAAGCGCAGTGATCTTGCAGGCACTACGGACATGGTTTTAATGTGGCACCGGTGCCACAAGGTGTCAGAACCTCTCTAAACACAGGTCATTTCTACATTTTTCTACTAAACAGGCAGTTGCACGTTCAGTGGTGCAGCAGGTGCTGTGACACCAGGGCCAAAAGCTCTGGGAACCCTTCTAAACACCAAATATTGCTATATTCTACTATTAAACAGGCAGTCACATGTGCAGTTATCTTGCAGGCACTACGGACATGGTTTTAATGGTGCAGTGGCACCAGTGCCACAAGGTGTCAGAACCTCTCTAAACACAGATCATTTCTAAATTTTACTACTAAACAGGTGCAAGTGCGGTGGTGCAGCAGGTGCAGTGACACCAGGGCCAAAAGCTCTAGGAACCACTCTAAACACCAAATATTGCTATATTCTACTACCAAACAGGAAGTCACAGGCACAGTTATCTTGCAGGCATTAGGGTCATGATTTTAATGATGCAGCAGGTGCAGTGGCACTGGAGCCAAGAGTTGTCATATCTCCTCTAAACACAAAATATTGCAATATTTGACCACTAAACAGGCAGTCACAGTTGCGGTTACCTTGCAGTTCAAAGGGGCATGATTTGAAAGGTGCAGCAGGTGCAGTGGCACTTTACTAACCACACATTACTATACTCTAATGCAGTGCCCTATTGAGAAAGGCACAAATTATCAGTTTGGAACCCTGGGATATTTATTCAGCATGCATCACAACATAAACAATTATTAACGGCTTATCAAATTTAAAACAAACATTATTATAACCTTTCTCTAATATTTGTTATCCAGTTAGTAAGATAGAATGCAAAAGAAAAAACAAAGGTGAAACCTATTGGCTTTGCCAGTTCTCGTTCATATTGGCAAGGGTCCAGCAGATATGGCAAGTATACATTTTTATAAAAACCATGGCAAAACAAACACTGACGGAGATAAAGGTTGGTAGGTAAAACCAGGCCTACTGTCTTTGTCAATACTTTTTTCATAAGTCCCTCTATCTGTTTATAAGGAGAGCGAAGGAACATAGGGCGGCAAATGGAACAAAAATAGTGATGAGTAAGCTGGAAAAAGGAACAGTACAGAAGCAGTGAAGGAGAGGGGGCTCAGATCCCTCTGCGGGCAGAGACAGCACATGAGCCAAAAGTCACGTGCGGTCTGTGTTACTACTAAATACATGTTCGGGAGGCCTTCTCAAAGGGCTGATCTGTGCTGTGTGCGTTTTACAATCTGTCTTTGTTCCAGTGGAGGTTCTGTGCGCTCTTTAGGTCTGTTTGAAGAGAGCTTCAGTCTCTGTACTGCATGTTCAACAAAAGGGCCCAGTGTTCATGGACTTGAAAGCGTGCCGCTCTCCTGCAGGCATCGCTAGAGCGCCCCCTCTCCGCAGAGGCCGAGAAGCGACCCTCCAGTCGCCCAGTCCAGCCTGTCAGATAGCCCACAACCTGTTGGTGTGTCCTGCACTCAGGAATGCACACCAGCTCATATAGCATTGCATCCTGGCGTTTGTGTAAGGGAATCCGGACACCATTCTACACAGTTGCAGGAGGTGACCACGCCCATCCTGATATTAGGAGAGTTCCCAAATGACCCGTATTTGAAGGGTTCTGCCCTTAGTTTCAGTCAGTTACACATCTTACATCACACTTATCTACCCATCACCATATGTCGTGTGTCTATCGGTCTATCCTCCATTCCCACTCTGACTCATGCCAAATCCATTCTACTACTTTCATCTCCTAAATAACTCTGCCTAAGCTCTTCCCTCCGCTTCCACATCTAACGCACCCAAACCTCACTTTACTACCGTGACCTCCCAAACAACCCTACTATATTCTCCATCATTTATCTCACCCTGCTACTATGATCTCCCTAACCCCTTCCACAGACTTCACTCCTCCATCCTCCCTTTACTCATCCCAAGCCTAAATCCTATTACCATAAACTCCCAATTAACATTTCTGGCTTCTTCCCTCCTCCACCCCTCCATTAATTCAGTCAATCCATCTAACAAACTCACATATCCGTGGCTCAAATTAACTCATAATAATACTAAAACTGTACTCATATTTCCCTATACTAATCCACCACTAATTCCTTTTGGGTTCCGGATTAGCGTGCTACTCACCGAAAAGCGCTTCGACGCCACGTCAGGGGGTAGTAAGCGCTATATAAATACTATTACAATACAAATACAATACAATACCAACTGCAGAAGACCGCCTGTTAATGCAGAAGGAACCGATTCTTCACCTGGAGTCGACCAGCCTCAGTTTTGCAGTTTGAAGACTGAAGAAATGTTATGCTGCTAAGTAGAAGAGAGATGCCCATTGATGCAACTAGGAGTGTCTTTTGGGCATTTGAGCACAAGGCATTACAGTTGTAAAAGATCTAGCATATTTGTTAGATGAGAGCCAATGGTACACTTCTCTAACCCTTCACCTGTCAGCCATTATAGCATTCACAAAGGAACACACAGGTTTTCAATACATTAATCTTCAAGAGATTCCTAAAAAGGGCACAGAGAATAGCTCCTTACCGGTTTTGCTTCAAAGCCCATGTGGAATCTGAATTGGGTAGTCATACACTGATGAAGGAAACATTTAAACCACTGCCTAAAGCCGGATTCAAGTTTTCTACCCTGAAAACAGCACTCAACAGTAACATCACATTGCAGGGTAAGCAGTCATTTACTACGTAGACAGAACTAAACCAGTAAGAAACAGTTCTTTGTCTCCCCTCACAAGATGGATAGTCTAGACAGTCCAAATATGTTCTGTTAAAGCAGGAGTCCACTGTGCAAGAATAAAGGGGACCACATTTGTCTTCCTAGCTAACGCTTCTTTTAACAACGTGTATGGCAGCCAGTTGGTCGCTAATACGCACATTCACAAAGCATTGTGGGAATATTCACAATAACAAGAAACCACAAGTATGTCAAATTGTATTAAAGCATCTGTTTCCAAGCATGCGCTGATTTCAACCCAATCTCCATGAGAGAAAGAATACTAAAAAATCCATGCATAGCAAGTGAATCTAGAAATTATTCACACTGCAAAACAAGCCTGTAAATTACCTGTAGATGTAGTTTTGCAGCTTGAAGCCTTTTCTGGATTCACATACGACCCACCTCAGAAATGAGATGCCTCACAGACAATTTAAAGAGGGATAAAAGACGCATGGTATGTAGGAAGTGTAATTAGACATGCACACAGGAACACCAAGGGAAAAAAAGTCTGAAGATAGCAACCGAGCTCAAGGAATTCCAGGGCGCAAGCAGAAGCTCATTTCACCCAATAGTGTCCGACTGTTCTCTAAGAGAAATAAGGGGAGATCTAGAAAATTATTCAAGCTGCAAAGTACACCCATAGGTAAGTAACCATTTTGTTACTAGCTAGTGCTGTGTCTACTGAAGGAGGACAGATATCTTGAAAAACATTTAGAGATGTACTTCTCCGGCTGTGCTAACAATGGTGAATGCTGAAAACACTTTCAACTAAAGCTGGTGTTATCATTAACCGCGTTTACCATAAATGCACCTGGGACCATTTTGTGCTTGTAGGCCAGGCAGTGCGCTGCCCTCACGCCTCCCTCCTCACCCTACACGTTTTTTTAATGGCTCCATGTTGAGTTGTTGAACTTCCAACTCATTGGGATATACCTCCACTCTGGGAGTGGTACAGAAACATCAGAAAATTGCAAGCAGCGTTTTCAACGCCCCCAAATGTAAGTGTTACTCTACTAGTAGGATTGCTTTATTGCGTTACTTAAAGTGGCACCCTGCTCTAGGATAGTATGCTCTGTGGTCTGGGAGTGTACTGTGATTTGTGGTGGGTCATGACCTACATTATGTATATATTTGTAAGTTACTGCATAGTATTTAGAGGGTGTGTGTGTCTGTCTCTGTCCATCTGGGCAATTGACTTATTGTTGCGTACCAATGAATGGTGATCACTAACCCACGCCACCTCCCCTGAGTAGACCTTGGACTGCTCTGCTTCATTACTCTGAGACAGTCAAGTGCTACATTGGGGTGCAGGGTTTCCATTGAGGTGATAATTGTGGACCCCATTACTTGCACAGGCCTCACATCCTTCACAACTGCATATTGAAACGCCTGGTTTCCTCACGCGCTACATAGCAGTCTTCCTGCTAGGATTTCAGCTGAAGATCTGGTCCTGGTGATCCTCATTCTATTGAATCACCAGCAGTGTTTCCCCATGGTTAGCCATGTGTGACCTCATAAGTAAGCGTATGTGTCACCTCATCCAGACTGGGTGATGAACAGTCTGGGCCCATCTTTTTCTCAAGGAAGGCTGCCATGGGACCTCATGAATCATTGTCATCTCTGGAATCAGCCCAGCTAAACAAGTGAAGGTCAAGATAAGGTTTGTTGTTCCTTTACTATTTAAAGACTTAGTAGCCTATTAGAGTCATATTTTTACAGAAACTAAACCTCAAAGGAAGCACTTACAAAATATAATCGTAGCAGGTGCCGCAGTTAAAGCTCAGCTTCTGGAAAGGACAAGCCACCCTAACTCTTGGGCTTGGCAAAGATAAAGCAAGGCTGTGCGCTCAGAGATCCCATAGCAGAAAAAGATCTAGAATCCATCCTGGAGGTGAACTGATGATGTACTGGAGCGTAATCTGTATCTGACTGAGACGCGCGGGTTCTATCTTCCTCTGCTGGAGACACAGAGTAGAAGGTTCTCCCTTTATAAAGCACCTGTAAGCTCCGCCTGCTGAGCCACGCCCCCGTCCACCTCGAAGTAGGTAAAGGAATTCCCGCTTTTTACCAGGATGATGGACAGCTTTCCAAAACGACCCCAATGCGTTTTACCGCCTATTCCGGTGGTGCGTTGTTGATGCTCAGAAGCACAATGACATCTCCACAAAGACGCACTAGTAACAATCACATTGCCAAAGGCACACAAGGTTGCTGGAGACGTTTACCCCATGGCCCATCACGTACCCTTAGTGTACAATATATACGGGGCGTATAAAACATGCTAGGTAGCGCTTACTGACATACTCGTAGAAAATACTCCGGTTTGGTAGGCCACGATGCTCATTTTACAGAAACTAAACCAATAACAATAAAATACACACACACTCTTTTAAACCTGTCTGACTAAGTATTTTTTACCCATGATTCTAATTATGTATTCTATGTGCATATGTGTGTGTATTCATGTGTGTGTGTGTGTACAAATATATATATATATGTATGTGTATATGTTGTTTCTGTGCCTGGCATGTTTGTGGATCATTGCATGGCTCCTGGTTTTTTGGTTTGTTATACTAGATATCTACGAATTTCTGCTCTCTTTTTATCACACTTATCTTCTCATCACTCTTATGTCATGTCCCTATCAAACTATCCTCCATTCTCACTCGGACTCATCCCAAATCCCTTCGACCACTTTTATCTCCTAAATATCTCTGCCTAAGCTCTTCCCTCCACCTCCACATCTAACTCACCAAACCTCACTCTACCTCTGTGACCTCCCACACAACCCTACTAAATTCTCCTGCATTCATCTCACCCTGCTACTATGCTCTCCCTAACCCTTCCACATCCTCTTTCCCCTCCGCTCCCCTTTTATTCATCTCAAGCCTTTGGATTGAGTAAATGAAGGATAAACTCCCAATTAACACTTCTGGATTTCTTTCCTCCTCCACCCCTCCATTACTCCAGTCAATCTAACTAACAAACTCTCATATCCGCAACTCAAATTAACTCATAATACTAAAACTGTACTCCTTATTAAATTATACTAATCCATCACTAATTCTTGTTGGGTACCGGAGTAGCGTGCTACTCATCGAAAAGCGCTTCGACGCCTCGTCAGGGGTAGTAAGCGCTATATAAATACGATTACAATACAATACAATATACGTCACTGCACAATTCTAAAGAGTGCAGTTTTCACATTCTTATCTCTGAGTCACCAAAGCTTCCTCATTGGTAGTTCTCCTCTCAAGGGATTGGACTGCAGATTCCCCATAGTTTCTGACCCCAGAGGGTGTGGAATTAGGCCAAAAGAAGTTTTTTGGGAGAAAGAGAGGGGGGCTGTACATTTAGAATTTCTTGTTGAAGTACTGGGAGGCAGTGACTCTGGGAATTACCCCCCCCCGTTAATTCTGCACTTGGAAGGAGCACACTGTGATAACTCAGATATCAAGTCCACTGCCTGCCACAGTGTCCACATTTTCTCCATCAGCTCCAAGAAGTAAGGTAGTTTTATATGTCATGGTTACCATGTGGTTTGTTAAAATCTGTGCCCATTGTCATACACGTGTCAGCTTCTTTATGCTACCTCCACCGGCAGCCACCAGTACAATCACAGGTTCTCTCCTCAGCGTTCCACCCCAGCCTCAGTGCTCTCTCTCCATGAAGTGAGGGTTTACTAGGATAAGCCAGGTTTACGCTTTGTGGCTTCATCTTGAAAAGTACCAGGTCTCCCAAGTACCTTTTTAATTCCAGGTAGTTGTTGATGGTGTATATGCTTGCAGGAGGAGAGTTCCATGCTTGAACTGAGAAGGAGATACCTTGTGCGCTTCTTCTTGTGAGGTGGAATCATCGTTTGTACTGCTATACTCGACTGAAGTCTTCTGTCTGAGAGAATTTATTTTGAGCTTTACATGTAGGAATGCAGGACCTTTGCCATATATGGCCCTATGGATTATGCGGAGAACCCTGAAAGTTGGGACATTGAGCATTCGACTTACCCTGTCTGTTAAGATTGGTGTATGTGTGAGTGATGTGTCGTGGGAAAGGGTTAGAAATGGAACCTTGGAAGGTACTGAATGCAACATTTTTTCTTTCTTTGCTTTTCCATCCCCACAAATGTTTTCATGTGCCACCAAAGCTTTGAAAAACCCATTTCTAAAAGTAACTGCTGGTATAAAAAGTGATGAATGCCAGATCCCCCCCCCCCCCCCCCCCCCACACACACACACATTGATCTGTTGAAGCCCCTTGCCGTATATTTAGAAGTAAAGCTTTCAAACGATGCCCAGGACATTCAATCCAGCTCCTGCCAAAGATTTAAAAATAAAAAACACCTAGTGGATGAATTGCACAGTGAAACAGGATAGTCTTCAGTCAGTTCCAGATTTCCCGCTTGTCCAAATTGTGTGATCCTAGGCAAATGCTTTATTTCACTGAGCCTCCTTTTTACGTCAAGCACACAAGCGCTTTGACCTGTTGTAGGTATTGTGGACTTTTAACCATGCCCACCTCACCCCCATCACTTTCACTCTTTTCATGGGCTTGCTTTTTAAAAACCCCATGATGTCATTGGTCATTGCTTTACATTTGTCTTGCCTTGGGGTGGTTTGTTACTGCCTTGCAGACCGACCCTGTTACATGGATAATTGCACAATTGCCAACCTACTTTAGCATGGGCAAACTATTTTTTTCTTTTGTCTCTCCTCTTCGTGCTCCATGGCAGCCATGGTGTTCAGCGCTCACAGCACCAAGAGCGCAAACTCCATCCAGCAGTATTGGAGCACTGATCACGTTGTTCACACTGTTACTTAATCAGAGTCATTTATTTTGGCTCTCCCCTGTGTGCTCTAGCTCTCCCAAAAACACTTAAAATTGATAAATGCTTTACTAGAATACGCAGAAATCTGCAATGCGGCTCTCGCGGCACAGTGGGAGAGCCAATACTACAATAGTCACTGTACTCCGGAAAAGTCACCCCATAATTTTTGGCAAGCATTCTTTTTCAAAACAGTTTTGCCCATAGCTCGGCCTGTGGTGGTCTTAGGACAATGTGGCTGCCGCCAAAATGTTCAGCATGGCGCACTTTCTGTTTAGGTCATCTCTGCATCCCCACACTAGGTTAGTGGGCACATAATAACCCCTCCCACCATTCAGTCCCTAATTAATCTCTCTTACGGCTGGAAATGTTTTACGCCTGGGAGTAGCTTGTATTCTAAGGGCCTTAATATTGCAATAGGCTTGCTTGGCCTGAGAAGGTGTAAGGCTCTATGCCATCTAAGGGCTAAATACATAGTTACACTGTACTACTTTCTGCCATTCTGTTTTCGTGTGTGTAGGAAGTTGGCTCTGTATGCACTATTTCAAAGTAAGGAATAGTATGCACAGAGTCCAAGGGTTCCCCTTAGAGGTAAGATAGTGGCAAAAAGAGATAATTCTAATGCTCTATTTTGTGGTAGTGTGGTCGAGCAGTAGGCTTATCAAAGGAGTAGTGTTAAGCATTTGTTGTACATACACAGGCAATAAATGAGGAACACACACTCAGAGACAATTCCAGGCCAATAGGTTTTTGTATAGAAAAATATATTTTCTTAGTTTATTTTAAGAACCACAGGTTCAAGATTTACATGTAATACTTTAAAGGAAAGGTATTGCAGGTAGGTACTTTAGGAATTTTGAATTAGCAAAATAGCATATATACTTTTCACATAAATCACATATAGCTATTTTAAAACTAGACACAGTGCAATTGTCAACAGTTCCTGGGGGGAGTAAGAGTTTGTTAGTTTTTGCAGGTAAGTAAACCACCTACGGGGTTCAAATTTGGGTCCAAGGTAGCCCACCGTTGGGGGTTCAGAGCAACCCCAAAGTAACCACACCAGCAGCTCAGGGCCGGTCAGGTGCAGAGGTCAAAGTGGTGCACAAAACGCATAGGCTTCAATGGAGAAGGGGGTGCCCCGGTTCCAGTCTGCCAGCAGGTAAGTACCCGCGTCTTCGGAAGGCAGACCAGGGGGGTTTTGTAGGGCACCGGGGGGGGACACAAGTCCACACAGAAAGTACACCCTCAGCAGCACGGGGGCGGCCGGGTGCAGTGTGCAAACACGCGTCGGGTTTCCAATAGGTTTCAATGGGAGACCAAAAGGTCTCTTCGGGGTAGCCACCACCTGGGCAAGGGAGAGGGCCTCCTGGGGGTCACTCCTGCACTGGAGTTCAGATCCTTCAGGTCCTGGGGTCTGCGGGTGCAGAGTCTTTACCAGGCATCGGGATCTGAGGAGCAGGCAGTCGTGGTCAGGGGGAGCCTCTGGATTCCCTCTGCAGGCGTCGCTGTGGGGGATCGGGGGGGGCAACTCTGGCTACTCACGGTCTCGCAGTCGCCGGGGAGTCCTCCCTGTAGTGATTGTTCTCCACAAGTCGAGCCGGGGGCGTCAGGTGCAGAGTGGTAAGTCTCACGCTTTCGGCGGGAAACGCAAGTTGTTTTAAAGTTGCTCCTTTGTTACAAAGTTGCAGTCTTGGGTGAACAGGGCCGCTGTCCTCTGGAGTTCTTGGTCCTTCTGGAGCAGGGCATTCCTCTGAGGATTCAGAGGTCGCTGGTCCCTGGGGAAAGCGTCGCTGGAGCAGTGTCTTTAGAAGTGGGGAGACAGGCCGGTAGAGCTGTGGCCAAAGCAGTTGGTGTCTCCATCTTCTCTGCAGGGTTTTTCAGCTTAGCAGTCCTCTTCTTCTTAGGTTGCAGGAATCTAGTTTCCTAGGTTCTAGGGAGCCCCTAAATACTGAATTTAGGGGTGTATTTTGGTCTGGGAGGGCAGTAGCCAATGGCTACTAGCCCTGAGGGTGGCTACACCCTCTTTGTGCCTCCTCCCTGAGGGGAGGGGGGCACATCCCTAATCCTATTGGGGGAATCCTCCATCTGCAAGATGGAGGATTCCTAAAAGTCAGAGTCACCTCAGCTCAGGACACCTTAGGGGCTGTCCTGACTGGCCAGTGACTCCTCCTTGTTTTTCTCATTATCTCTCCTGGACTTGCCGCCAAACGTGGGGGCTGTGTCCAGGGGGCGGGCATCTCCACTAGCTGGAGTGCCCTGGGGCATTGTAACACGAAGCCTGAGCCTTTGAGGCTCACTGCTAGGTGTTACAGTTCCTGCAGGGGGGAGGTGTGAAGCACCTCCACTCAGAGCAGGCTTTTGTTTCTGTCCTCAGAGAGCACAAAGGCCCTCACCACATGGGGTCCGAAACTCGTCTCTCAGCAGCAGGCTGGCACAGACCAGTCAGTCCTGCACTGAACAATTGGGTAAAATACAGGGGGTATCTCTAAGATGCCCTCTGTGTGCATTTTTTAATAAATCCAACACTGGCATCAGTGTGGGTTTATTATTCTGAGAAGTTTGATACTAAACTTCCCAGTATTCAGTGTAGCCATTATGAAGCTGTGGAGTTCGTTTTTGACAGACTCCCAGACCATATACTCTTATGGCTACCCTGCACTTACAATGTCTAAGGTTTTGCTTAGACACTGTAGGGGCATAGTGCTCATGCACCTATGCCCTCACCTGTGGTATAGTGCACCCTGCCTTAGGGCTGTAAGGCCTGCTAGAGGGGTGACTTACCTATGCCATAGGCAGTGTAAGGTTGGCATGGCACCCTGAGGGGAGTGCCATGTCGACTTAGTCGTTTTCTCCCCACCAGCACACACAAGCTAGCAAGCAGAGTGTCTGTGCTGAGTGAGGGGTCCCTAGGGTGGCATAAGACATGCTGCAGCCCTTAGAGACCTTCCCTGGCATCAGGGCCCTTGGTACCAGGGGTACCAGTTACAAGGGACTTACCAGGGTGCCAGGGTTGTGCCAATTGTGGAGACAACGGTACATTTTAGGTGAAAGAACACTGGTGCTGGGGCCTGGTTAGCAGGGTCCCAGCACACTTCTTAGTCAAGTCAGCATCAGTATCAGGCAAAAAGTGGGGGGTAACTGCAACAGGGAGCCATTTCCTTACAGTGTGGTTATGCCCTCTAAGGGCTAATTATATGGTTAATAACCGTGTTTCTTACAAATTATATTTTTATTGTGGTGTCCTTTAGGGGCTGTTCTGAACATTACAGTCAACATACTTCAATATTTGCTGCACTTGGTTGTCCCATAATGCTTTGCAGGGCATTCTTTTACAAAACATTTTTGCACCTAACTCTACCCGTGGTGGTCCAACAACAATGGGATCACCTTCAAAACGTTCACCACAACCTGCACTTTCCGTCTAGATCTTTGGATCCCCACACTAGGTTAGTGGGGACCGCAAGATAATAACCCTTCCCTCCATTCAGTGTCTTTTTAACCTCCAAGGGTTTCCTTGATACCTATTTTTCACTCTTTAAATTTCACCCAATGAATTGTTGTATACCTGGTATACAATGAAAACCCATTGCAAGGTGCAGCTCCTTTATTGGCTTTTGGCACCTAGGGTTCTTGATGAACCTGCAAGCCCTATATATCCCTGCAACTAGAAGAGTCCAGCAGACGTAATAGTATATTGCTTTTGAAAATCTGACATCACAGGAAAAAGTTAGAGTAAAACGTGGAGAGAAATGGCTGTTTTTTTTCACCTCAATTTCAATTTTTTATTTTTATTTCAGCTGTTATTTTCTGTACCTTGTAGGATCTACACAAATGATACCTTGCTGGATTCTGAATTTTATCTACTTTTAAGAAATGTTTAGGTGTCTGAGACCCAGCATTGGTTTCACACCCATTTCTGTCACTAACTGGAAGGAGGCTAAAAGCAGAAAAAATAGTAAAAATGGGGTATGTCCCAGTGAATTGCCGAAATTGTGTTGAAAAATGTGGTTTTCTGATTCAAGTCTGCCAGTTCCTGAAAGGTGGGAAGACGGTGATTGTAGCACAGCAAACCCTTTATTGATGCCATTTTCAGGGGGGAAAACACATGCTTTCTTCTGCAGCACTGTTTCCAGTTTTTTTTTTTGTTGCAAAAAAATGAAATTTTAGCTGTATGCAAAGTTCTTGGTCTCCTCCAGGGGAACCCACAAACTCTGGGTACCTTTTGAAACCCTAGGATGTTGGAAACAAAAGGACACAAATTTGGCGTGGGTAGCTTATGTGGACAAAAGGTTATGAGGGCCTAAGCGCGAACTGCTTCAAATAGCCCCCCCAAAAAAAGGCTCAGCACAGGAGGGGAAAAGGCCTGGCAGCGAAGGGGTTAATTCTATGTCAGAACTGGACACTCAGATTATGCTTTTCTTTCTTTACTACTCTTAAAACAGCAGCCAGTCAAATTATTAATAACGTACATAAAACCATAGAGTACGTATCCCATTATGCCTTGTGTCCATCCACCAAGCCCATGAGAGTTGACCCTTCAAAAGTCCTAAACGCTGCCATAACTTCCTCTTTCTTTGCTGCTCCATACAAGATAAGTATGATTTATGGTTCATGCCTTTATTTTGAAATTATTTAACAGGATTGGCACGGAACATGTGTGAATTGGTGCTTCAGTATAAGGTGCTTCAGTATAAGAGTGACCTAGACTTTAGCTGTGGTATTAACCATGAGCACAGCATTGCGCTGCCAAACGGTGCGCTCACCTCGCTACTGCGGTTTAGGTAGCCCCTTCCTCTCTATTGTGCCAACTGATTCGCGGGCACGAAGGATCAGAGCCTTCTCTAATCTCGGCCAAGAACGAGCCACAAAGGAATCACGCGGAGCCCGATGAGGCTATTTCTAGATTGGGCTATGCGCAAGTCCGGCAATTGTTTTGTTGACAGCCAGCGTTCGTTGGTAGGCAACACGTGTGCTCGAGCTGTCAGAGCGCGAGTGAGACGCCTTGGCAGAGGCTGCAATAGTGAATCTATTGCAAGTCCAAATTTATTGATTTTGAGCGGGGTGCAGACTCGGTTAAACGTCTGGCTCAATTTGAAATGTCCAGATCCCCAGAGTAGGTGTGGGCTGCAATAATATCACAGGCTTGCCTGAGGGGCACAAAGAGTCAGCTGCTGTGGCAGATTATTGTTCCATCTGTTCATTTAAATCCTTGCACCTTAAGGCTGCTCCCCCTGACGCCAAGTGTGACTTGGACCGTGATTGTTTCCAGTAATGGCAGATAGGAACCTCTTTAGATGGGGCGGCCTATTATGAAGAGGGTACTCAGGAGGTTACGGAGTACAATGAAGATGTAGACCCACTTCAGGCCTTGGACGCCTCCGTTCAACAATCTATTAATAAGGCCTAGCGCAGTGGTCTCCAAACTTTTTAATGCTGCGCCCCCTCAGTTGAAAAATAAAAATCATGGGCCCCCCCTCAGAATTTTTCACCATTATTTTATGAAGATGGCAATGTTTAAATATGTCTAGACCTATTTAAACACTGCAGTTAAGTACTGTTACCTTTTTTAAAAATGCAAAAACATGCTTCTGCTCAAAACAAAGGCCTGTTATCTGTATAATGCTTCTTTTGGCTAGAGTCTGCCGCCCCCCTGGGATCACTTGAGGCCCCCCTAGGGGGGCCCACCCCCCCAGTTTGAAGACCTCTGCCCTAGCGGCAGCATTGCAGCCCAACTGCACTTATTTGCCAAAGCGCAAAGTCGCAAAACTCCTGCTTCCTCGAATTCCGTAGGAGAGTCTTCGGACGCTCCTCGCAAATATCAGATGAAATCCAAGCACTGGCCTCATGAGGAGGTTCTCTCTTCCCTGGAGCAGAAACCCACAGAAGATCACAAGTACTGCGTGCCCAACACCAAGTGCACTCATTCTTTCTCGGATACTGATTTCCAGTCTGTTGACTCGGAGTTCAGGGGATGATCGATCGCGCTGCCATAAAGACAAAAAGAGATGATCTTCTCCCCGTAATCCATCTCCTTCTACCCCCTTTAATTTCGACCCTGAGGACATCATCCATCCTAGGTCTTCTGACTGGGCCCCTGAGCGAGAGGCGGACGATTACATACATAATACATTGTGAAAACCTTTTGATAAGGAGGTGCGCAATCGCCTCAGGGCAGAATGTCCCAAACAGACCTGCTGGACAAGGTGGTGCTTGCGCTGGAGGTGGACCCCAGCATCACAACCTTCTTAAAGACATACTCCAGAAATCCTAAGAAGGGAATCAACAGGGCATGGAAAACATGCCAGGATAAGATGCTGGACGTTGTGGGTCTCCTTGCGAAGATCCCAGAGATGACGCTAAAGAGAGAGGTTATCTCATCGACCCTGATTTTCTGGCTGGGTGGACTCAGCATGCCATCTGCCTCCTTGGGAACGCCAATTGTGCGATATCAACGGAATGCCGAAATTCTATTCTCATGCGAATAGACGCTAAACTTGCAGAAATGACACCAGCGGAAGCGGGCCCCTTAGCTGACGGACTTCTCTTCGGGGGAAAATTTGTTAAGGATATTGGGGAAGTACGTCAGTACCTTCACAGCCCTGGACAAGGCTCAGACTTCCTTGAAAAATTTTTTTCACCCAAATCTTTTTATCAGGGCCAGGCGAGGTAGAGTCCACTCGTCAGGCCATCAATCTTTGCAAGCCCCCCAAAGAGGGGCATATGGACATCAACGTGGAGGATATCCAGACTCCACTAGAGGGTGAACCTTCTTCCCTTCTCGAGCCCAATACAACAAATCAAGACCTGGCGGAGGTTCAAGGGGATACTATCCCTCTGGCAACTCGGTTAAGACCGCTCGATTTATCAAACGTTCCTTTGGGGGGGGCAGGGTCAAACAGTGTATACACAACTGGAGCTTACTAACTCGCGATGCATGGGTTCTTAAGACAGTCCAAGGGTTTTTCCAATCCCCCTACCAACAATGGCTTCCAAAACCTCTCAATTATTCCCAACAAGAGGAAAAGTTTATAGATGCAGAAGTAGGAGAATTGCTGCAGAAACGGGCCTTGAAGCAATGTGATCCCCATCCTCAAGGATTCTGCAGCAATATCTTTTAGTACAAAAGACAGGAGGAGGTCACAGACTGGTTTTGAACTTGAGCAAATTCAGTTTCTGGATTGTTTACAGACACTTCAAAATGCAGGGTATTCACCTCCTGAGAGACCTTCTTCAAGAAGACAACTGGATGGTCCGACTGGGCTTGAAAGACGCGTTTCTGACCATTCCCATTTTTCCTCCCCACAGGTGTTTCTTACAGTGTCAATGGAAAGACCATTGGTACAAATACCTGGTGCTACAGTTCGGAGTGGCCTCAGCCCCGTGGTGCTTCACCAAGGTTATGAAGCCTGTGATAGCTTGCCTGAGAGAGAAGGGAATACGTACAATTGTTTGTTTGGACGACATATTGATCATGACGCAATCCTGCGAGAGGGTGATCGCGCAGCTCCAGCTGACAATCAGTCTTCTCCAAGATTTAGGATTTGTGATCAACAAGGAGAAATCCAGCTTAGTCCCATCTCAGTCCATAGAGCTTCTAGGATTTCTAGTGGATTCTGTCAAAGCGAGGCTTCTGCTCCCCAAAGCAAAAATTCGGGACATCAATAAAGAATTGAGGATATCCCTCTCCATATTGGCTGTGTCCTTGCGGCAGATGGCAAGGATGGTGGGTCTCCATCCTTCATCCATTCAGGCAGTGTTTCCGGCACAACTGCATTATCGAGTCTTGCAGAGACTGAAGATTCAGCACCTCGGGAAAGGCTTAGCTTACTCAGAGCAGGTTCCTCTATCTTCGGAGGTCAGAGCAGAACTGCAGTGGTGGTTAGAACACGTCGAGGCGTGGAATGGCAAACCAGTTTTTGGTTCTCAGCCAGATGTCATCATAGAATCAGACTCCAGTCAATGGGGCTGGGGCACGCCTTGTGGAGATGCATTCACAGGAGGCAGATGGGCCGCTCATGAACTGGAGAGGAACATAAATTGTCTGGAACTGTTGGCAGGATCCTTCGCTATCCAGGCTCTATCCCTAAAGAAGATATCATGATGCATCCTATTGAGGATGGACAATATCTCAGTGGTCTGGTATATCAACCAGTTGGGAGGAACCAGGTCCAGACTCCTGGCTGAGACCGCCAAGGACTTCTGGCACCTTTGCCTGGATCGCAATATCATAGTGATGGCGGAGTATATGCCGAGATAGTCCAACACTATAGCAGATTGGAATTCAGACTTCTGAGGGATCCCATCGATTTGAAACTGCATCCTCTGTTATTTTCTCTGATTCAAGACACATGGGGAAGTTGTTACATAGATCTGTTCGCATTTTGACTGAATCGTCAGCTAGGGAGGTTCTTCAGCTGAAGACCAGATCCAGAAGCGATGACGACAGATGCTTTTCTTCAGGACTGGTACAGGCATCTGAATTACGCCTTTCCCCCATTAAGCATGATATTGAGAGTGGCCTCTCAAGTGAAATGCCAGAGAGCAGAAGTGATCCTAATCACCCCAGTGTGGAAAGCACAACCATGGTTTCCGCTTCTGTTAGCACTGACATGCAATTATCCGCTGTTTCTTCTGAGGAGTCAAGACATGCTCCGTGGACCGCTGGAGGAACTCCATCCGATGGTGATGTTGAAGCAGCTTTCCCTGATGGCCTGGAGGCTGTCAGGCAACAGTGCTACTTGCCAGGCATTTCAGAGACCACGTAGAACAAATGATGCACAGTTCCAAAATAAATATATCTGTATGGATTTTCACCCATGTATAAGGGTGATCCAAAGCAGTCCCTGTAGATAACCTATATCAGGAACAAGAGCCTTCACTCACCAACTGGTGACATGCTTCATCATCGGGCTTTGCTCCTCGTCAGACCGGTGCTGCAATGTCTGACGGGCCCCTCGTGGTGTCGCTTTACTGGAGATCTTATGAAGACCGTTACCGAGAATGATGGTGGGTGGTGGGATTGGTGAAAAGAAATGTATAAAATTGACCAGAAGGACCCTGCAATAAAGTATTTTATTAAGAGTATGGGCCTCTGTCAAGATTAAAATAATAGAAATGGTCAGGGGAAGTAAGAATAATGTCTGTCTTACCCTGTTCACTAATTCATATATTGGGGGTCATTCTGACCCTGGCGGTAAAAACCGCCAGGGCCAACGACCGCGGGAGCACCGCAACAGGCTGGCGGTGCTCCCTTGGGCATTCTGACTGCGGCGGTACAGCCGCGGTCAGAAACGGAAAACCGGCGGTGTACCGCCGGTTTTCCGCTGCCCTGGGGAATCCTCCATGGCGGCGCAGCTTGCTGCGCCGCCATGGGGATTCCGACCCCCATACCGCCATCCTGTTCCTGGCGGTTTTGGCCGCCAGGAACAGAATGGCGCTATGGGGTGTCGTGGGGCCCCTGGGGGCCCCTGCAGTGCCCATGCCAATGGCATGGGCACTGCAGGGGCCCCCGTAACAGGGCCCCACCATGATTTTCAGTGTCTGCCAGGCAGACACTGAAAATTGTGACGGGTGCAACTGCACCCGTCGCACCCCTTTCACTCCGCCGGCTCCATTCGGAGCCGGCATCCTCATGGAAGGGTGTTTCCCGCTGGGCTGGCGGGCGGCCTTCTGGCGGTCGCCCGCCAGCCCAGCGGGAAACCCAGAATACCCGCGGCGGTCTTTTGACCGCGCAGCGGTATTCTGGCGGTCCCAGCCAGGCCGCCGGCTTCCGCCGCCGGCCGAGGTCGGAATGACCCCCTTTATGTCCAAGAACCCTGTAGTCTAGGGATGAAGTATATGTATGGCAGAGTGGGAAGTTCCTACGCTGCCCTAATCTAGAAGGTCAACATGTTTCTGACTGAAATAAGTCTACACAGATCTTGGTGTGATTCGTCAGGACCTCAAATACGTCATAAATCCATACCTAATCCTCACATTTATGGTAATTTACATAAGCTTTGTGGTACAGGAACCTAGAAAAGGGATATAAAAATTAAGAAAGGTTCATTAAGTACATAAACATCTACTGGTGCCAAATGGCCAGGATCCAAATAGTCAGTTTTATACATTTCTTTTCACCAACCTGTAGGAGGCTGGACTGGCTTGTAGTGAGTACCAAGGGGTACTTGCACCTTGCACCAGGCCCAGTTATCCCTTATTAGTGTATAGGGTGTCTAGCAGCTTAGGCTGATAGATAATGGTAGCTTAGCAAAGCAGCTCAGGCTGAACTAGGAGACGTGTGAAGCTACTACAGTACCACTTAGTGTCATATGCACAATATCATAAGAAAACACAATACACAGTTATACTAAAAATAAAGGTACTTTATTTTTATGACAATATGCCAAAGTATCTTAGAGTGTACCCTCAGTGAGAGGATAGGAAATATACACAAGATATATATACACAATAGCAAAAATATGCAGTATAGTCTTAGAAAACAGTGCAAACAATGTATAGTTACAATAGGATGCAATGGGGAAACATAGGGATAGGGGCAACACAAACCATATACTCCAGAAGTGGAATGCGAACCACGAATGGACCCCAAACCTATGTGACCTTGTAGAGGGTCGCTGGGACTATTAGAAAATAGTGAGAGTTAGCAAAATAACCCCCCCCAAGACCCTGAAAAGTGAGTGCAAAGTGCACCAAAGTTCCCCTAAGGACAAAATAGTCGTGTTAGAGGGAGAATGCAAGGAAAACACAAATCAGCAATGCAACAACGATGGATTCCTGTCTGAAGGTACCTGTGGAACAAGGGGACCAAGTCCAAAAGTCACAAGCAGCTCGGAGATGGGCAGATGCCCAAGAAATGCCAGCGGTTGGTGCAAAGAAGCTCTTACTAGGCTGAAGAACTGTGAATACTGCAGGAACGACAAGGGCTAGAGACTTCCCCTTTGGAGGATGGATCCCCCACGCCTTGGAGAGTCGTGCAGAAGTGTTTTCCCGCCGGATGGACGCCAACAAGCCTTGCTACACGCAAATCGTGCGTTTGGCGTTTTTGGACGCTGCTGGGGCCCAGGAGGGACCAGGAGGTCGCAAATTGGACCTGCAGAGAGAGGGGACGTCGAGCAAGACAAGGAGCCCTCACTGAAGCAGGTAGCACCCGGAGAAGTGCCAGAAACAGGCACTACGAGGATGCGTGAAACGGTGCTCGCCGAAGTTGCACAAAGGAGTCCCACGTCGCCGGAGACCAACTTAGAAAGTCGTGCAATGCAGGTTAGAGTGCCGTGGACCCAGGCTTGGCTGTGCACGAAGGATTTCCGCCGGAAGTGCACAGGGGCCGGAGAAGCTTGCAAAGTCGCGGTTCCCAGCAATGCAGCCCAGCGAGGTGAGGCAAGGACTTACCTCCACCAAACTTGGGCTGAAGAGTCACTGGACTGTGGGGGTCACTTGGACGGTGTCGCTGGATTCGAGGGACCTCGCTCGTCGTGCTGAGAGGAGACCCAAGGGACCGGAGATGCAGCTTTTTGGTGCCTGCGGTTGCAGGGGGAAGATTCCGTCGACCCACGGGAGATTTCTTCGGAGCTTCTGGTGCAGAGAGGAGGCAGACTACCCCCACAGCATGCACAAGCAGGAAAACAGTCGAGAAGGCGGCAGGATCAGCGTTACAGAGTTGCAGTAGTCGTCTTTGCTACTATGTTGCAGGTTTGCAGGCTTCCAGCGCGGTCAGCGGTCGATTCCTTATCAGAAGGTGAAGAGGGAGATGCAGAGGAACTCGGCTGAGCTCATGCATTCGTTATCTAAAGTTTCCCCAGAGACAGAGACCCTAAATAGCCAGAAAAGAGGGTTTGGCTACCTAGGAGAGAGGAAAGGCTACTAACACCTGAAGGAGCCTATCAGCAGGAGTCTCTGACGTCACCTGGTGGCACTGGCCACTCAGAGCAGTCCAGTGTGCCAGCAGCACCTCTGTTTCCAAGATGGCAGAGGTCTGGAGCACACTGGAGGAGCTCTGGACACCTCCCAGGGGAGGTGCAGGTCAGGGGAGTGGTCACTCCCCTTTCCTTTGTCCAGTTTCGCGCCAGAGCAGGGGCTAAGGGGTCCCTGAACCGGTGTAGACTGGCTTATGCAGAATTGGGCACCTCTGTGCCCAACAAAGCATTTCCAGAGGCTGGGGGAGGCTACTCCTCCCCTGCCTTCACACCATTTTCCAAAGGGAGAGGGTGTCACACCCTCTCTCAGAGGAAGTTCTTTGTTCTGCCATCCTGGGCCAGGCCTGGCTGGACCCCAGGAGGGCAGCTGCCTGTCTGAGGGGTTGGCAGCAGCAGCAGCTGCAGAGAAACCCCAGGAAGGGCAGTCTGGCAGTACCAGGGTCTGTGCTACAGACCACTGGGATCATGGAATTGTCCCAACAATGCCAGGATGGCATAGAGGGGGCAATTCCATGATCATAGACATGTTACATGGCCATATTCGGAGTTACCATGGTGAAGCTACATATAGGTAGTGACCTATATGTAGTGCACGCGTGTAATGGTGTCCCCGCACTCACAAAGTTCAGTGAATTGGCTCTGAACAATGTGGGGGCACCTTGGCTAGTGCCAGGGTGCCCTCACACTAAGTAACTTTGCACCTAACCTTTACCAGGTAAAGGTTAGACATATAGGTGACTTATAAGTTACTTAAGTGCAGTGTAAAATGGCTGTGAAATAACGTGGACGTTATTTCACTCAGGCTGCAGTGGCAGGCCTGTGTAAGAATTGTCAGAGCTCCCTATGGGTGGCAAAAGAAATGCTGCAGCCCATAGGGATCTCCTGGAACCCCAATACCCTGGGTACCTCAGTACCATATACTAGGGGATTATAAGGGTGTTCCAGTAAGCCAATGTAAATTGGTAAAAATGGTCACTAGCCTGTCAGTGACAATTTGGAAAGAAATGAGAGAGCATAACCACTGAGGTTCTGATTAGCAGAGCCTCAGTGAGACAGTTAGTCACTACACAGGTAACACATACAGGCACACTTATGAGCACTGGGGCCCTGGGTTACCAGGGTCCCAGTGACACATACAACTAAAACAACATATATACAGTGAAAAATGGGGGTAACATGCCAGGCAAGATGGTACTTTCCTACACAACCCCCCCCCAAACGAAGGACAATAAGACTAGCCATTACCTGATGAGTCTTCATTGTCTAAGTGGAAATATCTGGAGAGTCCATCTGCATTGGAGTGGCTACTCCCAGGTCTATGTTCCACTGTATAGTCCATTCCCTGTAGGGATATGGACCACCTCAACAATTTAGGATTTTCACCTTTCATTTGTTTTAGCCAAAGTAGAGGTTTGTGGTCTGTCTGAACAATGAAGTGAGTGCCAAACAGGTATGGCCTCAACTTCTTCAGAGCCCAGACCACTGCAAAGGCCTCCCTCTCAATGGCAGACCAACGCTTTTCTCTAGGGGTCAACCTTCTACTAATAAAAGCAACAGGTTGATCCTGGCCCTCAGAATTAAGTTGTGATAGGACTGCCCCTACTCCTAATTCAGATGCATCAGTTTGGACATAGAATTTTTTAGAGTAACAAGGGCTTTTCAGGACAGGTGCAGAGCACATGGCCTGCTTCAGCTCCTCAAAAGCTTTCTGACAGTTTGCTGTCCATAATACCTTTTTAGGCATTTTCTTGGATGTGAGGTCATTAAGAGGGGCTGCAATGGAGCCATAGTTCTTAATGAACCTCCTGTAATACCCAGTGAGGCCTAGGAAGGCTCTCACCTGGGTCTGAGTGGTAGGGGGAATCCAATCAATAATAGTTTGGATTTTCCCCTGAAGTGGTGCAATCTGTTCCCCACCAACAAGGTGTCCCAGATAAACCACTTTACCCTGCCCTATCTGGCACTTTGAAGCCTTGATAGTGAGGCCTGCCTTTTGCAGGGCCTCCAAAACTTTCCAAAGGTGGACCAGGTGATCATCCCAGCTGGAGCTAAAGACAGCTATATCATCCAAATATGCTGCACTGAAAGCTTCCAGCCCTTGCAGGACTGTGTTCACCAACCTCTGAAAAGTGGCAGGTGCATTTTTCAAACCAAAAGGCATTACAGTAAACTGGTAATGTCCTCCAATGGTAGAAAATGCAGTCTTAGGTTTAGCATCTTCTGACATTTTGATCTGCCAATACCCTGCAGTCAAATCAAAAGTGCTTAGATACTTGGCAGATGCCAGTGTATCTATTAGCTCATCTGCCCTGGGTATAGGGTGAGCATCTGTTTTGGTTACCAAGTTGAGACCTCTATAGTCTACACAAAACCTCATTTCCTTCTTTCCATCTTTAGAATTGGGTTTTGGTACCAGTACCACAGGAGAAGCCCATGGACTGTCAGAGTGCTCAACCACTCCTAGTTCCAACATCTTCTGAACTTCTTGCTTTATGCAGTCCCTGACATGGTCAGGCTGCCTATAGATCTTACTTTTGACAGGTAAACTGTCTCCAGTATCTATAGTGTGCTCACACCAAGAAGTGGTGCCTGGCACAATGGAGAAGAGTTCTGAAAATTGTCCTAGGAGATTTATGCAATTATCTTTCTGCTCAGCAGTAAGACAATCAGCCAAAACTACCCCTTCCACAAGAGCATCTTGTTCTGTGGAAGAGAAGAGATCAGGTAGAGGATCACTGTCTTCTTCCTGTCCCTCATCTGTTGCCATGAGCAGGGTGAGATCAGCCCTGTCATAGTAGGGTTTCAGGCGGTTGACATGGAGCACCCTAAGGGGACTCCTGGCAGTGCCTAAGTCAACCAAGTAGGTGACTTCACCCTTCTTTTCAACAATTGTGTGTGGACCACTCCATTTATCTTGGAGTGCTCTTGGGGCCACAGGCTCCAAGACCCACACTTTCTGCCCTGGTTGGTACTGAACCAAAACAGCCTTCTGATCATGCCATTGCTTCTGGAGCTCTTGGCTGGCCTGAAGGTTTTTACTGGCCTTTTTCATGTACTCAGCCATCCTTGATCTGAGGCCAAGTACATAGTCCACAATATCCTGCTTAGGAGCTTTTAAAGGTTGTTCCCAACCCTCCTTTACAAGTGTGAGTGGACCCCTAACAGGGTGTCCAAAAAGAAGTTCAAAGGGGCTGAAGCCCACTCCTTTCTGGGGTACCTCCCTGTAGGCAAAAAGGAGGCATGGTAGAAGGATATCCCATCTCCTGCGGAGTTTTTCAGGGAGTCCCATAATCATGCCTTTGAGAGTTTTATTAAATCTCTCCACCAGTCCATTTGTTTGTGGATGATAGGGTGTTGTGAACTTGTAAGTTACACCACACTCCTTCCACATGGCCTTTAAGTATGCAGACATGAAATTGCTTCCTCTGTCTGATACTACTTCCTTTGGGAAGCCCACCCTGGAAAATATTCCCAGGAGGGCCTTTGCCACTGCAGGAGCTGTAGTGGTCCTTAAAGGAATAGCTTCAGGATATCTTGTGGCATGGTCCACTACCACCAAGATAAACCTATTGCCTGAAGCAGTAGGAGGGTCAAGGGGGCCAACTATGTCAACCCCTACCCTTTCAAAGGGAACCCCAACCACAGGCAGTGGGATAAGGGGTGCCTTTGGAGTGCCACCTGTCTTGCCACTGGCTTGACAGGTTTCACAGGACTTACAAAAATCTTTTGTGTCCTCAGACATCCTAGGCCAATGAAACAGTGGTACCAATCTGTCCCAAGTTTTCATTTGACCCAGGTGTCCAGCTAAGGGAATGTCATGTGCCAGTGTTAGGAGGAACTTTCTGTACTCCTGAGGAATCACTAATCTCCTGGCAGCTCCAGGTTTAGGATCCCTTTGCTCAGTGTACAAGAGGTTGTCCTCCCAGTAAACTCTGTGTGAGTCACTGACATCCCCATTAGCCTGTTTGACAGCTTGCTGTCTGAGACCCTCTAATGTGGGACAGGTTTGCTGTGCCACACTCAGCTCCTCTCTGGCAGGCCCCCCTTCACCCAAAAGCTCAGCAGTGTCTGCTTCCAGCTCCTCTGGTGTAGGTTCTGCACAGGGAGGGAATTCTTCTTCCTCAGAAGTAGAATCCACTGTAGAGGGAGGGATAGTAGGAAGTGGTTTGCTTCTACTAGCCCTAGCTTTAGGGAGCACTTGGTCCATTGTTCCAGGATCCAAGCTTCCCTGTCCTTTTTGCTTTTTGGCCTGAGCCCTTGTCAAAGCAAAAATATGCCCTGGGATGCCCAGCATTGCTGCATGGGCCTCCAACTCCACATCTGACCAAGCTGATGTCTCCAAATCGTTCCCTAATAGACAGTCTACAGGTAAATCTGAAGCTACCACAACTTTCTTTGGACCAGATACCCCCCCCCAGTTGAGATTTACAACAGCCATGGGGTGGCTTTGTGTTATGTTGTGAGCATCGGTTACTTGGTACTGGTGTCCAAGTATGTGTTGTTCAGGGTGCACCAGTTTCTCAATCACCATTGTGACACTGGCACCTGTGTCCCTGTAGGCCTGGACCTCAACACCATTTATTAGGGTTAGTTGCTTGTACTTCTCCAAGTTATGGGGGCAAGCAACCAAAGTGGCTAAGTCAATAGCCCCTTCAGAGACTAAAGTAGCCTCTGTGGTCTCCCTAATCAGACCAACCCCAACTAAATTACCAAAAGTGAGCCCAGCTACTCCCTTGGATTGGCTATTAGTTGGTTTGCTCCCACCACCACTGCTATTAGTAGGGACACTAGGTGTAGCAGTAGGGGTTGTAGTGGTAGGAGCTGTGGTGCCTTTCTTTGGACAACTGGGATCTGTTGTCCAATGGCCTTTTATCTTACATAAATAGCACCATGGTTTCCTTTCCTTGTTCTGATTAGAGGAAGGTTTGGGCCCACCACCCCCACCAGAGTGTTTTTGTGGGCCTGATGAAGACTCATTTTTAGATTTGTCCCCACCCTTGTCAGAAGACTTACCATCCTTCTTTTTGTTGCCATCTTTGTCACCCCCTGTATGAACTTTTCTGTTCACTCTTGTTCTGACCCATTTGTCTGCCTTCTTTCCCAATTCTTGGGGAGAGGTCAGATCAGAGTCCACCAAGTACTGGTGCAACAAATCAGACACACAATTATTAAGAATATGCTCTCTCAGGATTAAGTTATACAGGCTGTCATAATCAGTAACTTTACTGCCATGTAACCACCCCTCCAAGGCCTTCACTGCCTGGTCAATGAAATCAACCCAGTCTTGTGAAGACTCCTTTTTGGTATCTCTGAACTTGATCCTGTACTGTTCAGTGGTTAAGCCATAACCATCCAGGAGTGCATTCTTAAGAACTTGGAAATTGTTAGCATCATTTTCTTTTACAGTAAGGAGCCTATCCCTACCTTTTCCAGTAAATGATAGCCATAGGATAGCAGCCCACTGCCTTTGAGGGACATCCTGTACAGCACAGGCCCTCTCAAGTGCAGCAAACCACTTGTTAATGTCATCCCCCTCCTTGTAAGGGGGAACTATCTTATGCAGATTCCTGGAATCATGCTCTTTTGCAGGATGACTATGGGGAATACTGCTGCTGCCACCATGGGTATCTAAACCCATTTTCTGTCTTTCCCTCTCTATTTCTAAAGACTGTCTATCCAAATCCAGCTGTTGCTTCTTGAGCTTCAGTCTGGTTTGCTCCACTCTCAATCTATTGAGCTCCCTTTCCAACAATCTGTCATCAGGGTGGGTGGGAGGGACATTTCTAGATACAGAGGTATGATGGGAATGAACAGAAGGAGACCTGTCCCTTACAGAGGGCACCCTAACAGCTTGGCTACCAGTATAATGTGAGAGCACATCATCAGTATGATGTGATTCAACCTCTGTACCAACTATGCTAGACTGTCTAGTAATGGGCAGGCTGAGAAGTTTCTTTCCTGAACCTTTTCCTGGGGGAGTCCCTGGATCAGATTGAGAACCATTAGCTACTTTTTCTACAGATTGGGCACTTATGGCCTTATCCTGTACTCTAAGCATATTAATTAACAGTTCTAAGGAAGGATTCTTCCCTACACTCAAACCTCTCTCTATGCAGAGACTCCTTGCTCCTTTCCAGCTAAGGTGATCATATGCAAGTTTGGACAGTTCAACTTTTTGGCCTGTGCCAGACATTTTTAGAGAGAGTTAAAGTGATAGATAAAGAGAAAAAAAAAAGTTTTCAGAACTTTTTGGAAAGACAGAAAAAACTTTTTAAACTTTTAAGAACTTTTTGAAAGTTTAGAAGTACTTTTCAGCACTTAGAAAAGAGTGAAAAGAGGAAATGCAAAACTTTTTGGCTATGTGTATATACACTGACCTTGTTTTGTATATTTTTCTCTTATGAAAAGTACAATGACAAGAGTGGTAAGTAGTCTCAAAGCACTTATCCCACCACTGCACAACCAATGTAGGAGGCTGGACTGGCTTGTAGTGAGTACCAAGGGGTACTTGCACCTTGCACCAGGCCCAGTTATCCCTTATTAGTGTATAGGGTGTCTAGCAGCTTAGGCTGATAGATAATGGTAGCTTAGCAAAGCAGCTCAGGCTGAACTAGGAGACGTGTGAAGCTACTACAGTACCACTTAGTGTCATATGCACAATATCATAAGAAAACACAATACACAGTTATACTAAAAATAAAGGTACTTTATTTTTATGACAATATGCCAAAGTATCTTAGAGTGTACCCTCAGTGAGAGGATAGGAAATATACACAAGATATATATACACAATAGCAAAAATATGCAGTATAGTCTTAGAAAACAGTGCAAACAATGTATAGTTACAATAGGATGCAATGGGGAAACATAGGGATAGGGGCAACACAAACCATATACTCCAGAAGTGGAATGCGAACCACGAATGGACCCCAAACCTATGTGACCTTGTAGAGGGTCGCTGGGACTATTAGAAAATAGTGAGAGTTAGCAAAATAACCCCCCCCAAGACCCTGAAAAGTGAGTGCAAAGTGCACCAAAGTTCCCCTAAGGACAAAATAGTCGTGTTAGAGGGAGAATGCAAGGAAAACACAAATCAGCAATGCAACAACGATGGATTCCTGTCTGAAGGTACCTGTGGAACAAGGGGACCAAGTCCAAAAGTCACAAGCAGCTCGGAGATGGGCAGATGCCCAAGAAATGCCAGCGGTTGGTGCAAAGAAGCTCTTACTAGGCTGAAGAACTGTGAATACTGCAGGAACGACAAGGGCTAGAGACTTCCCCTTTGGAGGATGGATCCCCCACGCCTTGGAGAGTCGTGCAGAAGTGTTTTCCCGCCGGATGGACGCCAACAAGCCTTGCTACACGCAAATCGTGCGTTTGGCGTTTTTGGACGCTGCTGGGGCCCAGGAGGGACCAGGAGGTCGCAAATTGGACCTGCAGAGAGAGGGGACGTCGAGCAAGACAAGGAGCCCTCACTGAAGCAGGTAGCACCCGGAGAAGTGCCAGAAACAGGCACTACGAGGATGCGTGAAACGGTGCTCGCCGAAGTTGCACAAAGGAGTCCCACGTCGCCGGAGACCAACTTAGAAAGTCGTGCAATGCAGGTTAGAGTGCCGTGGACCCAGGCTTGGCTGTGCACGAAGGATTTCCGCCGGAAGTGCACAGGGGCCGGAGAAGCTTGCAAAGTCGCGGTTCCCAGCAATGCAGCCCAGCGAGGTGAGGCAAGGACTTACCTCCACCAAACTTGGGCTGAAGAGTCACTGGACTGTGGGGGTCACTTGGACGGTGTCGCTGGATTCGAGGGACCTCGCTCGTCGTGCTGAGAGGAGACCCAAGGGACCGGAGATGCAGCTTTTTGGTGCCTGCGGTTGCAGGGGGAAGATTCCGTCGACCCACGGGAGATTTCTTCGGAGCTTCTGGTGCAGAGAGGAGGCAGACTACCCCCACAGCATGCACAAGCAGGAAAACAGTCGAGAAGGCGGCAGGATCAGCGTTACAGAGTTGCAGTAGTCGTCTTTGCTACTATGTTGCAGGTTTGCAGGCTTCCAGCGCGGTCAGCGGTCGATTCCTTATCAGAAGGTGAAGAGGGAGATGCAGAGGAACTCGGCTGAGCTCATGCATTCGTTATCTAAAGTTTCCCCAGAGACAGAGACCCTAAATAGCCAGAAAAGAGGGTTTGGCTACCTAGGAGAGAGGAAAGGCTACTAACACCTGAAGGAGCCTATCAGCAGGAGTCTCTGACGTCACCTGGTGGCACTGGCCACTCAGAGCAGTCCAGTGTGCCAGCAGCACCTCTGTTTCCAAGATGGCAGAGGTCTGGAGCACACTGGAGGAGCTCTGGACACCTCCCAGGGGAGGTGCAGGTCAGGGGAGTGGTCACTCCCCTTTCCTTTGTCCAGTTTCGCGCCAGAGCAGGGGCTAAGGGGTCCCTGAACCGGTGTAGACTGGCTTATGCAGAATTGGGCACCTCTGTGCCCAACAAAGCATTTCCAGAGGCTGGGGGAGGCTACTCCTCCCCTGCCTTCACACCATTTTCCAAAGGGAGAGGGTGTCACACCCTCTCTCAGAGGAAGTTCTTTGTTCTGCCATCCTGGGCCAGGCCTGGCTGGACCCCAGGAGGGCAGCTGCCTGTCTGAGGGGTTGGCAGCAGCAGCAGCTGCAGAGAAACCCCAGGAAGGGCAGTCTGGCAGTACCAGGGTCTGTGCTACAGACCACTGGGATCATGGAATTGTCCCAACAATGCCAGGATGGCATAGAGGGGGCAATTCCATGATCATAGACATGTTACATGGCCATATTCGGAGTTACCATGGTGAAGCTACATATAGGTAGTGACCTATATGTAGTGCACGCGTGTAATGGTGTCCCCGCACTCACAAAGTTCAGTGAATTGGCTCTGAACAATGTGGGGGCACCTTGGCTAGTGCCAGGGTGCCCTCACACTAAGTAACTTTGCACCTAACCTTTACCAGGTAAAGGTTAGACATATAGGTGACTTATAAGTTACTTAAGTGCAGTGTAAAATGGCTGTGAAATAACGTGGACGTTATTTCACTCAGGCTGCAGTGGCAGGCCTGTGTAAGAATTGTCAGAGCTCCCTATGGGTGGCAAAAGAAATGCTGCAGCCCATAGGGATCTCCTGGAACCCCAATACCCTGGGTACCTCAGTACCATATACTAGGGGATTATAAGGGTGTTCCAGTAAGCCAATGTAAATTGGTAAAAATGGTCACTAGCCTGTCAGTGACAATTTGGAAAGAAATGAGAGAGCATAACCACTGAGGTTCTGATTAGCAGAGCCTCAGTGAGACAGTTAGTCACTACACAGGTAACACATACAGGCACACTTATGAGCACTGGGGCCCTGGGTTACCAGGGTCCCAGTGACACATACAACTAAAACAACATATATACAGTGAAAAATGGGGGTAACATGCCAGGCAAGATGGTACTTTCCTACACAACCCCACCCACCCTCATTCATGGTAATGGTCTTCATAAGATCTCCGGTAAAGCGCCCCCCACGAGGGGCCCGTCAGGCTTTGCAGCGCCGGTCTGACGAGGAGCAAAGCCCGATGATGAAGCATGCCACCAATTGGTGAGCTAAGGGCTCTTGTTCCTGAGACAGGTTATCTACAGGGACTGCTTTGGATCTCCCCTATACATGGGTGAAATCCATACAGATATGTTTCTTTTGGAACTGTGCATCATTTGTTCTACAATATATATGGGAGTTTCATGCACTGGACCATCTCTTAAAAAAAAAAAAAAAACTCCCACCTTGTAAGCCCTTCCATTGGTTATTCATGATTTCAGAGACAGCTACAGAACTCATTTAACAAGCATGGGCCCCATCCACTAGGAGATGGTATGCATCAGCCTGGAAATGCTGGATGGGTTGGTGCATGGAACAACATGTGGATCCAGTGGAAGCAGACATTGCAGACGTGAATTTTCTCTCTGTGAAGGCTTCTGAAGGCGTGCCTTACAGGTCAGTGAATAATTTTCGTCAGCTATTGAAGCAGGGCGTGAATTTCGAATCCCCTCAACCTAAATATACTTTTTTGTGGGATGTAAATATGGTTTTAAACCTTTTTGAGAAATGGCCTCAGAATAGTTTGTTGACTAGGAAGCAGCTTTCAGCTAAACTGGCTATGTTACTTGGTCTAGTTTCCTGCAGGAGAGCAGAGAATATGAAGGCGTTAGATCTTACAGGTAAAGTATTTACTCAGGAGGGAGTATTTGACCATTACTAAATGAACGAAAACCTTGACCAAATCCATTGACTATCCGACTTTTCCATTTAATGAAAAATGTTGTGTAGTTAAATGGTTCAAAACTTATGAACTCAGTACACAGTCGATAAGGAATGATCTGAATGGGCAGTTACTGATTGCCTTACAGAAACCTTTCAAACCTGTCATCCGCTACTATAGCGAGATGTCACAAAGGAAGCTGGTATTGATATTCGAGTCTTTGGAGCACACTCCGTGAGGGGTGCTGTGGCTCTGAAATCAGTAGGTCTGGGTACATCTCTGTAAGATATTATGAAAACAGCAGATTGGTTGTCACATTCTGTTTTTTTAGACGGTTTTATTATAAACTTGTGGTTGATGTTGCTTCAGTGGTAATTACTCAGCTTTAAACTAGCATAATCTGAGTCTCCGAAAATTTGTTTGCATACGCGCCAAGAATTTTGAATTCTAATAAGGGCACTGAGGTGAGAATTATCCCACCCTGGTTTATGTGATTCCAAAAGAATAATTGATGATGTAAGTTGCATAATCTGTTATTGTCAACATGTTGATTAAGGAAATTGCCTACCTTTTTAGTTTATATGAATAACCTGCCCATTAATTAAGTTAATGAGTTTTTTAGGTTTATAATATTATGTATGGTTTTCAGTACAGAACAAAAGATGGGATGAGGACCGATCTTCAGATGTTTGTATGGAGATACAGATCAAAAGACGGAGGGAGGAATGTTCTCCAGGCGTTCACTGGAGATGACAATTATGGTTTCAAGTCTCCAGTACCCATATAGTTGGTCTGTCGGAGAAATGCTGTTTGATATTGTTAGTATTGTTTTCCTGGAAATCTTAGGAACTTTATCTGGAAAGAAAGAGGAAGTTATGAGAGCGTATCGGACTTTTGAAGAGTCAGCTCTCATGGGATTGGTGGATGGACACAAGGCATGATGGGATATGTAATCTATGGTTTATGTTAATGTACGTTGTTATTAATAATTTGACTGGCTGCTGTTTTAAGAGTAGTAAAGAAACTGAAACATAATCCTCACCTCCGTGTCCTTAATAAAATTGAAAATTCTTGGCGCGTATGCTAGCAAATCTTTCATTCATCACACTGCTAAGCGCTGCGTCCCATAACATTACTGTACCTCTGTTGCCATCAGACACAAGGTGGGCACACCTCCCATATGGGATCTAACAGACAGTGCTCATCCCTACTCAGTGTAGCATGCTATCAATGTAGGCAAGTGCTTCAGTGCTGCCCAAGGGGTAGAAAGCACTCTATAAATATTGGAACAAAATACTATATTAACACATCTGCACACAGTCAATTCTTGAAATGCAGCTGCAGTCACATCTTCAAGAACACAGCTTATAATATGGTTGCTTTTTTGTGTGACATTCAGCAGCGTATAACTAAGATTTCTAGCAACTTTAACCCCTTCACAGCCAAGGACGTAATGGTTATGTCCTTGGTTGCGGCACTGAGGTGCAAAGGATGTAACCGTTACATCCTGGGACCGGCTCATGGTGGGGACCACTAACGGACTCCCGATGAGCCTCGCCTCAGTGCCTCCACTACAGGGATGGAAGGGGAATCGCTTCCCCTTCCGCCCCCCGTGGCGTCTGATGACATCAGCATGCGATTGCGTACTGACCTCATTAGAGGCCTGCCCCTCGGAGGAGAAATAGTTTTGCATTTCTCTGATCACGTGGAGGGGCCGAGAGAGGCATGAAAGGAGAGGAAATGTGATCGGGAAGCAGAAATGCCCACTAGACACCAGGGAGCTTTTTTTTGGGGGGGGGGGTAATTAACATGAGGGGAGCGGCCCTTTCCCAGGGGGCCAAATTATTTTTAGGCCATTTCTGCAACCCTCCCTCCCCCGGGGGGGCAGAAGCCCCCTAGACACCAGCGATAATTGTTTTTTTTGTTTATTTGTATTTTTCATATGTGGGGAGCGACCCCTTAGGCAAGGGTCGCTCCCTTGGTGGCAAAATTACTTTTATGCCATTGCTGCCCCCCTTGGGGGCAGATAGGCCTTTTTTATTAGGCCAATCTGCCACCAAGGGGGGCAGAAACCACTAGATGCCAGGGATTTTTATTTTTTTATATATATTATTGAATGAGGCGAGCTGCCCCTTGGGCAAGGGCTGCTCCTCAGGAGGTGAAAATATTTTTAGGCCTTTTCTGCCTCCTCTTGGGGGAGAATCGGCCTATTACAATTAGGCCAATCTGCCCCCGGGGCAGAAACCCCTAGACACCATGGATATATATTTTTTTGTTTACTTTTGTTTTTTTTTGTTTTTTCTATATGGGGAGTGACCCCTTCGGCAAGGATCACTCCCCTGGGGAGCAAATTGTATTTAGGCCATTTCTGCCTCCTTTGGGGGCAGATTGGCCTATTTTTGTAAGGCCAATCTGCCCCGAAGGAGGGCAGAAACCACTAAACAGAAGGAATTTGTATTTGTTTGCGTCAATTTCAGAAAAGTGGAGCGACCCCTTAGGCAAGGGTTCGTCCCCGCGGAGGGGAGGGGGGCAAATTTATTTTAAGCCATTTCTGCGCCCCCTGGAGGCACAAACCACTTAGGCACCAGGGATTGGTGTTTGTGTATGTGTGTTTTGTTTGGGGGGGGCAGCCCCTTGAGCAAGGGTCGCTCCCCATGGGGGCACATTACTGTTGGCCAGCCTATTTTTGGAAGGCCTATCTGCCCCCCAGGGGGGCAGAAATCCCACCAGATACATGGAAAGATATTTTTTCCAAATTAAGAGGGTGGGGGGTATGGCCATTTTTATTGGGAGATTGGGGAACGCTGGTGGAAGGACATTTATGGCTCCTCTCAGTTTCCAGAACTTTCTGTCACCGAAATGTGAGGAAAATGTGTCTTTTTGGCCAAATTTTGAGGTATGCAAAGGATTCTGGGAAACAGAACCTGGTGAGAGCCCTACAAGTCACCCCATCTTGGGTTCCCCTAGGTGTCTAGTTTTCAAAAATGCGCAGGTTTGTTAGGTTTCCCTAGGTGCCGGCTGAGCTAGGGCCAAAATCTACAGCTAGGCACTTTGCAAAAAATACGTCAGATTTCAATGTAAAAATGTGATGTGTCCATGTTGCGTTTCCTGTCGCAAGCATTTAGGCCTACCCTCGCAAGTGAGGTACCATTTTTATCGGGAGAATTGGGGGAACAGAGCATAGCAAAACAAGTGTTATTGCCCCTTGTCTTTCTCTAGATTTTTCCTTCCAAATGTAAGACCGTGTGTAAAAAAACAAAAGTCTGTTTGAGAAATGCCCTGTAATTCACGTGCTAGTATGGGCACCCCGGAATTCCGAGATGTGCAAATAACCACTGCTTCTCAACACATATCTTGTGCCCATTTTGGAAATACAAAGTTTTCTTGATACCTATTTTTCACTCTTTATATTTCAGCAAATGATTTGCTGTGCACCTGGTATAGAATGAAAACCCATTACAATGTGCAGCTGAGTCATTGGCTCTGGGTGCCTAGGGTTCTTGATGAACCTACAAGTCCTATATATCCTCGCAATCAGAAGAGTCCAGCAGACGCAAGGGTATATTGCTTTCAAAAATCTGACATCGCAGGAAACAGTTACAGAGTAAAACGTGGAGAGAAATGGCTTTGTGTTCGCCTCATTTTCAATTTTGTTTTTTATTTCAGCTGTTATTTTCTGTAGGAAACCCTTGTGGGATCTACACAAATGATCCCTTGCTGGATTCCGAATTTTGTCTACTTTTCAGAAATATTTAGCTTTCTGGGATTCAGCATTGGTTTCACACCCTTTTCTGTCACTAACTGGAAGGAGTCTGAAAGTACAAAAAAATTAGTGAAAATGGGGTATGTCGAAGTAAAATGCCACCATTGTATTGAAAAATGTGTTTTTCTGATTTAACTCTGCCTGTTCCGGAAAGCTGGGAAGATGGAGATTTTAGCACTGCAAACCCTTTACTGGTGCCATTTTCAGGTTAATAAAACCACAAACCTTCTTCTGCAGTGCTTTTTCCTATTTACAAAAAAAAGCGGCAACCAAAAAGCACAACCAGGGCACTCCGAATAATGAGTCAAATGTTGAAGAAATACACAGATTTCTTTATTTCCTTGTGTTGAGAAATACCAAAACAATGCTTTGAGAAGAAACGAATCAATGTTCAAAGAACAGCCAACACGTGTTTCGTCCACACAGACTTTTTCAAGGCATAAAAGTGGTTGAAAAACAAATGTTTCCAAAAGTTGTTCCTTATTGCGCAGGACAAACGACGGTCCTTGAAGGTATAAGGACTGTGTGAAACACAGGCATCCAAAGATTAAAGTGAAAGTGCGTGTAAGTGCCCTGATAAGCCCACGCCTGACCTCTCCAACCGTCCCGAGAGGCAGGGAGGAATGGAAGTCGTGCGTGCGTGTGATAACGCTGTATAAACTATATAAAAAAAAACTTTTTGCTGTATTTTGCCTACTTTCTTGGTCTCCTTTAGGGGAACCCGCAAAGTCTGGGTACCTCTAGAATCCCTAGGATGTTGGGGAAAAAAAGAATGGAAATTTTGCGTGGGTAGCTTATGTGGACAAAAAGTTATGAGGGCCTGAGCACGAACTGTCCCCAAACAGCCAAATAAAAGGCCTGGCACTTGAGGGGGAAAAGGCCTGGCAGCAAAGGGGTTAAATAGCCCCTTGACATATATATATATATAAATATATATTTTTCTTAATAAACAAATGAGCATAACTGTCTGCATTGGGTCAATCCCCTTGTAGTGAAAAGGCAACGAGACTCGTCCAAGATGGCCGCCTTCTTCCGTGTAAGAGCCGCAGTCCGTCTTCTATTCTCACTAGTGTTCCGATCACTTCCTGTACTGCTAACGCTGCTGCGCGCGTCCTATTGGAGGCTTCTGCGCTCGCGCACTACGGCGGCGGTGCGCTTCCGGTTGTGTGGGGGGCTCGACCCCAACGGATCTTAGAGACCAGCAGGTCCCCCGCCCTCCAAGGTGAGACCGCGGGTCCTGCCCGAGCAGCGGGCTGCCGGGGCTGAGCTAGGACAGGGCCAGGCCGCGGAGTCCTGGGTGACCGTGTGGCACTTCACCACATCCAGCTGTAGCTTGTTTACAAAGGACAGTGCAGGTGTATGCCTCGAGACCGCTCTGAGTCCTTTTATATGTCATTTGTATGGCTCTGAACTGTGGCGCATTTGTGGCCCTCAAGCTGTCTGGAGCGATTACAGATGGACCCATAGTCTGTTGTGACATATGTATGCTTCCAATAAAGTACCCCTGCGCAGCACATTATAAGGATATCCCAGGTCTCCATGGCAGTATAGAGATACGAGGCAGTCCCCCTTTATGACGCCATGATATTCAAAGTGACCTATGATATTCTTTTCATGTGCCATAGAGGGTATTTTATTTCTTATAATATGTGGTCACAAAGGCTTACCTGTTCTTTCTTGTGCATTGCAAATAAAATGATTTTTTGTTCATTGCAAACAAAAGGAATGAAAGCAGGATCTGTAATACACAATTAAACACATTGAATAGAAATTTTGCAAAAAGACATTACAGTCAGTTTAATGTAAGTTAAAATATACGCTGTAAATCAGAAGGCGTTGAAACATGCAGAGCTTCTATCTTTCCTGTAATGACCGATCGTGTGGAAAATGTAATTGTCACTATAAATATCTACTCTCTACTTATCACTTTTACAAAACTTTATCAGAAGACAGAAAAGTATGTTCCTGTTTGTACTGCAGCGTTAATTATGCTCTCTGCCTTTCATCTTTGTTGCTGGGTCTGGCAGAGGGCTTTGTGCTATCAGAAGCCAACTGTAATAACGCATTACAGTTGAGGAGACACATAATTTATTACATGTCTAGAGAAATCACAATTACTTTTTCCCACACATATATCTCAGGTTTGTGAATTACAATTCTGTTGTACTCATTTACTACAGTGGGAATAATTCAGATACATGCTTTTTCAGCATGCTTGTTTTTATACATTTAATCTCCTATAGATATCCAGGTATAATGTCCACTTCTCCCTGTAAAAACATCCATAATCTCAAGTCATAGGGTCTGATTTTTAGAAGTACTGTATTTCCTGTTTATACACCCTGTATACACTTGCATGTTTATTTTTCTTGTATCAAATTCTGATGACAGTAATGGCTTACTATAAAGTAGACAAACCCTTTCTCAGGGAATCGAAAATGAATAATATATACTCATCTTAATTAAAAGAAAAACACGCATTTCCAAAGCCAATAGATCTCACCTTTGGAACATTTTGGCTTTGCCAGTGGTTTTAGCCATGCTGCTAAGCATCACCGATGCAGTGCTGCTTGGCTACAGGTTTTTTTTTTTTTTTTTTTTTTTTTTTAGCTTTTGCCGTGCGGGCACCTCACATGCACAACCACAAAATGACACAGTTGCTTTTTTGTTTCCTTTTTAGTTACCAATCCAAGTGGGATGAGCAGCTAACCATAATGCATCAATGTGTGCTTTTTAAAAAAAAAATATAAGCCGGTAGTGGGGGTGGGGGGAAGCATCACTGGGGGTGGGGGTGAACAACACTGGTGTGCAGGTGGAGACTAAAACGAAATGTGAAGCAGAAGGGTATAAGTACCACGGGCAAGAAGGCAGTGTGGGGGTAGTAGCACACTGGTGAGACAAAAGAATATGGGATGCCACAAAGGGGTGGAGTGAAGCAAACGAGAGAGAGAGTTAAAAAGACATGCACTCTTGAAGAGTGGTTAAACAAAAACAGCAGTGAAAGGACATTGCTATGCATCCATGCTCCAAGGAAGGGACAGGCACAAGAAGAGAAAGGAAAGCATACAGACACTTAACTAATAAGAAATAAGCAAATGAGTGACCATGAAGCCAACCATTGGTAAGCAGTGGATGGGCTCCGAGTACAGCAAGCTAACAATATGTTTGCAAGGCACAACATATGGACTGTCTTGGGCGAGCCCTAAAAAAAGCAGACCACTTAAAAAACAATGAGCAATCATAATTATATAGCAACAGAATGATACTTACTTGTACCACCATTTCAGTCTTTGCTTTGCATTTTCCTCTCCTGAACTAGAATGGAAGTTCTGCATCACGGTGCATATCTTAGCTGATGGCCCCTTTGCTGGCTCTGGTGCATGTCCACAGTTTAAAGTGGGTCAAATTCAGTTAACGTTTCTCTCCAGCTGTTTACCAAGTATCACACCATCTCTCTTATTGTATTATCAAGGTTGTCAAAAAGTAGGTAGAGTCTACTTCCAGGTCACTTGGCAGTGGCTGATATTGTGATCTTTCCTCTTCTGAATAGAGGAGGCAGTTCATGGCAAAATGGGACGTATCTTCTTTCAGGCCACATTTACACATGTCTATTGGACCCAACTTCCTCTTCCAAAAACATGGTTCCATTTGGAAGTGATCCGCTCATTGATAGTGTAACTAATCTCTCTAATCAAGTAGTACTGTGGCAAAAGTGAGACGTGAAATGTGGGCATTTGATATGAAACATGATACCTAGTTCCAAGGTTTACCTGCCATTCAGTTTGTGGAGCATGCCAAATGATTGCTTGCAGATTTGAAAGGCACTAATCCACATTAGTCAACAGAATCATCATAAACATTGCTACAGTCATAAATTATAAGAATTATTAAAAATCTCAGATATCTCACAAAGGTTTTTTGAGAGCTCTGGTCTCCGTTTCTTTGCATATGAAGCTACATTCTTCTCAAAGTCTAGCTTTGCCACTGGCATCTGTAGTTATGTTTATTAGTCTGCATAACTGACAGTATCTGTTTTTAATTCTATTTTTCATCACTCGTCTTACAGTTGTGTATATATATATATATCTAAAGCTCATGCATGTTTTTGACTGCAGGAAAAATGGCGAAAGGATCAATTTCTCAAGAGCTCCTTGACGCTATAATGCAAGAAATGGTTGGAACTTATGAAGTGAGTGAAGCAGAATTTGCAAAACTTGTTCCAGGTAAGGCTGGTTTAGAGAGCACTCGGAGAATCCCAAGCTATAGAGAATTGAGACTATCTGTTTAGAGGCCTGGGATGGTGAGGTCAGAGGGTTAAAGATAACTTATACCCACTGATAGGAAGTGGAAGGTTGCACATGTACCTCCATGTTGAATGAGTTGGGAAACAATAGTTGTAATCTGAATTTAAACTAACCAGGGATATGAATCCTTGATCGTTATACTACTCATAAGTTATGTGGGTCCGTGGGCTTAAGGTGCGATGTCATCCTTTGAATGTTCAACACAATCATGAAATACAACATTCTAGTATCCTGCCAAGTGTTGTTTGCGTAAAACGTTTTTTTCCTCTCTCCACAGAGCAGCACTCTCTGCTCGGGCCGATTTTATGACCTCTGCCCTCCATTTTTAAAAATGTGTTAATAATTGTTATTGAAGATTTTTCTTTCTTTTGGTGAGTTCTTGAGAAAAGGTATCAGAGCAACTAAAACTGAGGTATGTAGTGTGAAGGAACCAGGATCAGTGATTGGGCTAATTGAAGGCTATGCCCAAGTTAATGCGCACTTTCCTGTTGTCTCAGTTCTCATTCTGCCAGAGTTTTGTCTCCCCTAGGAACTTTAATTTTTCTGGGTGGATTACTTCTAGTCCACGTTAGAGGACAATACATATATTTTGTCAGACACCTTCTTGGGCTTGCAGATCCAAATAGATATTTACTCTGCTATTGTCCTTTTCCTGTTTTAAAGATGTGTCTCATTTCTTTGTCTTTTTTTCAGGTCGAGCCTAGGCAGCACATGTGCTGCCTCCGCGAGACATGCTGTGTTTAGTAATAGGCTTTAACCACACCCACTCTTGCCATTCGTTCTTTGTTGTGCTTGTCTTAAATACTTCACTTTTATTGGTGCATTGTAGTAAATGTCCTTCCTTTGCGTGCTAAGTTCCCGTCTAGTGAGCTTTCACTAGGATAACGTTTTTGTTGGCAATCACATTATGTGACTCTTCCTCCTGTCCCAGTGTGTGATGGACCCTCCTCCAGTCTGGTTTTGGGTTTCCCTTTAATCCGAGCTGCCATCCTTTCTCCTCGTGGCTCAGCGCCATGCTTCATGTTCGAAGGTATGTTTTTTTTTTTAACAGTTGGCCCTTGTTTCAATTTATGTGGCAAGGAAAGCCCAGTTATACATTTACAATGCCAGTAGCTCAAACTCAAGCAAATGCTTGTGTTTCCTCTGTAAGCACCATCTCTTAGAGGCATTTCTGGCTGACTGAGCGAAATCCCAGCAGCAGCCTCATCTCCCCGTCTGCTGAGCTTGTGTGTCCCACCCAGCCCCCATCCTCCTCCCCGGAGAGACTCTGCCTGACTCAGGGCTGAGCTCCAACTCAAGCCGCTGCAGTCACCTCCAGCACTCTTCTGTGTTTTTAGGGTCGAGCCTGCGTTGCATGCGCTCGCGCATGCGTATCGCAGCGAGACACTTTAGTTATTAGAAAAGGGCACGGAGCCCTGTCGACGTCACGTCAGTGTGTTTCATTGGTTCGTGGGCTTGCCTAGTAAAATCTGCTTGCTCTCATTAGTGGAAGGCATGCACACGTCATGCCTTTTCCAGTGGTTAGCCCTCCTCGAGCGCAGCGACCAAGTACAGAAAACATGCGAGGCCCGCTGTTTTCTGTATGATCGTGGACTACTTTTTCTCTATTTTCCTAGCGCGATTTCGCTTGGCAGAAGTCGAGTGCTTTACACAGTTAATTTCACTTTTTCGGGTTACGTACATAAAAGCACTTTTGCAGATAGATGAAAAGTCAGGTTAGGAGTATACAACGCTATCAGCTCTAACATGAGCAAACGCGACACCCATGCATTGCAAATGCTTGTTATGAGAGAGTTGCACAGCTGAATGGGCCCGGGGGTAGGGCGCTCGCAGAGTGTGAGGGTTTTGTGGACTTTCTCCGGGACTCTAGTTTCCTCTGGCCGCCCCCACAGGCTCAGAGGAGGCCTCCCCACCTTCTGAACTCGGAACTGCAAGGAGCATGCTAACCTGTCGCTGATTACAAATCCCTGCCACCCTCCCTGAGGGGACTCACAGCTGCCAGCATCTTTGAAGATATGACACTAATTTACATTTCCTGATTTCTGTCTCATAATTATGTAAATAGTTTGTTTTGTAAAACTGTCAAACACAGTTTAGTTTACAAACTCATTTTCCAACTCTTTTTATTACTGTCGCACACACACATTCTATTGTTTGATTTCACAGATATGCTCTCAAAAGGTGTGGTGAAAGTAGTAGATTACCTAGTTTTTTTCTCTAAATTCTGGTGTCCGTAGTCTTGAGTTCCTAATTAAACTTAATGTACCAGACATCATGTATCAGAATGTAGTGTGAATGAACTGGGGCTGAATAAGTGCTGACAAATCACTTGAATGATGCAGCTCAATAACTGTTTTCGCGCAACTCTCACTTTGGCGCTGGTTCAAAGTTTTGTTTGTGCAGTAAGCAACTCTCCGACTCCTTCCCGCATGGTTTGGTTTACCCCGCTGTTCAAGCAAACAGATGTTTCAGAGGTTAACACAACCTGCCTCTGAAGTTAAGTGACCACAGCCTTAAGAGCCGGAACCCCTGCCTACGCCTCCTATTCCCCCTGAACCATTGAGTCTAATGAATGTTTGGAAAGGGCAGCAGAGCCGCACAGTCCTGCTCGTGGCAGGTGTATTGCTATGAACCATTTTTCACATAATGCAGGGCGGGCAGCCCCCCCCCCCACTCCACACGCCCAGCCCTGTGACACAGCAGGCGGCCCCCTGTTTATTCATTTGCAGTGTTTGTGTTTTGGACGTGCATCAGCACAAATGAAAGTCAAACTTGCATGCTATAACATGTTGTGTGTCTGCATTACTTTGGTTTCAGCTTGAACTTGTGTGCAGTCAGCATTGTTAAATCTGTTAGAACTTTCCTCCTGTGACCTTTCATAACATTTTTAAAATAATAGCTTTACAACCAGTAATGCGACGTTCAAGTAGCAGTGCAGTGTCGCCGTAATGCATTATAAACTGTATTCCTCTGGAACATATTATTTTAATGTATATCTATAGCGGTAGGTCCTTGTTTGGTTTGAAGATGGCCTTGAAAGTAGTGACCTGAAACAACTCACAAAAATATACTTTTTAATTGAAAAATGGCTAGTTTTGTGTGTGCATAGAAATGATGTGCATCATTGGATGGAAAAACGTGTGTATGTTTTTAATATGAATTTTTATAGCACTGTTTTGCACATTTATTTCCGTATTATCGGCCTGCTTCTACTTTGCGTTCTGCAGCTAATTTTCTGCTTGCCACATCCACACGTAAAATAAATCTCGAAGTGTTGGCAGATTTTTCGATGTCTGACTCTGTTCTGAAACTACCTGCCTCTGTCACTTTGCAGTATCCAGAATCATTTTCTTTTCCAAAAGTCACCAGAAACTTTACTGTTTTGCTAAGCCCTACAACAGCTATCTGGCTATCCTCTTTTTTGTGGTCGACCCTACCAGGCAACTTAGCTGTCTGGTGGCGAAAGACATATTGTCGGCTTAAAATAAAACATACAGTGGCTTTGGGCTCGCCTGTTGCTCGATTTTTCTGTCACTCTCATTTTCTTACTTCTTCTTCTTGTCAATCTTGTATTTGTCCCTCCCATGGGGCATCATAGTCTGTTTACCATGTCTTATGATTGGCTAGTTCCTGTGCTTCCACTGCTTCCCACTACTTTTTTTATTTTTTGGTTAAGGACCTTCACAAGAGTATATGTATTTTCTAGTGGTCTCCCTCGTGTACTTTTCCTGCCCTGCATTATGGGTCTTGTAATATCACTGCAATAAGCCAGCTAGCCTTTAAAATATTCAATGCACTATGCCCTCTAGGGGATAAATATATGGTTACATTGCATTACTTTCTGCTTTTTTCATGGGGTTATGCCCTTTAAGGGCTAACAATATGGCTACATGACCACATTTTTTGCAAATTATATTTTTGCTATGGTGTGCTCTAGGAGCTGTTTTGAGCATTACAGTCTAATGCCAAACGTTTATTTCTGATAAAGGTTTCTATAATAATTGTTTGTTTTAATAAACTCTCCTTGTTACAGTTATGACCGTGGTTCAGGCCAACTTAACGTCCTTATTACACTGTGACTGTTTAAACACTCTTGGTATGTTTGGGTGACCCTTGTAATTTATATCTCCTCTGTGGCTGTCTTGTGTCTTTTTTGGAGGAATTGTGTTAGCCAGCCAGCAACTCTGATGGTGGGGTGGTGAAAGTAATATTCTATTGGAATTAGCATGGTAGATTTATATTAGGACGCTAAATAGCAACATTTTCATTTTTTGGGCTGTAGATAGAGGAAGAAGGTAAATGGAAGTGCTTTAGTTATATGCAGGGCCACTGGAGTTATATAGCAGGAAAATACAAATTGATGAGGCAGGGCTGACCAATTTATGTGGCAAGAAAAGTTCAGTTATGAATTTTCAATGCCAATAGCTCTAATGCAAGAAAATGCGATACCTATTGCATGGCAAATGCTTGTTTTAACTTGTTTGGCTTAGACTGTCAGTGAAACTGTTGTTGAAGGTGCTCTCCCTTTATCAAGTGATGGCCAAAATCAGAGGCTAACTGCTGAGGGGACGTTATCCAATAAATCATGGTTAAGTGGCTTTTGCCTTCTCATATATTTTCTGGTAACTGTGACAATAAATCAAAGTTCAGAGGTTCTGGCTTTTTTTTTTTTTTTTTAACCTTTAACCTCATTGAGGCGATGTCTCCTTGGTTCTTCCCTGCTAGGTTGTGATCCCTTTCTCATAGTGTGCGTTCTTGCGTCATGCGCCTGTAGACTGTGCAGTGTTTGTTTTATGTGTGTTCAGGAGCTGTGGTGCCGCTGCATTGTATTTTGGACACTTAGCAAATTAGAGAAGATGATTGTTCCCCTTCAGCGCGTCTTGTTGCCCCGAATGGGCATGGCATTCTGCTAGTTGCTTGGTTCTGCGCGCTTCCCAAAAAGTGGAGCTGCCTGTCTACAGTTGACACCCTTTTTCCTTCATTGTAGGACTGGTTTTCCCATTCTTTATTGAGCACCCTGCACCTCCTTTTCTTTGTTGTGCAAGACATCCCTTGTCGATCAGACCCCTGTGGCTGAACCGTTCTGTCTTAAACCCTCAATCAACCTTGACCAGTTTGGAGTAGTCTGACAAACAAACAGCCTGGAAAGTCTCCTGAGGTTTACTGAAAAGCAGATTTACTTCCTCTTTAAATCTAAATCAGGCTGGATATTTAGTAGATTTCAGCTTCCCTCTTTACTCAAAAGTGGGATAACTAATGACCTGACCTGAAAGGAACTTGTTCTTTGTCTTGACTTCAACAACGCGGCAGATTCGTGTAAACCGACATTTTCCAGAGGGATTCCCTTGCTGTGAAGAAGATGGTCAGGCACATTAGTGTCATTGCGATGAGAATGACCTCCAGATTGTCTCCCACAATAAAAGCATTTTAGGAAAACTTGTTGGGCATGAAATATTCTCACTCTTAATGTGTGTCTGGTTGGATAAGATTCCCCTGCTACCCCCATTAAGGTGGACACGGAAAGTTTGACCTAACTAACCTCGGCACCTTGTTTTCTTTGGCAAAGGCTACTTTGTAAAATCGGGTTAGTTATGTCCCAATCAGCCATTGCACCGTGGGACCAAGTGCATCTCTGCTTCTGAGCTTGATCAGTCTAAAGAATTGCTTTGATAGACTGGGCATGTCTTCCTATACAAAATCCAACTCAGATGTAACTGTTGCCATCGGAGCAGGGCCAAGGCTCATTTGCAGAAGATGGGTGGGACTAACCTGGAGTGGCATAGTGGGCGAAAAACAATGACTTGTGATGCGGCCTGAGTAAATGCCAGTGGCTACGATTAATTCAAGCATTCCATCCATCAGTGTTTTTGATGCCCCCTACAAATGTAGGCTGGTGCCATATATTCTGGCCATGCAATCTCCAGATAATGCCACATTAAATGCCTCCTAGTCATTCGCCCCAGCAGACACCGTGCCCCATCTCCCCACTTAAAAAAAAAAAACAATCTCAATGGTATCGCTAATGTGCCATTTAAATGCACCTTCATGAAAAGCCTTCAGCTTTAGTCACCAGTTATTTTTTTTACTGAGAACATCGGTTGAAAGTTAAGGAATCCTTAATGTGCAGAAAGGCTTGTCTAATGCAGCAGAGCGAATAGTTGCTTTTTGATGTCCCCGGACTGCAGTGTTTTCGAAAGATTTGGCTGTGATTCTATTTCTGTCTCCTGACATCCCTTTGAAATCAAGGGCTAACAGACATTTAGTGCCACCAACTCTTTAACATACCGCAAATATGCATTTCTAAAGGTTACTTAGGAGTAAACATCCCTGATCTCAGAGTCCTGTAAAAGAAAGTATCCCATTGGGGAGTTGTGAGTGGGGATGTACATTTAGTTTAATTTAAAAAAAGTTATTATTTATAGCTGGGTCTGGTGGCTTACTGGAGTAATGCGTCCACTGTAGGGGCCTGTGTTCGACCTCAGGGTCACAGGTTCAAATCCCAGTGGGTCCATTCAGCCTTTCATCCTTCTGAGGTCGGTAAAATGAGTACCATTGAGTTGAGTGGAAATAAGCATCTGTTATTCAGTGCCTTGGTAGCCTCGGGTGATGCGTGCGCTTTACACATGCTATGTCATGTTATAACATCTTCAACCATTAATATATTAATATTAATGTAGTGTGTTTTCAACTATTGGTTTCCTTTGTGCTGTACTTTGTATAAACGGACAGTGTAAGGGCTTGCTAGCTGTGCTAATACTTAGACGCATTGTTAAATATGACCTATGTCTTTATGCTTATTCACTTTATGTAGCGCACTACTGATGTTACTGTGGTGTGGTAGCATTGTAGGCTTTCAGGAGGGTTCGTTTCTGCTTGGTTGTGGGGTTCCCTGTATATTCGGTGTATTCAAGTGAATGCAATGTGCATGCATCCTTCAGGACCTTCTCACACTGTTCTTGGCTCTTTTCTCCTCCACGGTCTTCATTTTTACATTCTTTGTGTCCAGTCAGCTGCTTTCTTGCACATATCCCCGTTTTTCTGTGCCACCTTCCCTGTTAGTATTTTATAAGTCCATGGTTTTCTGTGCTTGTGAAGTTTTTACCCACTGCTTATCCCAAACTGGGAGCCGCAGTTCCCTGGCGTGCCATCAAAACTAGCCAGGGGCGCGCAGCACACAGTTTGGGAACCACTGCTATTTCCAGTTCGGACACAATAAATCTACAGCCAGTGGTTCCCAAACTGTGTGCGGCGCCCCTGGCTAGTTTTGATGGCGCACCAGGGAGCCGCGGCTCCCAGTTTGGGAACCACCCAGTTTTCAGAAATAAACATCCTTAACCTTCAGCAGTTAGTGTCTTTACATCTGTAATTGATGGGTGCTTCACATTAATAAAAGTGAATGGTGTGTGTACTAAACCTCTTAGTCAGATTGTGATGATGAGTGCTTGTGCCACATTGATACACAAGCATTAAATTATAAAACTAAAAAGCCTCTTATTTCTAACAATTGTAAAGGAAGGTCTTGAAAAATTAGCTGTCAGTGTTTACTTTGTGTTTACTTTGATGGTCGTAAATTGATAAAATTGCTACACCTCTTCATTTTATTTAAAAGATTTTCCCTAACTTTTTCATGAACAGGTCCATCATCCTCACCGACAAGAAGTCAAGACCGTAGTAGCATATCGAGTTCTCGAGCAAGGACTCCGACTCGCCAACGATCAAGAAGTCCCCACAGTAGCAATAGAGATCACTACAGCCGTTCCAGATCTCCAGACTCCTCCGGTTCTGAAGAATTCCACCCTCCTGGGCGAAGTAGGAATGCCAGAAGGCGACTCAGAAGGATTTTGAATAAAGCAGAGCCGATGCATCCCAGTTTTGAAGACGCCCTAGACAAAGCCAAGTTGAAAGAACTCGCAGCTTCAAGGGATGCTGTGTCCAGATTTGGATTTGAGGCAATCAGATGGTCAGGGTTCCATACACTCGTAGGGAATCGGGTTCTCATAGGCAAACAAGCTCAGTCTCGACTGAAAAAAGACTTGTGTGCAAAAGTGATAGCATCATTCAAGTGTCCGCTCAAACCAGAACACAGGGCACACTGTTATGCACATGTTGGCCAATACAAGCACCCAACTTTACAGAAGCCAGATTTAGACGATGCGTTTTATGAGCTTTTGGTGGATAAAGGAGCTGTGGCGGAGAAGCTTGGTTTCTCTGAGGTCATAAATCCTCTTGATAAGCACTTACTATCCCTGCAGCTTAGTATCCTGAAGTGTGCACAGCCCATGTTACTAGCCTGCAGTGAGTATGAACTTCATGAATTTCCAAGGAGTTTTACTCGGGCCAAGCTTTTCCGTGAACTTGAAAAGACCATTTCTCTTTGTCGAAAAACCCTGGTACTCCTTGGAATGTCCTATACCTCAACTTCAGCTTTCAGGCAGAACAAAATCCTTGAGGCTGTTGGTTTGAGAGACGTTGCACCTCGGCCTTCGGACTTTCCAAATTTAGAGGATTCGCTCTTGTTTGGTAATGAGTACATGGCTAAGCTGAAAGAATGGCTGGAGAAAAGCAAGCATCCGGTTGAGGTTACGTATGGTCTATTAAGCCAAGAAGAAAAGCAAAAGCAAGCTCTCGAAGCTAAGATAACTGCAAAGAAAGGTAACATAATTGTCTTGCTCACTGTAACTCTCTTGAATATAACTTTCTTGGTCCTCGTAAATTTGTTTTGCTCTTATATTATTTGTCTTACCTCAATGTTCTTGTTTAAAGGCCATACATAGTTCTGGAAACTAAAGATTTTTTTTTTTTTTTAAAGGGTCTTATTAGAATAAACATGAAAACATCTGCATACTCCCAGCAGCTCTTGAATGACCTTCCCAATGCCTATATATATATATATATATATATATATATATTTTTTTTTTTTAAGGATGCCTGGATGGATGGAGAAGCCAACCTAATAAAACTTTAGTCCTACGATTGGGAAAATGTCCCACATGTGACACAAGTAGGTACACTAACTGTACCACTTCATCATCGTAGAAAGCTAGACAGAATAAGTCAGGGAGTGGGTTCTTTGTCAGCTATATAACATTTACATGTCCTTATTCATTGTTCGACAGGCTAAGTGGTTGCTGACCAGATTGATGCTTTATTTTTTTGTCCAGGTTGATTTAGTATATATTTTTGATAAGTGATATTCGTTTAACTCCCTAACCATTTGTCGGATCTCTTATTTTTGTTTTATCTGTACCTACATAGCACAGACCATTTTCGAATCTCTGATCCTCATTCTTTCCGACTTTGAAACATTTGTTTTCTTTATGTAGAGTTGACACTAGTTCCTTTTGGCACCTTGTTAGACTCTGTTAGGATGCAGGCGTGTTTTATGCTTTGCAAAATGTTGGAAACAAAACCTTATGAAAACTACTGCATGTATTATTTTTATTTTTTATGGATCCCAACCACCTTCTTGCATGTTAAGAACATAGAATTCCTTATCCTAGACACCAGGCTCTTTTTCATGAGATAGGTCCACACACCTTCAGGGATCTCTTCTAAACCAATGCTGTTGTGCTAGGGCCATTGAGTGAGAAATATTTTACATATGCGATTGTCAGCAGCTTTATGTGACTGTTGTTACGGTTCTTGACTCCGCTTCAGTTGTAAAACAAATTCCTGATAATGTTCTATGGGGACTGAAAGATGCATTCAGTTTAATTTGTCAATATTGACTGCTTCATTGCACCGGTCTCCTTAGAGGAATCCTGTTCAAAAGGATCTGCTAGGGGGCATTGGTTAGTCCTGTTGAACAACTTGAGAATGCAGTCGTTCAGTGTTCCAAGAGAAGTGCCAGTAGGGTGCATTTAAGCGACCATCCCTGTTATACTATACATTAATAGTATTACCAAACTCCTGAAGTGGACTGGACCATATATATGCAAAATAGTTCGAACTTGTCAGCCTCTTGTGCTTATTGCAAATTACGCTGTTTTACTCACAAAAAGGCTCTGTGCATACTGCACTCAGTTTCTCCTAGTATGTTCCATGTCCTCCCATTCTAAATTGGTTAATGACTGGTACTGCAAAGCAATTGTCATTGATTACCGTGAACCGTAGGCCTAGTGAAACTTCAGCATATCTTTCTAAAATACATCGACACTGTAAAGAAATGGCTCCCTGTTGCAGTTACCCCCCACTTTTTGCCTGATACTGATGCTGACTTGACTGAGAAGTGTGCTGGGACCCTGCTAACCAGGCCCCAGCACCAGTGTTCCTTCACCTAAAATGTACCATTGTATCCACAATTGGCACACCCTGGCATTCAGATAAGTCCCTTGTAACTGGTACTTCTAGTACCAAGGGCCCTGATGCCAAGAAAGGTCTCTAAGGGCTGCAGCATGTCTTATGCCACCCTAGAGACCCCTCACTCAGCACAGACACACTGCTTACAAGCCTGTGTGTGCTAGTGAGAACAAAATGAGTAAGTCGACATGGCACTCCCCTCAGGGTGCCATGCCAGCCTCTCACTGCCTATGCAGTATAGGTAAGACACCCCTCTAGCAGGCCTTACAGCCCTAAGGCAGGGTGCACTATACCATAGGTGAGGGTACCAGTGCATGAGCACTGTGCCCCTACAGTGTCTAAACAAAACCTTAGACATTGTAAGTGCAGGGTAGCCATAAGAGTATATGGTCTGGGAGTCTGTTTTACACGAACTCCACAGCACCATAATGGCTACACTGAAAACTGGGAAGTTTGGTATCAAACTTCTCAGCACAATAAATGCACACTGATGCCAGTGTACATTTTATTGTAAAATACACCACAGAGGGCACCTTAGAGGTGCCCCCTGAAACTTAACCGACTGTCTGGGTAGGCTGACTAGTTCCAGCAGCCTGCCACACCAGAGACATGTTGCTGGCCCCATGGGGAGAGTGCCGTTGTCACTCTGAGGCCAGTAACAAAGCCTGCACTGGGTGGAGATGCTAACACCTCCCCCAGGCAGGAGCTGTGACACCTGGCGGTGAGCCTCAAAGGCTCACCCCTTTGTCACAGCCCAGCAGGGCACTCCAGCTTAGTGGAGTTGCCCGCCCCCTCCAGCCACGGCCCCCACTTTTGGCGGCAAGGCTGGAGGGAACAAAGAAAGCAACAAGGAGGAGTCACTGGCCAGTCAGGACAGCCCCTAAGGTGTCCTGAGCTGAAGTGACTCTAACTTTTAGAAATCCTCCATCTTGCAGATGGAGGATTCCCCCAATAGGGTTAGGATTGTGACCCCCTCCCCTTGGGAGGAGGCACAAAGAGGGTGTACCCACCCTCAGGGCTAGTAGCCATTGGCTACTAACCCCCCAGACCTAAACACGCCCTTAAATTTAGTATTTAAGGGCTACCCTGAACCCTAGAAAATTAGATTCCTGCAACTACAAGAAGAAGGACTGCCCAGCTGAAAACCCCTGCAGCGGAAGACCAGAAGACGACAACTGCCTTGGCTCCAGAAACTCACCGGCCTGTCTCCTGCCTTCCAAAGATCCTGCTCCAGCGACGCCTTCCAAAGGGACCAGCGACCTCGACATCCTCTGAGGACTGCCCCTGCTTCGAAAAGACAAGAAACTCCCGAGGACAGCGGACCTGCTCCAAGAAAAGCTGCAACTTTGTTTCCAGCAGCTTTAAAGAACCCTGCAAGCTCCCCGCAAGGAGCGTGAGACTTGCAACACTGCACCCGGCGACCCCGACTCGGCTGGTGGCGATCCAACACCTCAGGAGGGACCCCAGGACTACTCTGATACTGTGAGTACCAAAACCTGTCCCCCCTGAGCCCCCACAGCGCCGCCGGCAGAGGGAATCCCGAGGCTTCCCCTGACCGCGACTCTTTGAACCTAAAGTCCCGACGCCTGGGAGAGACCCTGCACCCGCAGCCCCCAGGACCTGGAGGACCGGACTTTCACTGGAGAAGTGACCCCCAGGAGTCCCTCTCCCTCGCCCAAGTGGAGGTTTCCCCGAGGAACCCCCCCCTTGCCTGCCTGCAGCGCTGAAGAGATCCTGAGATCTCTCATAGACTAACATTGCGAACCCGACGCTTGTTTCTACACTGCACCCGGCCGCCCCCGCGCCGCTGAGGGTGAAATTTCTGTGTGGACTTGTGTCCCCCCCGGTGCCCTACAAAACCCCCCTGGTCTGCCCTCCGAAGACGCGGGTACTTACCTGCAAGCAGACCGGAACCGGGGCACCCCCTTCTCTCCATTCTAGCCTATGTGTTTTGGGCACCACTTTGAACTCTGCACCTGACCGGCCCTGAGCTGCTGGTGTGGTGACTTTGGGGTTGCTCTGAACCCCCAACGGTGGGCTACCTTGGACCAAGAACTAAGCCCTGTAAGTGTCTTACTTACCTGGTTAACCTAACAAATACTTACCTCCCCTAGGAACTGTGAAAATTGCACTAAGTGTCCACTTTTAAAACAGCTATTTGTGAATAACTTGAAAAGTATACATGCAATTTTGATGATTTGAAGTTCCTAAAGTACTTACCTGCAATACCTTTCGAATGAGATATTACATGTAGCATTTGAACCTATGGTTCTTAAAATAAACTAAGAAAAGATATTTTTCTATATAAAAACCTATTGGCTGGATTTGTCTCCGAGTGTGTGTACCTCATTTATTGTCTATGTGTATGTACAACAAATGCTTAACACTACTCCTTGGATAAGCCTACTGCTCGACCACACTACCACAAAATAGAGCATTAGTATTATCTCTTTTTGCCACTATCTTACCTCTAAGGGGAACCCTTGGACTCTGTGCATGCTATTCCTTACTTTGAAATAGCACATACAGAGCCAACTTCCTACATTGGTGGATCAGCGGTGGGGTACAAGACTTTGCATTTGCTGGACTACTCAGCCAATACCTGATCACACGACAAATTCCAAAATTGTCATTAGAAATTCATTTTTGCAATTTGAAATTTTTCTAAATTCTTAAAAGTCCTGCTAGGGCCTTGTGTGTTAAGTCCCTGTTTAGCATTGTCTTTTTAGAGTTTAAAAGTTTGTTAAAAGTTTGAATTAGATTCTAGAAACAGTTTTAGATTCTTAAAAAAGTATTCCAACTCTTAGCAGAATAATGTCTGATACAGAGATGCAGGTGGTGGAACTCGACACCACACCTTACCTCCATCTTAAGATGAGGGAGTTAAGGTCTCTCTGTAATATAAAGAAAATAACCATTGGCTCCAGACCTACCAAAATCCAGCTCCAGGAGCTGTTGGCAGAGTTTGAAAAAGCCAACCCCTCTGAGGATGACTTCACAGAGGAAGAAATTAGTGACTTGGAGGGCAATTCCCCCCTTCCAGTCCTAAATAGGGAGACCAGGGCCTCTCAAGCCCTGTCTCCAAAAATGATAGTCAGAAATGTTGCTTCCCTCACAGGAGGGTCCAGCATTTCTGAAATCACTGAGGATGCTCTCAGTGAAGATGACCCCCTCTTAGCCAGGATGGTCAAAAGATTGGCTTTGGAAAAGCAGCTCCTAGCCATAGAAAGGGAAAGAAAAGAGATGGGCCTAGGTCCCATCAATGGTGGCAGCAACTTAAATAGGGTCAGAGATTCTCCTGACATCCTAAAAATCCCCAAAGGGATTGTAACAAAATATGAAGATGGTGATGACATCACCAAATGGTTCACAGCTTTTGAGAGGGCTTGTGTAACCAGAAAAGTGAACAGATCTCACTGGGGTGCTCTCCTTTGGGAAATGTTCACTGGAAAGTGTAGGGATAGACTCCTCACACTCTCTGGAAAAGATGCAGAATCTTATGACCTCATGAAGGGTACCCTGATTGAGGGCTTTGGATTCTCCACTGAGGAGTATAGAATTAGATTCAGGGGGGCTCAAAAATCCTCGAGCCAGACCTGGGTTGATTTTGTAGACTACTCAGTAAAAACACTGGATGGTTGGTTAACTGGAAATGAAGTGTGTGACTATGTTGGGCTTTATAATTTGTTTATGAAAGAACACATTTTAAGTAACTGCTTCAATGAAAAGTTGCATCAGTATCTGGTAGACCTAGGTCCAATTTCTCCCCAAGAATTGGGAAAGAAGGCAGACCACTGGGTCAAGACTAGGGTAACCAAAACTTCCACTGGGGGTGACCAAAAGAAAGGGGTTACAAAAACTCCCCAGGAGAAAGTGGGTGACACTAGAAACAAAGAAAAAGAGTCCTCTGTAGGCCCCCAAAAACCAGAACAGGTGGGTGGGCCCCAAGACACAACCCAAAACAAAGGTGGGTACCAGGGTAAGAACTGGGATGCCACTAAGGCATGGTGCCACAACTGTAAACAGTCTGGGCACCACACCAAGGACACTTCTTGTCCCAAAAACAAACCCCAGAACAAAAATCCAGGGGTAACCAGTGTAGCCATGGGAGATGACTCCTCAGATGAGGAGGTCTTCCTAGCCTTCAACTGGGAACAGGGCCCAACAGGTGAGTTGGAGATTCCAGAGGGAAGTAGACACTTCCACCACCTACTGGTGAATGGAATCCCAACCACTGCCCTGAGAGACACTTGTGCCAGTCACACTATTGTGCATGACAGGCTGGTGCTCTCAAACCAGTACATCCCAGGTGAGACTGCCAGGGTAAGAGTTAGCCTAGACAGGGTCACTAAGAGGCCTGTGGCTTTAGTGCCCATAGAAGTGGGTGGCACTCTTAGCTGGAGAAGGGTAGTAGTCAGTACAGACCTCCCCCTTGATTGTCTCCTTGGAAATGACTACCCAGAGGTTAGTCAGAGCCCAAGAGAGAAACTGGTTCAGTGCCAGTCCTCTCCCAAGGATTCTGGAAGTCCTGCCTCTGCAGTAAATGCAAGCAGGCCCCAGAAGAAGAAGAAAAGAAAACAGAGTAGGAAGGGTGGACAACCTTTAGCCAAGGTCACAGCAAGCCAAGGAGATTCTGCTCCAGTAGGGGAGAACTCCAAAAATGGCCCTGATAAAGTCCAACCTGACCCACAAGAAGTCCTGGCTAGTCAGGCAACTGTTAAACCTGAGTGGGTGGCTCCTCAGCTAACAGAAGAAAGAGTGGAAGAAGGGTGTTTACTACAAGATGTGGTAACCCCCCACTCCAATACAGCAGACAGGCAACCTGAACCCAAAGAAGCCTGTAACTTAGCCCCTTCCCTTTTAGGTGAAGAGCTAAAGGTGTGGTTCTGGGCACTGACAGCTGTCAGTGGCCTCTGCTGGGTGTTAGCCTTTATGGCTGCACTATCCTTAGCATGGTGGTCTGACCCCATGCCAAATAGCAAGTTAGGCCCCCTGACCCTATTGGTCATGGTGGGGTTACTCCAGCTCTGGGTAACCTCTCTGGGTAAGCTAGGGGTGACCCTGGCCAAGATAAGGTTAGCAGAGGTGGACACCTCTAAGACCAAAATAGAAAGAATGGGTGGAGACATTGAAGAGGCAGACAAGAGGCAATTCAGACTAGGTCCTATCACTGTGGAAGTGGGTCAGTTCCCCAAAGGGAATGACCTGAACAGAAGGATGTAAGGCAGAGTAGGCCCTGCAACTAACCAGCCTATTTCTCCTACTCTTCCTCGCCTGACAGACTAGGAAGACTCTCCCAGCTTGGGCTGAGTCTCCTGGCCTGTGGGCTGGGGGGGGCTTGTGTAAAGAAATGGCTCCCTGTTGCAGTTACCCCCCACTTTTTGCCTGATACTGATGCTGACTTGACTGAGAAGTGTGCTGGGACCCTGCTAACCAGGCCCCAGCACCAGTGTTCCTTCACCTAAAATGTACCATTGTATCCACAATTGGCACACCCTGGCATTCAGATAAGTCCCTTGTAACTGGTACTTCTAGTACCAAGGGCCCTGATGCCAAGAAAGGTCTCTAAGGGCTGCAGCATGTCTTATGCCACCCTAGAGACCCCTCACTCAGCACAGACACACTGCTTACAAGCCTGTGTGTGCTAGTGAGAACAAAATGAGTAAGTCGACATGGCACTCCCCTCAGGGTGCCATGCCAGCCTCTCACTGCCTATGCAGTATAGGTAAGACACCCCTCTAGCAGGCCTTACAGCCCTAAGGCAGGGTGCACTATACCATAGGTGAGGGTACCAGTGCATGAGCACTGTGCCCCTACAGTGTCTAAACAAAACCTTAGACATTGTAAGTGCAGGGTAGCCATAAGAGTATATGGTCTGGGAGTCTGTTTTACACGAACTCCACAGCACCATAATGGCTACACTGAAAACTGGGAAGTTTGGTATCAAACTTCTCAGCACAATAAATGCACACTGATGGCAGTGTACATTTTATTGTAAAATACACCACAGAGGGCACCTTAGAGGTGCCCCCTGAAACTTAACCGACTGTCTGGGTAGGCTGACTAGTTCCAGCAGCCTGCCACACCAGAGACATGTTGCTGGCCCCATGGGGAGAGTGCCGTTGTCACTCTGAGGCCAGTAACAAAGCCTGCACTGGGTGGAGATGCTAACACCTCCCCCAGGCAGGAGCTGTGACACCTGGCGGTGAGCCTCAAAGGCTCACCCCTTTGTCACAGCCCAGCAGGGCACTCCAGCTTAGTGGAGTTGCCCGCCCCCTCCGGCCACGGCCCCCACTTTTGGCGGCAAGGCTGGAGGGAACAAAGAAAGCAACAAGGAGGAGTCACTGGCCAGTCAGGACAGCCCCTAAGGTGTCCTGAGCTGAAGTGACTCTAACTTTTAGAAATCCTCCATCTTGCAGATGGAGGATTCCCCCAATAGGGTTAGGATTGTGACCCCCTCCCCTTGGGAGGAGGCACAAAGAGGGTGTACCCACCCTCAGGGCTAGTAGCCATTGGCTACGAACCCCCCAGACCTAAACACACCCTTAAATTTAGTATTTAAGGGCTACCCTGAACCCTAGAAAATTAGATTCCTGCAACTACAAGAAGAAGGACTGCCCAGCTGAAAACCCCTGCAGCGGAAGACCAGAAGACGACAACTGCCTTGGCTCCAGAAACTCACCGGCCTGTCTCCTGCCTTCCAAAGATCCTGCTCCAGCGACGCCTTCCAAAGGGACCAGCGACCTCGACATCCTCTGAGGACTGCCCCTGCTTCGAAAAGACAAGAAACTCCAGAGGACAGCGGACCTGCTCCAAGAAAAGCTGCAACTTTGTTTCCAGCAGCTTTAAAGAACCCTGCAAGCTCCCCGCAAGGAGCGTGAGACTTGCAACACTGCACCCGGCGACCCCGACTCGGCTGGTGGCGATCCAACACCTCAGGAGGGACCCCAGGACTACTCTGATACTGTGAGTACCAAAACCTGTCCCCCCTGAGCCCCCACAGCGCCGCCGGCAGAGGGAATCCCGAGGCTTCCCCTGACCGCGACTCTTTGAACCTAAAGTCCCGACGCCTGGGAGAGACCCTGCACCCGCAGCCCCCAGGACCTGGAGGACCGGACTTTCACTGGAGAAGTGACCCCCAGGAGTCCCTCTCCCTCGCCCAAGTGGAGGTTTCCCCGAGGAACCCCCCCCTTGCCTGCCTGCAGCGCTGAAGAGATCCCGAGATCTCTCATAGACTAACATTGCGAACCCGACGCTTGTTTCTACACTGCACCCGGCCGCCCCCGCGCCGCTGAGGGTGAAATTTCTGTGTGGACTTGTGTCCCCCCCGGTGCCCTACAAAACCCCCCTGGTCTGCCCTCCGAAGACGCGGGTACTTACCTGCAAGCAGACCGGAACCGGGGCACCCCCTTCTCTCCATTCTAGCCTATGTGTTTTGGGCACCACTTTGAACTCTGCACCTGACCGGCCCTGAGCTGCTGGTGTGGTGACTTTGGGGTTGCTCTGAACCCCCAACGGTGGGCTACCTTGGACCAAGAACTAAGCCCTGTAAGTGTCTTACTTACCTGGTTAACCTAACAAATACTTACCTCCCCTAGGAACTGTGAAAATTGCACTAAGTGTCCACTTTTAAAACAGCTATTTGTGAATAACTTGAAAAGTATACATGCAATTTTGATGATTTGAAGTTCCTAAAGTACTTACCTGCAATACCTTTCGAATGAGATATTACATGTAGCATTTGAACCTGTGGTTCTTAAAATAAACTAAGAAAAGATATGTTTCTATATAAAAACCTATTGGCTGGATTTGTCTCTGAGTGTGTGTACCTCATTTATTGTCTATGTGTATGTACAACAAATGCTTAACACTACTCCTTGGATAAGCCTACTGCTCGACCACACTACCACAAAATAGAGCATTAGTATTATCTCTTTTTGCCACTATCTTACCTCTAAGGGGAACCCTTGGACTCTGTGCATGCTATTCCTTACTTTGAAATAGCACATACAGAGCCAACTTCCTACAGACACAATCAACATTTCCAAAACTACAAGAGAAGAACCCCACTCAAACACTGTGTCCCACAGGGATCTTCCTTTAGCACCATCCTTTTCAGCCTTTCAGGCCACCTGTGCTCTTTTGGTCTCAGGCTGATGTGCTCTGCAGATGATACTCAAATCCCCTTAACCCTGGTGAACAATCTCAGTACTTAGGTTCTGAGTTTCAATATTGCATTATCAAGGTGGTGCATTGGAATTGCAGCAACTCCCTCAAGTTAAACACTGAGCATAAGGCAATCCTAGGTGCAAATCATGCTGCACTGACCTCTTCTGGCCCTCTCTATTGAACATGGCCCCATACTTGTGTCTTCTGTGCAGAATCTTGGATACATTTTTTACTAGAGTTTGTCACTTACGGCCCAAGTGAATAAACTGATTTTTTTTCAGTATTTGCTATTTTTACTCCTGTCACACAAATGTATTCTCTGTTTGCTTAGTCAATCCCAAGTACTAACGACACAGCCTTCTGGACTGCCGCAGCTCCCCTTTTCTTGTCTCTCCAGTTTACATCTTCCAAGGCCTACAGAAAGCAATGATCCATCTTGCATTAGTCCGGCCTCAGATCTTCTGCTTCCAAAGCTCTTGAAGAGACATTGGCTCCCCATTGCCTAAATTATTACTTTAAATCCCTGTTTTTTGGCCTTTAAAGCCAACTATCATCAAGGTCCAGTTGATTTCATCATTGGCTACCAGCCTCTTCAACCAGGAACATCTTCCTCTACCAATCTTTTGACCATCCCAAAGTATCATAAGGCCCTGGGCTTGGGTACGGGTACGTGCCTCTGTACTCACCCTGAAATTATTTAACTCAACACCTTTGCATAGTAAATCAAAACATGCCATTCTCAAAGTCTTAAGCTATTTTCTTAGCGCCAAAATGTACCCTTGCATCCGTAATAGATGTACAGACGTGCATTTTTCACTAAGAAATAGTGATAAATGCAACAGGAAACAAAGAGCAGTGTGAGCAGCCGCTTGCTAAATGTGTGCTTGTGGTATGATTTCCCCCCAAAATGGATGAGAGGATGCATTTTGTGCTTAGAAAATAGTGCTAAATGCAACAGAACATGAACAGTAGCTCTCTTGCAGTAGGTATGCAGGATTGCATAACCAAGACCCACATCTGGAAGAGGGTCCAGGCCCTGTCAGGGAGCTGTCTGCTTATTGTGAAACTTCTTTTGTGAGACCGGGAAAGTTTGTAAAATCCAGAGGCCATAGACAGCTGCACCTGCCCGGAAAAAGACACCTCGAACATTTGTGACATGACCTTTGGATAAAGACATAACTAGAGGTAGGGGAAAACTCTTGTCATCTAATTTTGGGGCATGGACATTTGCAGATTGTTTTTCTTTGAAGCAGTCTTTGCCTACAAGTTGTCTTATGACTCTCCGATGACTACATCACTCAGGACAAACACTACACCTCAAAATATTTTTCTCCTATTGGATTTGGACATTAATTGCAAGCTCTGGACAGCCGAACTACACTTGCTTTCCCTTCGACTCCAGTGACAGCCTTTGATTTCATCGTTCAAACTCATTCATTAACATGTTCATACAACTTTTTTTAAAAATACATCCTTCATTTCTACCAAACGTGTTTTCCCCCTTTCGTTTCAATCGAACCATTCGGTTGCTGGCAGAAATGGCATTGCACACATTAGAGTTTAAGAAAGCCCCAATGCTTTATATTAATAGAACAAAAATCTCTCACAAGACAAAGCTACTCTTTGTCGGTTTCGCAGAACCCCACTTGGGAAATCCTATTTCCAAGTCGAGTTTTATGAGATGAATATTGAAATAAATACAAGTATTTTATACTACAGCAAATCAGACATTTGTGCTCATTGGTTAGAGCAAAATCATCTAGGAAAAGAGGGCCACAATTGCTTCCCAGGGGATATACCACTAGGATATGTATTCAAGGCTGGTTCATGGTCCACAACACACACTTACGTTGTGGATATCCAAGACCACAGAGACATTTGCCACTCCTGATCGCTAGCAACTGCTTTACATTGTATGCAAAGCTTGTGAGCCGCAGCAGTACATGATACAAATTGAAAATGTTATTCTTTAACGATTAGCTTGTAGATTGTAGGGCTGTAGTTTCACTTGTGTCCACCCATCACCCTAAATACGAGCTCATTCTTCACATGGTCTTCATTCATTACACATTCCTTAACAAGGAACCTGTACACATTGAATGAGCTGATACGTTTTCCTTCACTTATTACATTCACCAGTCAAGGGGAAAAACACAGTCGGAGGTGGGGGTCTTTGTTCCGGTGCATTGTGTTATTCAGGAAGGGGTCAGTAGTTAATTCAAGATTGAAGACCTTTTTGAAGAAAAACAGCTTTCTAGCTCACCTCCCAGCGGTAGATGGGAAGGACTGAATGAGCATGCAAATCTACGGCACTACAATCAGTGAACCAGTAGTTGCAGGGTAAGTAGCCCCTTCTTACCCGAACCCTTGTCTTGGTGTCTGAGAAACTTTCCTTAAAAGGCAGATGATTTTTGAAGAATGAGGGCCGAAGTAGCATTATATGTATTGAAGCTCTACACATTTCTTCACAGCTACCTTTTGGGCAAAAGCATCTGACTCCACAAGCGAGTGAAGCAGTGTTCTTAAGGGACATTGTTTCCAAAACTTTTTGTCTTTTTAAGTCATTTCCTGGCAACATTGATTGCTGTTAATGCCAGATTCAAAGGTAGTACTGTCCCCTTTTGGCATAATATGAGAACCACTGACAAAACATTGGTGGGGCTTAATTTATGTTTTTTTTTTAAATTCCAAAAACGAACTACTTTTGAATTAGAAAGCATTCCAGTAAGTTTTTTAGCTGTTCCTGATCACTGATACAGACTTATTTTATATTTATTTGATTTTAGTATTTTATTCGTATTAATTGATTGTGTCTTGTTTATCGCTTAATTGTTGTTTTGGTGTTATTTGTGTAGCCTGCACAGCATTTTCTGTGAAATGCCTTGCTGCTCTTGCCATACTTTGAAGGGTAAGCCTGGGAATAGACACAGAAACCAGTTTATTTATTTGGAACTTGATTGTGGGCACTCATCCATAGTTCAAAGGGGGTTCAATAGGTGTCCACAATCTGGTGCTCACCAAAGCTGATACAACAACACACACACACAGAGTGCTCTAATCCTTCCCACACTTCTTGGCTTTCATAGGAGAAGGTGGTGTATTAATGCAGTTAGCCCTTGCACCTCGGCCAAACCTCAGTGTCCTTAGTAACCATTGAGATTTGAGTTGTCTCGAGGCAAGCAGACAGCACAGTAATAGCCAAAAGCAATGTTTTTCCTCCACATCTCTTCTTATATTACAAACCTCGTGGGGTTTGCTTATTTCTTACTCCTTCTTATCACCTCGCCCACTTTAACCAAACCGCTTTGAAGAAGTGAAGTGTAAGTTGGAATCCCACGATTTGTGCTTCCACAGCTCTATATTCCTTCATTGGTTCTCCAGGTCTGGTTGACAGGTCAACTCGACCATATCGGAATTATTACATTCTTTTTTTGTATTCCTATTAATATTATTAAATAAATCTTTATGAAAATGTATGTGTTTTTTTTACTCTGAATAATCTCACGGAATTCCATATCTCTAAGATGTGATCTTACAAGTGGTTGCATTTCTTCCATCTTGATTTATCCAAGGTGACAAACAGTTGAAAGGTTATGATGGTTCATGTGTGAGTGAGACTGTTTATTTTTGTTTTCTTTGTACTGTTTAACACGTCTTTGGGAATAATAAACAGACAACTTACTCAGGAGTCATACTGGGTCCAAAGCACACAGATGCCAGAAGAGGGCAGAAGCAGAGTCCCAGTGAGTGAACATTTGTTTTTTATGTAGTTTGTGGCCTTATTCGCGTTCTGTCACATGGACTTTACAGAACAAGGATACATTGCCAGCTTTACCTCCATAAGAAGGCACAAAACTGAAAGGGAGCCCTTCTCTGCAGGAACCGTTCAGTTGGGGCGGGGAAGTGAATGTGGTTTACTGGAAAATATCAGCTTCTGTCAATATTTGAACAACTCATTTCCATCTTCTTAAGAGTTGCTGTGGTTGGCACATCACTGTTAATGGTGTGCTGCAGGTTAAATTGCTAATATGCTTGAAAGCATACATTTTGGTCGATCAGTGACAATGTAATTTCGGTTTTCTAGGTCCAAGAGTCGCAGATCCTGTGGCGTTATCAATGATTGATTATCTTTTGGAGTACACAATGAAAAATTGTAGATTAAAAGGCACTCAGAAGGGCAAGCCACAATTTTGGTGAGTGAATCTGAAATGTTGATTCAGATAAGTAAATCCCAATTCTTCACGTAAGGATTATTAACAAGGGAATAACACTACATAGCATTCTTTACTTCTTGGTTCCCCGCAACCCACCCACTCCGCCATCAAGAAGCAAGTTTTTCACATTGCTGTTACCAACGTTAATACATTCAGTTCCATTCTTGTTTTTGTATGCTTATGTTATTTAATTTAAATATAAAGTAATTGGGGAAATTCTTGTAAATTTACAGTTATACATGATAGGAATTGAACCCCTTCTAATACCTTTTGGAAATAAAATGGTGCCATTAACCGTTTTGTTTTCCTTTAAATGTCTAGCAATAGGTGGGCAAAACATGTAACCATTCCAGTGACACAGGGTATTTTGCATGATATTGGACTTGAGGATTTTCCCCCCCAAATTTACTGAAGATATAAAGCCCCCAAAATCACACATTTCTAAAAGCCCTGAAAGCAGGAACAACATGACAGTGCCTTTTTGTTTTGAACCACCAGTTTTTCTATGGGTGCAGCACTTAAAGCATATGTATATGCACACAAAGTGTAATGTTTTTTTTCTTAAATTCTTGAGCACTGTGTTGTTTTATTGATACAGCTGCATATAAATGTCGGAATGCTTAGCCAAGAAAAGTTTCCCCTTTGTGGCCTAATTTTGGTGATATAAAACATCCTTTTGTTTTTCATAAAGATTGTCCTTGCCGTATGAAATAAGGTAATATTTGCTCCGATCAATAAGTTGATAGGATCACCAGTTGCGGTGGGGTGCCATAAGAAAACACCAAAGGCATATGTTGTGAGATTCTTCTCAAACAAACTTAGTACCTGGCAGTCTAGTTCATTAAACAGGAGCTATGTATTTGTCTCGCTCTGTACTAGTGATATGTACAATGGTGCCAAAACAATATCAGGATGATGTTTTGCATAAATGCCAGTTTGCAACAATACCTACTTGGGAGACTGATGAGCTACCTGTCAAAGTCACATCTATGTTTATGGTTTAAATCTTTGTATTGTTTGATTTGTAATTAAAGGTAATATAACAACACTCACCTACATCCATTGGCTGGTGACGATATAAACAAACTTAGGGAACCAAGGGGGGAGCGAGAGAAGGAGGAAGGTATCTATTGCACTTGCCCATAGTAGTTAGTGGTGTGACCCATCAGTCTAACTCAGGGTTTACCCGCTGAGGATCTGAGTACTTGAATACATGAATTCGTGTACAGTATATGTATGTCATCCATCAGCTATTTCTGGCAACCTGTTGCGCCGTTATGGGGAGGTGTAAAACACCTAAATAAGTGGGGGAGGCTAGTTCCCGAAATTCTTGAGAGAGGTAGCACAGGCAGGGTTCCCACATTTTAGCATATTGTGGAAGCCTTTGATCTAGCGTTGCAGTCAGCTTTTCCATACATATAAGATCCCAGAGTTTGTGTAAACAGTTGAGATGTGTGGGGATTTTCACAGTGACCCATTTGGCTAGGAGGACTTCTTCTGCTGCACAGAGGGCTAGTGTGATGAAACGCCCTTTTGCAGATTTAAGGGGGTATGTAAGCTCATTCGGAAGCCCTAATAATATATAGCTTGGAAATGGAGTAGTTCAGTATCATAAATGTAGTCTATGGCCGTTAATATGTCTGCCTAATAGTGATGAAGCTTGCGGCATCTCCATAAAAGGTGGGTTGTGGCTCCTGACTGCCCACATCCCCTCCAACAGGAAGCGTTCCCATCCTGTTTCCATAATGCGGTGTGCGCAGGTGTATAGTATTGTATTGTAATAGTATTTATATAGTGCTTACTACCCCTGACGAGGCGTCAAAGCGCTTTTTGGTGAGTAGCACGCTACTCTGGAACCCAACAAGAATTAGTGATGGATTAGTATCGGGAAATATGAGTACATTTTTAGTATTATGAGTTAATTTGAGCCGCGGATGTGAGAGTTTGTTAGTTAGATTGACTGGAGTAATGGAGGGGTATAGGAGGAAAGCAATCCAGAAGTGTTAATTGGGGAGTATATCCTTATTTAATCAACCCAAAGGCTTGGGATGAGTAAAGGGAGATGGAGGAGGGAAGAGTCTGTGGAGGGGTTAGGGAGAGCATAGTAGCAGGGTGAGATAAATGAGGGAGAATTTAGTAGGGTTGTGTGGGAGGTCATTGTAGTAGAATGAGGTTTGGTGAGTTAGATGTGGAAGCGGAGGGAAGAGCTTAGGCAGAGTTATTTAGGAGATGAAAGTAATAGAATGGATTTGGGATGAGTCAGAGTGGGAATGGAGGATAGATTGATAGAGACATAACATATGATGATGGGTAGATAAGTGTGATAAGATGAGAGCAGGGAGTCATAGATATCTAGTATAAAAACCCACCCAGGAGCCATGCAATGACCCACGAACATGCCAAGCACAGAAACAACATATATATATATATACATAAACACACACACACATGAATACACACACATATGTACATACAATACATAATTAGAACCATGGGTAAATATACTTAATACACTACCTTAAGGAGCGTTTCTTTACAGATGGCAATACATGCTGATTTGTTTGCCCTCTTCTGGATGTCTGTCCATTCTTTGGTAGTGAAAGGGCTTTCACATTCCTGTTCCCAGCGGATCTGTGCATTGGATTTAGTGGGTATATGTGCTTTGTGGAGTAAAGCATAGATGTCAGATAATATATGTAGGAAGTTGGCTCTGTATGTGCTATTTCAAAGTAAGGAATAGCATGCACAGAGTCCAAGGGTTCCCCTTAGAGGTAAAATAGTGGTAAAAATAGATAATACTAATGCTCTATTTTGTGGTAGTGTGGTCGAGCAGTAGGCTTATCCAAGGAGTAGTGTTAAGCATTTGTTGTACATACACATAGACAATAAATGAGGTACACACACTCAGAGACAAATCCAGCCAATAGGTTTTGTTATAGAAAAATATCTTTTCTTAGTTTATTCTAAGAACCACAGGTTCAAATTTAACATGTAATATCTTGTTTGAAAGGTATTGCAGGTAAGTACATTAGGAACTTTGAATCATTTCAATTGCATGCATACTTTTTAAGTTATTCACAAATAGCTATTTCAAAAGTGGACACTTAGTGCAATTTTCACAGTTCCTGGGGGAGGTAAGTTTTTGTTAGTTTTACCAGGTAAGTAAGACACTTACAGGGTTCAGTTCTTGGTCCAAGGTAGCCCACCGTTGGGGGTTCAGAGCAACCCCAAAGTTACCACACCAGCAGCTCAGGGCCGGTCAGGTGCAGAGTTCAAAGTGGTGCCCAAAACGCATAGGCTAGAATGGAGAGAAGGGGGTGCCCCGGTTCCGGTCTGCTTGCAGGTAAGTACCCGCGTCTTCGGAGGGCAGATGTAAGGAAATGCCTCCTTGGCATGGTTGCCCCCTGACTTTTTGCCTTTGCTGATGCTATGTTTACAATTGAAAGTGTGCTGAGGCCTGCTAACCAGGCCCCAGCACCAGTGTTCTTTCCCTAACCTGTACTTTTGTATCCACAATTGGCAGACCCTGGCATCCAGATAAGTCCCTTGTAACTGGTACTTCTAGTACCAAGGGCCCTGATGCCAAGGAAGGTCTCTAAGGGCTGCAGCATGTCTTATGCCACCCTGGAGACCTCTCACTCAGCACAGACACACTGCTTGCCAGCTTGTGTGTGCTAGTGAGGACAAAACGAGTAAGTCGACATGGCACTCCCCTCAGGGTGCCATGCCAGCCTCTCACTGCCTATGCAGTATAGGTAAGACACCCCTCTAGCAGGCCTTACAGCCCTAAGGCAGGGTGCACTATACCATAGGTGAGGGTACCAGTGCATGAGCATGGTACCCCTACAGTGTCTAAACAAAACCTTAGACATTGTAAGTGCAGGGTAGCCATAAGAGTATATGGTCTGGGAGTTTGTCAAACACGAACTCCACAGCACCATAATGGCTACACTGAAAACTGGGAAGTTTGGTATCAAACTTCTCAGCACAATAAATGCACACTGATGCCAGTGTACATTTTATTGTAAAATACACCCCAGAGGGCACCTTAGAGGTGCCCCCTGAAACTTAACCGACTATCTGTGTAGGCTGACTAGTTTTAGCAGCCTGCCACAAACCGAGACATGTTGCTGGCCCCATGGGGAGAGTGCCTTTGTCACTCTGAGGCCAGTAACAAAGCCTGCACTGGGGGGAGATGCTAACACCTCCCCCAGGCAGGAATTGTCACACCTGGCGGTGAGCCTCAAAGGCTCACCTCCTTTGTGCCAACCCAGCAGGACACTCCAGCTAGTGGAGTTGCCCGCCCCCTCCGGCCAGGCCCCACTTTTGGCGGCAAGGCCGGAGAAAATAATGAGAAAAACAAGGAGGAGTCACTGGCCAGTCAGGACAGCCCCTAAGGTGTCCTGAGCTGAGGTGACTCTGACTTTTAGAAATCCTCCATCTTGCAGATGGAGGATTCCCCCAATAGGGTTAGGATTGTGACCCCCTCCCCTTGGGAGGAGGCACAAAGAGGGTGTACCCACCCTCAGGGCTAGTAGCCATTGGCTACTAACCCCCCAGACCTAAACACGCCCTTAAATTTAGTATTTAAGGGCTACCCTGAACCCTAGAAAATTAGATTCCTGCAACTACAAGAAGAAGGACTGCCTAGCTGAAAACCCCTGCAGAGGAAGACCAGAAGACGACTACTGCCTTGGCTCCAGAAACTCACCGGCCTGTCTCCTGCCTTCCAAAGATCCTGCTCCAGCGACGCCTTCCAAAGGGACCAGCGACCTCGACATCCTCTGAGGACTGCCCCTGCTTCGAAAAGACAAGAAACTCCCGAGGACAGCGGACCTGCTCCAAGAAAGGCTGCAACTTTGTTTCCAGCAGCTTTAAAGAACCCTGCAAGCTCCCCGCAAAAGGCGTGAGACTTGCAACACTGCACCCGGCGACCCCGACTCGGCTGGTGGCGATCCAACACCTCAGGAGGGACCCCAGGACTACTCTAAGACTGTGAGTACAAAAACCTGTCCCCCCTGAGCCCCCACAGCGCCGCCTGCAGAGGGAATCCCGAGGCTTCCCCTGACCGCGACTCTTTGAATCCTAAGTCCCGACACCTGGGAGAGACCCTGCACCCGCAGCCCCCAGGACCCGAAGGACCGGACTTTCACTGGAGGAGTGACCCCCAGGAGTCCCTCTCCCTTGACCAAGTGGAGGTTTCCCCGAGGAACCCCCCCCTTGCCTGCCTGCAGCGCTGAAGAGATCCCTAGATCTCCCATTGACTTCCATTACAAACCCGACGCTTGTTTCTACACTGCACCCGGCCGCCCCCGCGCTGCTGAGGGTGAAATTCCTCTGTGGGCTTGTGTCCCCCCCGGTGCCCTACAAAACCCCCCTGGTCTGCCCTCCGAAGACGCGGGTACTTACCTGCAAGCAGACCGGAACCGGGGCACCCCCTTCTCTCCATTCTAGCCTATGTGTTTTGGGCACCACTTTGAACTCTGCACCTGACCGGCCCTGAGCTGCTGGTGTGGTGACTTTGGGGTTGCTCTGAACCCCCAACGGTGGGCTACCTTGGACCAAGAACTGAACCCTGTAAGTGTCTTACTTACCTGGTAAAACTAACAAATACTTACCTCCCCTAGGAACTGTGAAAATTGCACTAAGTGTCCACTTTTAAAACAGCTATTTGTGAATAACTTGAAAAGTATACATGCAATTTTTATGATTTGAAGTTCCTAAAGTACTTACCTGCAATACCTTTCGAATGAGCTATTACATGTAGAATTTGAACCTGTGGTTCTTAAAATAAACTAAGAAAAGATATTTTTCTATATAAAAACCTATTGGCTGGATTTGTCTCTGAGTGTGTGTACCTCATTTATTGTCTATGTGTATGTACAACAAATGCTTAACACTACTCCTTGGATAAGCCTACTGCTCGACCACACTACCACAAAATAGAGCATTAGTATTATCTATTTTTACCACTATTTTACCTCTAAGGGGAACCCTTGGACTCTGTGCATGCTATTCCTTACTTTGAAATAGCACATACAGAGCCAACTTCCTACATTGGTGGATCAGCGGTGGGGTACAAGACTTTGCATTTGCTGGACTACTCAGCCAATACCTGATCACACGACAAATTCCAAAATTGTCATTAGAAATTGATTTTTGCAATTTGAAAAGTTTTCTAAATTCTTAAAAGACCTGCTAGGGCCTTGTGTTAGATCCTGTTTAGCATTTCTTTTAGAGTTTAAAAGTTTGTTAAAAGTTTGAATTAGATTCTAGAACCAGTTTTAGTTTCTTAAAAAGTATTCCAACTTTTAGAAGCATAATGTCTAGCACAGATGTGAATGTGGTGGAACTCGACACCACACCTTACCTCCATCTACAGATGAGAGAGCTAAGGTCACTCTGTAAACTAAAGAAAATAGCAATGGGCCCCAAACCTACCAAAGTACAGCTCCAGGAGCTTTTGGCAGAGTTTGAAAAGGCCAACCCCTCTGAGGATGGCAACTCAGAGGATGAAGATAGTGACTTGGAGGGAAATTCCCCCCCTCCAGTCCTACTTAGGGAGAGCAGGGCTTCTCAAGCCCTGACTCCACAAATAATAGTCAGAGATGCTGGTTCCCTCACAGGAGGGACCAACAACTCTGAAATCACTGAGGATAACTCCAGTGAAGAGGACATCCAGTTAGCCAGGATGGCCAAAAGATTGGCTTTGGAAAGACAGATCCTAGCCATAGAGAGGGAAAGACAAGAGATGGGCCTAGGACCCATCAATGGTGGCAGCAACATAAATAGGGTCAGAGATTCTCCTGACATGTTGAAAATCCCCAAAGGGATTGTAACTAAATATGAAGATGGTGATGACATCACCAAATGGTTCACAGCTTTTGAGAGGGCTTGTGTAACCAGAAAAGTGAACAGATCTCACTGGGGTGCTCTCCTTTGGGAAATGTTCACAGGAAAGTGTAGGGATAGACTCCTCACACTCTCTGGACAAGATGCAGAATCTTATGACCTCATGAAGGGTACCCTGATTGAGGGCTTTGGATTCTCCACTGAGGAGTACAGGATTAGGTTCAGGGGGGCTCAAAAATCCTCGAGCCAGACCTGGGTTGACTTTGTTGACTACTCAGTGAAAACACTAGATGGTTGGATTCAAGGCAGTGGTGTAAGTAATTATGATGGGCTGTACAATTTATTTGTGAAAGAACACCTGTTAAGTAATTGTTTCAATGATAAACTGCATCAGCATCTGGTAGACCTAGGACCAATTTCTCCCCAAGAATTGGGAAAGAAGGCGGACCATTGGGTCAAGACAAGGGTGTCCAAGACTTCAACAGGGGGTGACCAAAAGAAAGGGGTCACAAAGACTCCCCAGCAGAAGGGTGATGAGACAACCAAAACTAAAAATAGTAAAGAGTCTTCTACAGGCCCCCAAAAACCTGCACAGGAGGGTGGGCCCAGAGCCTCTTCACAAAACAATGGGTACAAGGGTAAAAACTTTGATCCCAAAAAGGCCTGGTGTCATAGCTGTAAACAGCATGGACACCAAACTGGAGACAAGGCCTGTCCCAAGAAGGGTTCCACTCCAAACTCCCATCCAGGTAACACTGGTATGGCTAGTCTCCAAGTGGGATCAACAGTGTGCCCAGAGCAAATCAGGGTTCACACTGAAGCTACTCTAGTTTCTGAGGGTGGGGTGGATTTAGCCACACTAGCTGTCTGGCCGCCTAACATGCAAAAATACAGACAGCAACTCTTAATTAATGGGACTAGAATAGAGGGCCTGAGGGATACAGGTGCCAGTGTCACCATGGTGACAGAGAAACTGGTTTCCCCTGGCCAATACCTGACTGGAAAAACTTACACAGTCACCAACGCTGACAATCAGAGAAAAGTACATCCCATGGCAATGGTTACTTTAGAATGGGGAGGGGTCAATGGCCTGAAACAGGTGGTGGTCTCCTCAAATATCCCAGTGGACTGTCTGCTTGGAAATGACCTGGAGTCCTCAGCATGGGCTGAGGTAGAGCTAAAAACCCATGCAGCAATGCTGGGTATCCCTGAACTGGTGTGTGTGAAAACAAGAGCACAATGCAAGGCACAGGGTGAAAAAGTAGAGCTGGAGTCTGGAAAAATGGCCCAGCCTACCAAGAGAACAGGAAAGTCAGTTGGGAAGCCAACTGCAACACAGCAAAAGAAAGGGAACCTCTCTTCTCAGGAAGAAGTTCTGCCCCCTGAGGGAACTGAGCCTTTGGAGCTTGAACCTTATCAGGTTGAGCTCTTAGGCCCAGGGGGACCCTCCAGGGAAGAGCTGTGTAAGGGACAAGAAACCTGTCCCTCTCTTGAAGGCCTTAGGCAGCAAGCTGCTGAAGAGTCCAAAGGCAAGAAAAATGGAACACATAGGGTCTATTGGGAAGATGGGCTCCTGTACACTGAGGCCAGAGACCCCAAACCTGGTGCCACTAGGAGAGTGGTAGTGCCTCAGCTGTTCAGAGAGTTCATCCTAACATTGGCCCATGACATTCCCCTTGCTGGACATTTGGGACAAACCAAGACGTGGGAGAGGTTAGTCAACCACTTCTACTGGCCCAATATGTCCAACATGGTTAAGGAGTTTTGCCTCTCCTGCCCCACCTGTCAAGCCAGTGGTAAGACAGGTGGGCATCCAAAGGCCCCCCTCATTCCACTTCCAGTGGTGGGGGTGCCCTTTGAAAGAGTGGGTGTGGACATAGTTGGTCCACTGGAACCTCCCACAGCCTCAGGGAATATGTATATCCTGGTAGTAGTGGATCATGCTACCAGGTATCCTGAAGCTATTCCCCTTAGGTCGACTACTGCCCCTGCAGTAGCCAAGGCCCTCATTGGTATCTTTACCAGAGTGGGTTTCCCTAAGGAGGTGGTGTCTGACAGAGGTACCAACTTCATGTCAGCATACCTAAAGCACATGTGGAATGAGTGTGGAGTGACTTATAAATTCACTACACCTTACCATCCACAAACTAATGGCTTAGTTGAGAGATTCAACAAGACATTAAAGGGCATGATCATGGGGCTCCCAGAAAAACTCAAAAGGAGATGGGATGTCCTCCTGCCATGTCTGCTTTTCGCTTACAGGGAGGTACCACAGAAGGGAGTAGGGTTCTCACCCTTTGAACTTCTGTTTGGTCATCCTGTAAGGGGACCACTTGCTCTTGTTAAAGAAGGCTGGGAGAGACCTCTCCATGAGCCAAAACAAGACATAGTGGACTATGTACTTGGCCTTCGCTCTAGAATGGCAGAGTACATGGAAAAGGCAACCAAAAACCTTGAGGCCAGCCAACAGCTCCAGAAGTTTTGGTATGACCAAAAGGCTGCACTGGTTGAGTTCCAACCAGGGCAGAAAGTCTGGGTTCTGGAGCCTGTGGCTCCCAGGGCACTCCAGGACAAATGGAGTGGCCCTTACCCAGTGCTAGAGAGGAAGAGTCAGGTCACCTACCTGGTGGACCTGGGCACAAGCAGGAGCCCCAAGAGGGTGATCCATGTGAACCGCCTTAAGCTCTTCCATGACAGGGCTGATGTGAATCTGTTAATGGTAACAGATGAGGATCAGGAGGCAGAGAGTGAACCTCTCCCTGATCTTCTGTCATCAGACCCAAAAGATGGCACAGTAGATGGAGTGATCTACTCAGACACCCTCTCTGGCCAACAGCAAGCTGATTGTAGGAGAGTCCTACAACAGTTTCCTGAGCTGTTCTCCCTAACCCCTGGTCAGACACACCTGTGTACCCATGATGTGGACACAGGAGACAGCATGCCTGTCAAGAACAAAATCTTCAGACAGTCTGACCATGTTAAGGAAAGCATCAAGGTGGAAGTCCACAAGATGCTGGAATTGGGAGTGATTGAGCGCTCTGACAGCCCCTGGGCTAGCCCAGTGGTCTTAGTCCCCAAACCCCACACCAAAGATGGAAAGAAAGAGATGAGGTTTTGTGTGGACTACAGAGGGCTCAACTCTGTCACCAAGACAGATGCCCATCCAATTCCAAGAGCTGATGAGCTCATTGATAAGTTAGGTGCTGCCAAATTTCTAAGTACCTTTGACTTGACAGCAGGGTACTGGCAAATAAAAATGGCACCTGGAGCAAAAGAAAAGACAGCATTCTCCACACCTGATGGGCATTATCAGTTTACTGTTATGCCCTTTGGTTTAAAGAATGCCCCTGCCACCTTCCAAAGGTTGGTGAATCAAGTCCTTGCTGGCTCGGAGTCCTTTAGCACAGCTTATCTTGATGATATTGCTGTCTTTAGCTCCACCTGGCAGGATCACCTGGTCCACCTGAAGAAGGTTTTGAAGGCTCTGCAATCTGCAGGCCTCTCTATCAAGGCATCCAAATGCCAGATAGGGCAGGGAACTGTGGTTTACTTGGGACACCTTGTAGGTGGAGGCCAAGTTCAGCCACTCCAACCCAAGATCCAGACTATTCTGGACTGGGTAGCTCCAAAAACCCAGACTCAAGTCAGGGCATTCCTTGGCTTGACTGGGTATTACAGGAGGTTTGTGAAGGGATATGGATCCATTGTGACAGCCCTCACTGAACTCACCTCCAAGAAAATGCCCAAGAAAGTGAACTGGACTGTGGAATGCCAACAGGCCTTTGACACCCTGAAACAAGCAATGTGCTCAGCACCAGTTCTAAAAGCTCCAGATTATTCTAAGCAGTTCATTGTGCAGACTGATGCCTCTGAACATGGGATAGGGGCAGTTTTGTCCCAAACAAATGATGATGGCCTTGACCAGCCTGTTGCTTTCATTAGCAGGAGGTTACTCCCCAGGGAGCAGCGTTGGAGTGCCATTGAGAGGGAGGCCTTTGCTGTGGTTTGGTCCCTGAAGAAGCTGAGACCATACCTCTTTGGGACTCACTTCCTAGTTCAAACTGACCACAGACCTCTCAAATGGCTGATGCAAATGAAAGGTGAAAATCCTAAACTGTTGAGGTGGTCCATCTCCCTACAGGGAATGGACTTTATAGTGGAACACAGACCTGGGACTGCCCATGCCAATGCAGATGGCCTTTCCAGGTTCTTCCACTTAGAAAATGAAGACTCTCTTGGGAAAGGTTAGTCTCATCCTCTTTCGTTTGGGGGGGGGTTGTGTAAGGAAATGCCTCCTTGGCATGGTTGCCCCCTGACTTTTTGCCTTTGCTGATGCTATGTTTACAATTGAAAGTGTGCTGAGGCCTGCTAACCAGGCCCCAGCACCAGTGTTCTTTCCCTAACCTGTACTTTTGTATCCACAATTGGCAGACCCTGGCATCCAGATAAGTCCCTTGTAACTGGTACTTCTAGTACCAAGGGCCCTGATGCCAAGGAAGGTCTCTAAGGGCTGCAGCATGTCTTATGCCACCCTGGAGACCTCTCACTCAGCACAGACACACTGCTTGCCAGCTTGTGTGTGCTAGTGAGGACAAAACGAGTAAGTCGACATGGCACTCCCCTCAGGGTGCCATGCCAGCCTCTCACTGCCTATGCAGTATAGGTAAGACACCCCTCTAGCAGGCCTTACAGCCCTAAGGCAGGGTGCACTATACCATAGGTGAGGGTACCAGTGCATGAGCATGGTACCCCTACAGTGTCTAAACAAAACCTTAGACATTGTAAGTGCAGGGTAGCCATAAGAGTATATGGTCTGGGAGTTTGTCAAACACGAACTCCACAGCACCATAATGGCTACACTGAAAACTGGGAAGTTTGGTATCAAACTTCTCAGCACAATAAATGCACACTGATGCCAGTGTACATTTTATTGTAAAATACACCCCAGAGGGCACCTTAGAGGTGCCCCCTGAAACTTAACCGACTATCTGTGTAGGCTGACTAGTTTTAGCAGCCTGCCACAAACCGAGACATGTTGCTGGCCCCATGGGGAGAGTGCCTTTGTCACTCTGAGGCCAGTAACAAAGCCTGCACTGGGGGGAGATGCTAACACCTCCCCCAGGCAGGAATTGTCACACCTGGCGGTGAGCCTCAAAGGCTCACCTCCTTTGTGCCAACCCAGCAGGACACTCCAGCTAGTGGAGTTGCCCGCCCCCTCCGGCCAGGCCCCACTTTTGGCGGCAAGGCCGGAGAAAATAATGAGAAAAACAAGGAGGAGTCACTGGCCAGTCAGGACAGCCCCTAAGGTGTCCTGAGCTGAGGTGACTCTGACTTTTAGAAATCCTCCATCTTGCAGATGGAGGATTCCCCCAATAGGGTTAGGATTGTGACCCCCTCCCCTTGGGAGGAGGCACAAAGAGGGTGTACCCACCCTCAGGGCTAGTAGCCATTGGCTACTAACCCCCCAGACCTAAACACGCCCTTAAATTTAGTATTTAAGGGCTACCCTGAACCCTAGAAAATTAGATTCCTGCAACTACAAGAAGAAGGACTGCCTAGCTGAAAACCCCTGCAGAGGAAGACCAGAAGACGACTACTGCCTTGGCTCCAGAAACTCACCGGCCTGTCTCCTGCCTTCCAAAGATCCTGCTCCAGCGACGCCTTCCAAAGGGACCAGCGACCTCGACATCCTCTGAGGACTGCCCCTGCTTCGAAAAGACAAGAAACTCCCGAGGACAGCGGACCTGCTCCAAGAAAGGCTGCAACTTTGTTTCCAGCAGCTTTAAAGAACCCTGCAAGCTCCCCGCAAAAGGCGTGAGACTTGCAACACTGCACCCGGCGACCCCGACTCGGCTGGTGGCGATCCAACACCTCAGGAGGGACCCCAGGACTACTCTAAGACTGTGAGTACAAAAACCTGTCCCCCCTGAGCCCCCACAGCGCCGCCTGCAGAGGGAATCCCGAGGCTTCCCCTGACCGCGACTCTTTGAATCCTAAGTCCCGACACCTGGGAGAGACCCTGCACCCGCAGCCCCCAGGACCCGAAGGACCGGACTTTCACTGGAGGAGTGACCCCCAGGAGTCCCTCTCCCTTGACCAAGTGGAGGTTTCCCCGAGGACCCCCCCCCTTGCCTGCCTGCAGCGCTGAAGAGATCCCTAGATCTCCCATTGACTTCCATTACAAACCCGACGCTTGTTTCTACACTGCACCCGGCCGCCCCCGCGCTGCTGAGGGTGAAATTCCTCTGTGGGCTTGTGTCCCCCCCGGTGCCCTACAAAACCCCCCTGGTCTGCCCTCCGAAGACGCGGGTACTTACCTGCAAGCAGACCGGAACCGGGGCACCCCCTTCTCTCCATTCTAGCCTATGTGTTTTGGGCACCACTTTGAACTCTGCACCTGACCGGCCCTGAGCTGCTGGTGTGGTGACTTTGGGGTTGCTCTGAACCCCCAACGGTGGGCTACCTTGGACCAAGAACTGAACCCTGTAAGTGTCTTACTTACCTGGTAAAACTAACAAATACTTACCTCCCCTAGGAACTGTGAAAATTGCACTAAGTGTCCACTTTTAAAACAGCTATTTGTGAATAACTTGAAAAGTATACATGCAATTTTTATGATTTGAAGTTCCTAAAGTACTTACCTGCAATACCTTTCGAATGAGCTATTACATGTAGAATTTGAACCTGTGGTTCTTAAAATAAACTAAGAAAAGATATTTTTCTATATAAAAACCTATTGGCTGGATTTGTCTCTGAGTGTGTGTACCTCATTTATTGTCTATGTGTATGTACAACAAATGCTTAACACTACTCCTTGGATAAGCCTACTGCTCGACCACACTACCACAAAATAGAGCATTAGTATTATCTATTTTTACCACTATTTTACCTCTAAGGGGAACCCTTGGACTCTGTGCATGCTATTCCTTACTTTGAAATAGCACATACAGAGCCAACTTCCTACAGCAGACCAGGGGGGTTTTGTAGGGCACCGGGGGGGACACAAGCCCACACAGAAATTTCACCCTCAGCAGCGCGGGGGCGGCCGGGTGCAGTGTAGAAACAAGCGTCGGGTTCGCAATGTTAGTCTATGAGAGATCAACGGATCTCTTCAGTGCTGCAGGCAGGCAAGGGGGGGCTTCCTCGGGGAAACCTCCACTTGGGCAAGGGAGAGGGACTCCTGGGGGTCACTTCTCCAGTGAAAGTCCGGTCCTTCAGGTCCTGGGGGCTGCGGGTGCAGGGTCCTTTCCAGGCGTCGGGACTTAGGTTTCAGAGAGTCGCGGTCAGGGGAAGCCTCGGGATTCCCTCTGCAGGCGGCGCTGTGGGGGCTCAGGGGGGACAGGTTTTGGTACTCACAGTCGTAGAGTAGTCCGGGGGTCCTCCCTGAGGTGTTGGTTCTCCACCAGCCGAGTCGGGGTCGCCGGGTGCAGTGTTGCAAGTCTCACGCTTCTTGCGGGGAGATTGCAGGGTCTTTAAAGCTGCTCCTCGAAACAAAGTTGCAGTCTTTTTGGAGCAGGTCCGCTGTCCTCGGGAGTTTCTTGTCTTTTTCGAAGCAGGGCAGTCCTCAGAGGATTCAGAGGTCGCTGGTCCCTTGGAAGGCGTCGCTGGAGCAGAGTTCTTTGGAAGGCAGGAGACAGGCCGGTGAGTTTCTGGAGCCAAGGCAGTTGTCGTCTTCTGGTCTTCCTCTGCAGGGGTTTTCAGCTAGGCAGTCCTTCTTCTTGTAGTTTGCAGGAATCTAATTTTCTAGGGTTCAGGGTAGCCCTTAAATACTAAATTTAAGGGCGTGTTTAGGTCTGGGGGGTTAGTAGCCAATGGCTACTAGCCCTGAGGGTGGGTACACCCTCTTTGTGCCTCCTCCCAAGGGGAGGGGGTCACAATCCTAACCCTATTGGGGGAATCCTCCATCTGCAAGATGGAGGATTTCTAAAAGTTAGAGTCACCTCAGCTCAGGACACCTTAGGGGCTGTCCTGACTGGCCAGTGACTCCTCCTTGTTATTCTCATTATTTTCTCCGGCCTTGCCGCCAAAAGTGGGGGCCGGGCCGGAGGGGGCGGGCAACTCCACTAGCTGGAGTGTCCTGCGGTGCTGTGACAAAGGGGTGAGCCTTTGAGGCTCACCGCCAGGTGTTACAGCTCCTGCCTGGGGGAGGTGTTAGCATCTCCACCCAGTGCAGGCTTTGTTACTGGCCTCAGAGTGAAAAAGGCACTCTCCCCATGGGGCCAGCAACATGTCTCTAGTGTGGCAGGCTGCTGGAACTAGTCAGCCTACACAGATAGTCGGTTAAGTTTCAGGGGGCACCTCTAAGGTGCCCTCTGGGGTGTATTTTGCAATAAAATGTACACTGGCATCAGTGTGCATTTATTGTGCTGAGAAGTTTGATACCAAACTTCCCAGTTTTCAGTGTAGCCATTATGGTGCTGTGGAGTTCGTGTTTGACAGACTCCCAGACTATATACTCTTATGGCTACCCTGCACTTACAATGTCTAAGGTTTTGTTTAGACACTGTAGGGGTACCATGCTCATGCACTGGTACCCTCACCTATGGTATAGTGCACCCTGCCTTAGGGCTGTAAGGCCTGCTAGAGGGGTGTCTTACCTATACTGCATAGGCAGTGAGAGGCTGGCATGGCACCCTGAGGGGAGTGCCATGTCGACTTACTTGTTTTGTCCTCACTAGCACACACAAGCTGGCAAGCAGTGTGTCTGTGCTGAGTGAGAGGTCTCCAGGGTGGCATAAGACATGCTGCAGCCCTTAGAGACCTTCCTTGGCATCAGGGCCCTTGGTACTAGACGTACCAGTTATAAGGGACTTATCTGGATGCCAGGGTCTGCCAATTGTGGATACAAAAGTACAGGTTAGGGAAAGAACACTGGTGCTGGGGCCTGGTTAGCAGGCCTCAGCACACTTTCAATTGTAAACATAGCATCAGCAAAGGCAAAAAGTCAGGGGGCAACCATGCCAAGGAGGCATTTCCTTACAATATACGTTTGTCCGTGTGCCAGTTAAGCAGACATTTTTAAAAGGGTAGAAGAGGACTTGTAAGGAAATGCCTCCTTGGCATGGTTACCCCCTGACTTTTTGCCTTTGCTGATGCTAAGTTTTGATTTGAAAGTGTGCTGAGGCCTGCTAACCAGGCCCCAGCACCAGTGTTCTTTCCCTAACCTGTACTTTTGTTTTCACAATTGGCACACCCTGGCATCCAGGCAAGTCCCTTGTAACTGGTACCCCTGGTACCAAGGGCCCTGATGCCAGGGAAGGTCTCTAAGGGATGCAGCATGTCTTATGCCACCCTGGGGACCCCTCACTCAGCACAGACACACTGCTTGCCAGCTTGTGTGTGCTGGTGAGGACAAAACGAGTAAGTCGACATGGCACTCCCCTCAGGGTGCCATGCCAACCTCACACTGCCTATGCAGTATAGATAAGTCACCCCTCTAGCAGGCCTTACTGCCCTAAGGCAGGGTGCACTATACCATAGGTGAGGGCACAAGTACATGAGCACTGTGCCCCTACAGTGTCTAAGCAAAACCTTAGACATTGTAAGTGCAGGGTAGCCATAAGAGTATATGGTCTGGGAGTCTGTCAAACACAAACTCCACAGCACCATAATGGCTACACTGAAAACTGGGAAGTTTGGTATCAAACTTCTCAGCACAATAAATGCACACTGATTCCAGTGTACATTTTATTGTAACATACACCCCAGAGGGCACCTTAGAGGTGCCCCCTGAAACCTAAACCAACTATCTGTGTAGGCTGACTAGTTCCAGCAGCCTGCCACACACTAGACATGTTGCTGGCCACATGGGGAGAGTGCCTTTGTCACTCTGTGGCTAGTAACAAAGCCTGTATTGGGTGGAGGTGCTTCACACCTCCCCCTGCAGGAACTGTAACACCTGGCGGTGAGCCTCAAAGGCTCACCCCCTTTGTTACAGCACCACAGGGCACTCCAGCTAGTGGAGTTGCCCGCCCCCTCCGGCCACGGCCCCACTTTTGGCGGCAAGGTAAGAGGAAATAATGAGAATAACAAGGAGGAGTCACTGGCCAGTCAGGACAGCCCCTAAGGTGTCCTGAGCTGAGGTGACTCTGACTTTTAGAAATCCTCAATCTTGCAGATGGAGGATTCCCCCAATAGGGATAGGAATGTGACCCCCTCCCCTTGGGAGGAGGCACAAAGAAGGTGTACCCACCCTCAGGGCTAGTAGCCATTGGCTACTAACCCCCCAGACCTAAACACGCCCTTAAATTTAGTATTTAAGGGCTCCCCAGAACCTAGGAACTCAGATTCCTTCAACCTAAGAAGAAGAGGACTGCTGAACTGGAAAAACCCTGCAGAGAAGACGGAGACACCAACTGCTTTGGCCCCAGCTCTACCAGCCTGTCTCCCCACTTCTAAAGACACTGCTCCAGCGACACTTTCCCCAGGGACCAGCGACCTCTGAATCCTCAGAGGACTGCCCTGCTCTAGAAGGACTAAGAAACTCCAGAGGACAGCGGCTCTGTTCACCCAAGACTGAAACTTTGTTTCAAAGGAGCAACTTTAAAACAACTGCGTTTCCCGCCGGAAGCGTGAGACTTGCTACTCTGCACCCGACGCTCCTGGCTCGACTTGTGGAGAAACAACACTTCAGGGAGGACTCCCCGGCGACTACGAGACTGTGAGTAGCCAGAGTTGCCCCTCCTGGGCCCCCACAGCGACGCCTGCAGAGGGAATCCCGAGGCTCCCCCTGACCGCGACTGCCTGCTTCCCAGATCCCGACGCCTGGTAAAGACTCTGTACCCGCAGCCCCCAGGACCTGAAAGATCGGAACTCCAGTGCAGGAGTGACCCCCAGGAGGCCCTCTCCCTTGCCCAGGTGGTGGCTACCCCGAGGAGCCCCCCCCCTTGCCTGCCTGCATCGCTGAAGAGACCCCTTGATCTCCCATTGATTTCCATTGGAAACCTGACGTGTGTTTGCACACTGCACCCGGCTGCCCCGTGCTGCTGAGGGTGTACTGTCTGTGCTAACTTGTGTCCCCCCGGTGCCCTACAAAACCCCCCTGGTCTGCCCTCCGAAGACGCTGGTACTTACCTGCTGGCAGACTGGAACCGGGGCACCCCCTTCTCCATTGAAGCCTATGCGTTTTGGGCACCACTTTGAACTCTGCACCTGACCGGCCCTGAGCTGCTGGTGTGGTGACTTTGGGGCTGCTCTGAACCCCCAACGGTGGGCTACCTTGGACCCAAACTTGAACCCCGTAGGTGGTTTACTTACCTGCAAAAACTAACTAACTCTTACTCCCCCTAGGAACTGTGAAAATTGCACTGTGTCTAGTTTTAAAATAGCTATATGTGATTTATGTGAAAAGTATATATGCTATTTTGATTATTCAAAGTTCCTAAAGTACCTACCTGCAATACCTTTCATTTGAAGTATTACATGTAAAATTTGAACCTGTGGTTCTTAAAATAAACTAAGAAAATATATTTTTCTATACAAAAACCTATTGGCCTGGAATTGTCTCTGAGTGTGTGTTCCTCATTTATTGCTTGTGTATGTACAACAAATGCTTAACACTACTCCTTTGATAAGCCTACTGCTCGACCACACTACCACAAAATAGAGCATTAGTATTATCTCTTTTTGCCACTATCTTACCTCTAAGGGGAACCCTTGGACTCTGTGCATACTATTCCTTACTTTTAAATAGTGCATACAGAGCAAGCTTCCTACAGGACTGCTGGCATGTGGACGTATGTGCGATTGCAGATCCCAGTGGCGGATTGCAACATATTGCCAGTGTACAGAAGAGGAGAGGCCATATGACTGTTCCAGCTGTAAAAATTTCATGATCCCCGCATGGTCGAAAAAGTCCCCAGTGCGCTTACAATTAACCTGTTGCCATTGTATGTAGGAGTTACTCTGTAAAGCAGGGGGAAAATCTGGGTTTCCAAGTATTGAGGTTTGCGAGGAAATAGGGGTGGACAACCTCTTCGTCGTTTGAACTTTGTCCCAAGCGCCCATGAGGGCTCTTAGTATTGGTGAAATGTATACTCCAGGTGGCCTGCGGTGTTTAGGCAGCCAGGGTACTTTCCATATATGTACACCCTCTATGGCCTGTTTAATGAAGCACCAGTGCTTCTCTGAGTAGGGCCCAGCCCACTCCACCATATACTGAAGCTGTGCTGCCTGGTAATAATATGTGAGGTGTGGGATTCCCAGGCTGCTCTTTGCCGAAGGAAGGTAGGCCTGTATTTGTTTGTTGTTTTTAGCTAGTCTGGCCTTTTGGCCCACCCAGATATAGTTGTCCAGAGTCCCCTGTAGGCGATTCAGGGCTTGCGGTGGGGGCAGCTACAGGAGGGTTTGCATGACATATAAAATGCACAGTAACAGCGTCATTTTTACTGCCGCCAAGTGTCCCAGCCATGAAAGGGCACATCCTTTCCACATGTGTATCATGGAATGGATAGCAGAGAGGAGAGCATTATAATTAGCCTTTGCAGTGCGAGCAATTGTGGTATGAATCTGGAGGCCCAAGTAGGGTACCACATGATCGGCCCATACAAATGGAAAATGGCGCTTAAGAGAGAGTTGGTCTGGTTTGGATATGGTAAGGTATGGTAGGGGTAGTAATTGCAGAGGATGAGACAATGCCACCATAACGTCATCACCATAGAGTGTCAGCATCTGTTTTGTCCTGCTACTGTTCGCCCTGTCGGGTGTCGGAGCTCCCGTTGTGGCACCATCTTGGACACGCCCCCCGCCACATCGAGGTTTAAGTAAGGAATCTACCGATGGATAGCAGGTCTCTCTTTTCCTAATTGAGTATCCTGGAGGTGAAGCGTAACATTAGCTTTCCTTATTCTGCTTTCCTCCCACAAAAATCATGTCCCTGGGGACGAAGATCCTTATTACTCCAGAGGGCCCTGATTAGGCAGGTACCAGTCCTTTTGGCGTGTTTCCATTTGTTTTGCCCTTTCCTTTGGTGCTAAGAGGGAGGTGTCACTAGCGAACAAGTTCAGATCAAATCCTGGCAGACGTTCCTCTCATCCGGGGGAATAAATCTAGCCACTCTGTAATTAAAAATTAATAAACATTATACTTTGAGATTCTGAGCTCTCTAAAGAGTCAGTCGGAGGTGGGCAGACTTCCATGATCCTGACTGGCTGGCTCACACAGAAAATTGGCGTTGTCCAAAATAAACTGATGTAGGCCTTGGTCTGTGAAAAGCAATTTTAGAATTGTCCTTAGAGATACGCAAGCTTAGAATTTACTCATTGTTCATACCCCAAAGAATCTAATGTGAGAAGCTTACATAGTTGCTCCCGATTGGCTGCTTGAGAAGGCACTATAAATCCCGTTTCTGTCCCTCTGTATGGAATGACTATGAAGCTGATGTTTGTTTGGCCTCCCTTACAGCAAAACATTAGCGAGGCAGGATAGGTCTATGAGGTAAAAGAACACACCAAGTTATAACAAAATGAAACAAATCCATATTTAATGTAGTTAAATTGTCATGCTCGGGAAGGAAATCGGATATTAATCTACTACAATACTTAATACCATTTCAGTGACTTGTACACTTTATTTTTAGGAGAATTAAAAAAAACATGATGTTGAGGACAAACAAAAAGGGGATTAATGGATGTCTGTTTAACGTTGCTTAATCGGATTTTTTTTTCTCTTTTTTTTTTTTCTCTAAAACTAAGTCTTTCGCCAGATCTATAAAACATTCTCTTGCAAGCGAGAAGTGTGTGTCTTTATTATGTCTGTCATCCTGAAAAGTTATTATGTAACATTACATTTTTAAAAACCAATGAAAAGTGGAGCAGAAAACTACAAATTAAGCCTGAATCTTCACACACCACAATCATTTATTCAAAAGTGAAAGGTCATCTGCACTGAGAGAAGATTAAGATTTGAAACAAAAATGCCATACTTAGGCATCCTAGATCAGGCATATCCAAAGAGAGTGATACTTGCACAGAATCATTGTCCCAGCTGTCTGATCCAGGACTAATCCAGAAGTCAGACGTTGGGACCATGTATCACAGGATCAGCGGCCAGTGCATTTTTGAGGGTGGGAATTCAGCTGGGTTTCTGCTTTTGTAGGAGGCCTGTAAGATTGAAGACTACTATGAAACATGAGGAACATACGCGCTTTACTCGCCAAGAAACCCACGTAAGGCTCTGACATATTTTGTGATTTTTATAGCTATTTGAAGTAAGGCTCTAATCTTTTCTATCTGAGGTTGGACTACCCTATTCCGCAACGTATAGCCTAGGAATTTTATGTTGTGGACAACCAAGGTGCATTTATCAGGGCTGACCGTTAATCCTGTGTTTTGTAAAGCTGTGTAAAGGTAGTTCACATGTTTTTAGCAGGTGTCACCGTGGATAACATTGTCATCCATATAAGAATTCAAGTATACATGATGTGCTCTAATGATATTCATGAGTTCTGGGATTTCGCTAGTTTCCTGTGCAGAACAAAGACTAGTACCTGAAACTAGAAGAGTCTTGAAGGACTGACCAAAGTTATGTACCCAACTCCTGCATCCTGGACATTGGATAACAGTTTGACTCAAAAATGCTCTTCACACATCTAAAATCAGTGCAGAAATGGAGAGAGAGAGAGAGACATCTTTTTTTTTTTTAACCACCACCTTTCTTAAAGACCAGTTGCTATGGAGAGGTTCTATGATTTGTAATTAAATTAAACTCACTCTGTACAGCATTTCTTTCAGGCTTATTGGGTGTGGTATGGCAGTACTTCAACTTTTGTACCTTTCTTAGCCCTGGAACAGTGTCCTTTTGCATCAGTCTTCCTTGTTACATGTGAAATCGCATTTCCTACAATTCGAGACAGATGCACTAAATTACCCTTTTCTATAGCTGTGTTCTTTGATCACTATACTACTCTTGGCACAAAGAGGGGGTGCTTAGTGGCAACACATCTTCATGGGTGGTTGGCGTGATAGAGCAAATGCCTTTTTAGGGGCACGCGCAAAGCACGCCATCCCTCTTCTAATCTCTCTTTAGGGGGATTTTAACCACGCCCATGTTACGTCAGTCACTTTCATTGGTTCGTGGGCTTGCCTTTTAAAATCCGCTTGTTTTCATTTGTGGAAGGCATGCATACGTCATGCCTTTTCCAGTGTTTAGCACTCCTCGAGAGCACGAAAACGTATGAGGCTCTATGTTTTCCGTATGGTTTCTGGACTTCTTTTTCTCTTTATTTCACAGCGCAATCACGCTGTGTTTTACAAGACTAGTATCTCTAACTCGACGTGATGCGAGACACATTTAATTGCAAATGCTTGTTTACATACTGGATTCAGTGGTTCTTCCCATTTTGTCAGAATGTTAACATGATATATCTGCGAACGGGGCCTCTTATCCAGTTGTGAGTGTGAGTAGTTCAAAGTCCCTATTTTCTTTGACAGAACATGTGTGCTGCACTGACTGAGAGGTGGGAAGGAAAACCAATACTTTGTCTATTGGTTGTGGGATGAATAACCAGGTTCCTGGACTGTGTATTTCTTTATTATTTTGAGCTGTCTGGAGATTGGTGGTTACAGTGTCTCGGAGAATTGTGACCTGTCTCCTAAGGGCTGTACTCAGCCCACTAAAGTAATGTGCTTTTCACCTTCCCAGTCTTCGTGAGTCACATGCAGTAAGGTCTGTAGTGGACACCAAAAAGTGTTTTGGAGGGGCTGGAACCAATGGAGGATTGAGGGGGTACTTAAAAATCAAACAAGCATTTGCAATGCAATAGGTCTCGCATTTGTGATAGTTAGATCTATTGGTGTTGTAAATCAGTGAATCCCAACCTTTTTATCGCCGCGGACCGGTAAATGTTTGATAATTTTTCCGTGGCCCGCTTGTTTTGATTTAATAATTTTAATTTAATTGTATTTAAACATGCCTTCAAGATTTGAAGACCTCGGGCGGCCCGGTGCCGATTGATCCGCGGACCGGCACCGGTCCGCGGCCCGGGGGTTGGGGAACACTGTTGTAAATGACAGTGTCTTTTACCTACGTGTTTTGGTTTGGAGTGTAGTGGATGTATGAATAGAGACGCAGCTGCAGCCCTGTCTAGAGGATTAGAAATAAGGATTTAGCACTGGCACTAGAGAAGCAGCTAGCAGCACAGCCTAGAAGACCTAAAATGAGGAATTACACTGGAACCTGACAGGCAGCTGCACCATTGTCTACATGAGGAATTGCCACGGAGACCAGAGCAGCAGCAAGCAGCACCAGCTGTAGTTTTTAGAATGAATAATTACCAGTGGGACCAGAAAAGCAGCTAGCACCATTGTCTAGAGGACTTGGAATGAGGAATTACCACTGGGACCAGAGAAGCAGCTGCAGCACTGTCTAGAGGACGTAGAATGAGGAATTACCACTGGGACCAGAGAAGCAGCTGCAGCACTGCCTGTAGGATTAGGTATGAGAATTTACCACTGAGACCTGAGAAGCAGCTGTGCCACTGTTTAGAGGACTTAGAATGAGGAAGACTGAAAGTGGATGAGTGTGTCTGCCGGCACACAGAGACAATTATTTCTAAAACAGCAGTGAAGGGAAAAGCGGCTTGGAAAACATCTATTTAAGTATACCCGAGCAGAGGCACAAGAACAAACAAAACCTGAAACCTTCGGTGCCTTTCTAAACACTGTGATTTTACGGGTGTGGTGTGAACACATTGAAATGAACAACCAGAAGAACACTTAGGCTGCAGTGCCCAGACAGGAGGAGTGAGGAGGGGCCATCACACGCTGTAACAGGAGGAGGAAGCGTGAACGTAGTGTGATGGCCCACAAAAATGTTCTCTTAGTAAAATCGCCTGGGAGGGAACTAAGCACACAAAGGAGGGACATTTAGAAAAAATACACCATTGGAAAAAAAATCTTTTAAGACTAGCACAACAAAGAACAAATGGCAATAGTGGGCATGGTTAAAGCCCATAGACTGGGTACAGAATGTCTTGCAGACAGTGCATGCGCCCTGCATAGGCTTGGCCTAAAAAGGGTGAGTAGTAACACTTACCCTAGTCTTTGCACTCTGGACCTGTGGCCTTAGCATTTGGTTGATGGACTGTTTGTATCGTTCCACTAGCCCATTCTTTTCGGGGATGGCATATGGCCGCTCTAAAATGTTTAATCCGGAAAGTTTTGTGCACTTGTCCACCACTTGGTAAATATAGTTTGTGCTTTAATGGATTTTTTCTGATGGCAGATCAGCATGGGCAGAGAAATAGAACAAGGAAATCACATATACAGGATGCAGTAGTTCCGTAGTGTAGAAACGTTTTGGGACATTTGACAGCACATTTGACTATGACTATCAGCTGTCACCGACCCCTTCCACATGGCACCAATGGTCCAACCCATTCTGTTCCTAAGCAATGGAATCCAATCCGGACATTAGGAAGGAATTGCATATGAGTCCAGACTATTCCGGCTTTGTTCTTTAGTTGGCATGTGGAACATGGTTTACAGAAATTAGTTTGTTCCACACGGTTTCCTGACTAGAAGAATCCCTGTAAAATGAGATACTGTGTTTTCTTCACCTAAATGACCCCAGGCCAAATGTCCCCGAGGTTGTTAGGTGGCAACAGTTGGAAGAACTCCATAATTTGTCTTGGGCCAACTGCAGATTAGGTAGCACAAGTAAGTGTCTGCAGCCTCCACAGAACCTAACCTGATATCCTGAGTGAGAGCCTGAAGAGCCCTATCTTGTTGTGTGTTTGTTCGCCTGTGAATGTGGCTAATGGGGACAGCCCTTCACACTATCCAAGGCATAGGCAATAAAAGAAAGGCCTAAACAGTGGGGTGACTAGGTTACATCATTAAAGAGGTGTAGGAAGTTGGCTCTGTATGTGCTATTTCAAAGTAAGGAATAGCATGCACAGAGTCCAAGGGTTCCCCTTAGAGGTAAAATAGTTGTAAAAATAGATAATACTAATGCTCTATTTTGTGGTAGTGTGGTCGAGCAGTAGGCTTATCCAAGGAGTAGTGTTAAGCATTTGTTGTACATACACATAGACAATAAATGAGGTACACACACTCGGAGACAAATCCAGCCAATAGGTTTTTGTATAGAAAAATATCTTTTCTTAGTTTATTTTAAGAACCACAGATTCAAATTCTACATGTAATATCTCATTCGAAAGGTATTGCAGGTAAGTACTTTAGGAACTTCAAATCATCAAAATTGCATGTATACTTTTCAAGTTATTCACAAATAGCTGTTTTAAAAGTGGACACTTAGTGCAATTTTCACAGTTCCTAGGGGAGGTAAGTATTTGTTAGGTTAACCAGGTAAGTAAGACACTTACAGGGCTTAGTTCTTGGTCCAAGGTAGCCCACCGTTGGGGGTTCAGAGCAACCCCAAAGTCACCACACCAGCAGCTCAGGGCCGGTCAGGTGCAGAGTTCAAAGTGGTGCCCAAAACACATAGGCTAGAATGGAGAGAAGGGGGTGCCCCGGTTCCGGTCTGCTTGCAGGTAAGTACCCGCGTCTTCGGAGGGCAGACCAGAGGGGTTTTGTAGGGCACCGGGGGGGACACAAGCCCACACAGAAATTTCACCCTCAGCAGCGCGGGGGCGGCCGGGTGCAGTGTAGAAACAAGCGTCGGGTTTGTAATGGAAGTCAATGGGAGATCTAGGGATCTCTTCAGCGCTGCAGGCAGGCAAGGGGGGGGTTCCTCGGGGAAACCTCCACTTGATCAAGGGAGAGGGACTCCTGGGGGTCACTCCTCCAGTGAAAGTCCGGTCCTTCAGGTCCTGGGGGCTGCGGGTGCAGGGTCTCTCCCAGGTGTCGGGACTTGGGATTCAAAGAGTCGCGGTCAGGGGAAGCCTCGGGATTCCCTCTGCAGGCGGCGCTGTGGGGGCTCAGGGGGGACAGGTTTTGGTACTCACAGTATCAGAGTAGTCCTGGGGTCCCTCCTGAGGTGTTGGATCTCCACCAGCCGAGTCGGGGTCGCCGGGTGCAGTGTTGCAAGTCTCACGCTTCTTGCGGGGAGCTTGCAGGGTTCTTTAAAGCTGCTGGAAACAAAGTTGCAGCTTTTCTTGGAGCAGGTCCGCTGTCCTCGGGAGTTTCTTGTCTTTTCGAAGCAGGGGCAGTCCTCAGAGGATGTCGAGGTCGCTGGTCCCTTTGGAAGGCGTCGCTGGAGCAGGATCTTTGGAAGGCAGGAGACAGGCCGGTGAGTTTCTGGAGCCAAGGCAGTTGTCGTCTTCTGGTCTTCCTCTGCAGGGGTTTTTCAGCTAGGCAGTCCTTCTTCTTGTAGTTGCAGGAATCTGATTTTCTAGGGTTCAGGGTAGCCCTTAAATACTAAATTTTAAGGGCGTGTTTAGGTCTGGGGGGTTAGTAGCCAATGGCTACTAGCCCTGAGGGTGGGTACACCCTCTTTGTGCCTCCTCCCAAGGGGAGGGGGTCACAATCCTAACCCTATTGGGGGAATCCTCCATCTGCAAGATGGAGGATTTCTAAAAGTTAGAGTCACTTCAGCTCAGGACACCTTAGGGGCTGTCCTGACTGGCCAGTGACTCCTCCTTGTTGCTTTCTTTGTTCCCTCCAGCCTTGCCGCCAAAAGTGGGGGCCGTGGCCGGAGGGGGCGGGCAACTCCACTAAGCTGGAGTGCCCTGCTGGGCTGTGACAAAGGGGTGAGCCTTTGAGGCTCACCGCCAGGTGTCACAGCTCCTGCCTGGGGGAGGTGTTAGCATCTCCACCCAGTGCAGGCTTTGTTACTGGCCTCAGAGTGACAAAGGCACTCTCCCCATGGGGCCAGCAACATGTCTCTAGTGTGGCAGGCTGCTGGAACCAGTCAGCCTACACAGCTAGTTGGTTAAGTTTCAGGGGGCACCTCTAAGGTGCCCTCTGTGGTGTATTTTACAATAAAATGTACACTGGCATCAGTGTGCATTTATTGTGCTGAGAAGTTTGATACCAAATGTAGGAAGTTGGCTCTGTATGTGCTATTTCAAAGTAAGGAATAGGATGCACAGAGTCCAAGGGATCCCCTTAGAGGTAAAATAGTGGTAAAAATAGATAATACTAATGCTCTATTTTGTGGTAGTGTGGTCGAGCAGTAGGCTTATCCAAGGAGTAGTGTTAAGCATTTGTTGTACATACACATAGACAATAAATGAGGTACACACACTCAGAGACAAATCCAGCCAATAGGTTTTGTTATAGAAAAATATATTTTCTTAGTTTATTTTAAGAACCACAGGTTCAAATTCTACATGTAATATCTCATTTGAAAGGTATTGCAGGTGAGTACTTTAGGAACTTTAAATCATAAAAATTGCATGTATACTTTTCAAGTTATTGACAAATAGCTGTTTTAAAAGTGGACACTTAGTGCAATTTTCACAGTTCCTGGGGGAGGTAAGTTTTTGTTAGTTTTACCAGGTAAGTAAGACACTTACAGGGTTCAGTTCTTGGTCCAAGGTAGCCCACCGTTGGGGGTTCAGAGCAACCCCAAAGTCACCACACCAGCAGCTCAGGGCCGGTCAGGTGCAGAGTTCAAAGTGGTGCCCAAAACACATAGGCTAGAATGGAGAGAAGGGGGTGCCCCGGTTCCGGTCTGCTTGCAGGTAAGTACCCGTGTCTTCGGAGGGCAGACCAGGGGGGTTTTGTAGGGCACCGGGGGGGGACACAAGCCCACACAGAAATTTCACCCTCAGCAGCGCGGGGGCGGCCGGGTGCAGTGTAGAAACAAGCGTCGGGTTCGCAATGTTAGTCTATGAGAGATCTCGGGATCTCTTCAGCGCTGCAGGCAGGCAAGGGGGGGATTCCTCGGGGAAACCTCCACTTGGGCAAGGGAGAGGGACTCCTGGGGGTCACTTCTCCAGTGAAAGTCCGGTCCTTCAGGTCCTGGGGGCTGCGGGTGCAGGGTCTCTCCCAGGCGTCGGGACTTTAGGTTCAAAGAGTCGCGGTCAGGGGAAGCCTCGGGATTCCCTCTGCAGGCGGCGCTGTGGGGGCTCAGGGGGGACAGGTTTTGGTACTCACAGTATCAGAGTAGTCCTGGGGTCCCTCCTGAGGTGTTGGGTCTCCACCAGCCGAGTCGGGGTCGCCGGGTGCAGTGTTGCAAGTCTCACGCTTCTTGCGGGGAGCTTGCAGGGTTCTTTCAAGGCTGCTGGAAACAAAGTTGCAGCCTTTCTTGGAGCAGGTCCGCTGTCCTCGGGAGTTTCTTGTCTTTTCGAAGCAGGGGCAGTCCTCAGAGGATGTCGAGGTCGCTGGTCCCTTTGGAAGGCGTCGCTGGAGCAGGATCTTTGGAAGGCAGGAGACAGGCCGGTGAGTTTCTGGAGCCAAGGCAGTAGTCGTCTTCTGGTCTTCCTCTGCAGGGGTTTTCAGCTAGGCAGTCCTTCTTCTTGTAGTTGCAGGAATCTAATTTTCTAGGGTTCAGGGTAGCCCTTAAATACTAAATCTAAGGGCGTGTTTAGGTCTGGGGGATTAGTAGCCAATGGCTACTAGCCCTGAGGGTGGGTACACCCTCTTTGTGCCTCCTCCCAAGGGGAGGGGGTCACAATCCTAACCCTATTGGGGGAATCCTCCATCTGCAAGATGGAGGATTTCTAAAAGTTAGAGTCACTTCAGCTCAGGACACCTTAGGGGCTGTCCTGACTGGCCAGTGACTCCTCCTTGTTTTTCTCATTATTTTCTCCGGCCTTGCCGCCAAAAGTGGGGCCTGGCCGGAGGGGGCGGGCAACTCCACTAGCTGGAGTGTCCTGCTGGGTTGGCACAAAGGAGGTGAGCCTTTGAGGCTCACCGCCAGGTGTGACAATTCCTGCCTGGGAGAGGTGTTAGCATCTCCACCCAGTGCAGGCTTTGTTACTGGCCTCAGAGTGACAAAGGCACTCTCCCCATGGGGCCAGCAACATGTCTCGGTTTGTGGCAGGCTGCTGAAACTAGTCAGCCTACACAGATAGTCGGTTAAGTTTCAGGGGGCACCTCTAAGGTGCCCTCTGTGGTGTATTTTTCAATAAAATGTACACTGGCATCAGTGTGCATTTATTGTGCTGAGAAGTTTGATACCAAACTTCCCAGTTTTCAGTGTAGCCATTATGGTGCTGTGGAGTTCGTGTTTGACAGACTCCCAGACCATATACTCTTATGGCTACCCTGCCCTTACAATGTCTAAGGTTTTGTTTAGACACTGTAGGGGTACCATGCTCATGCACTGGTACCCTCACCCATGGTATAGTGCACCCTGCCTTAGGGCTGTAAGGCCTGCTAGAGGGGTGTCTTACCTATACTGCATAGGCAGTGAGAGGCTGGCATGGCACCCTGAGGGGAGTGCCATGTCGACTTACTCGTTTTGTCCTCACTAGCACACACAAGCTGGCAAGCAGGGTGTCTGTGCTGAGTGAGAGGTCTCCAGGGTGGCATAAGACATGCTGCAGCCCTTAGAGACCTTCCTTGGCATCAGGGCCCTTGGTACTAGAAGTACCAGTTACAAGGGACTTATCTGAATGCCAGGGTGTGCCAATTGTGGATACAATGGTACATTTTAGGTGAAGGAACACTGGTGCTGGGGCCTGGTTAGCAGGGTCCCAGCACACTTCTCAGTCAAGTCAGCATCAGTATCAGGCAAAAAGTGGGGGGTAACTGCAACAGGGAGCCATTTCTTTACACAAGCCCCCCCCAGCCCACAGGCCAGGAGACTCAGCCAACGCTGGAAGAGTCTTCCTAGTCTGTCAGGCGAGGAAGAGTAGAGGAAATGGCTGGTTTGTTGCAGGGCCTACTCTGCCTTACATCCTCCTGTTCAGGTCATTCCCTCTGGGGAACTGACCCACTTCCACAGTGATAGGACCTAGTCTGAACTGCCTCTTGTCTGCCTCTTCAATGTCTCCACCCATTCTTTTTATTTTGGGTTTAGAGGTATCCACCTCTGCTAATCTTATCTTGGCCAGGGTTACCCCTAGCTTACCCAGAGAGGTTACCCAGAGCTGGAGTAACCCCACCATGACCAATAGGGTCAGGGGGCCTAACTTGCTATTTGGCATGGGGTCAGACCACCATGCTAAGGATAGTGCAGCCATAAAGGCTAACACCCAGCAGAGGCCACTGACAGCTGTCAGTGCCCAGAACCACACCTTTAGCTCTTCACCTAAAAGGGAAGGGGCTAAGTTACAGGCTTCTTTGGGTTCAGGTTGCCTGTCTGCTGTATTGGAGTGGGGGGTTACCACATCTTGTAGTAAACACCCTTCTTCCACTCTTTCTTCTGTTAGCTGAGGAGCCACCCACTCAGGTTTAACAGTTGCCTGACTAGCCAGGACTTCTTGTGGGTCAGGTTGGACTTTATCAGGGCCATTTTTGGAGTTCTCCCCTACTGGAGCAGAATCTCCTTGGCTTGCTGTAACCTTGGCTAAAGGTTGTCCACCCCTCCTACTCTGTTTTCTTTTCTTCTTCTTCTGGGGCCTGCTTGCATTTACTGCAGAGGTAGGACTTCCAGAATCCTTGGGAGAGGACTGGCACTGTACCAGTTCCTCTCTTGAGCTCTGACTAACCTCTGGGGAGTCATTTCCAAGGAGACAATCAAGGGGGAGGTCTGTACTGACTACTACCCTTCTCCAGCTAAGAGTGCCACCCACTTCTATGGGCACTAAAGCCACAGGCCTCTTAGTGACCCTGTCTAGGCTAACTCTTACCCTGGCAGTCTCACCTGGGATGTACTGGTTTGAGAGCACCAGCCTGTCATGCACAATAGTGTGACTGGCACAAGTGTCTCTCAGGGCAGTGGTTGGGATTCCATTCACCAGTAGGTGGTGGAAGTGTCTACTTCCCTCTGGAATCTCCAACTCACCTGTTGGGCCCTGTTTCCAGTTGAAGGCTAGGAAGACCTCCTCATCTGAGGAGTCATCTCCCATGGCTACACTGGTTACCCCAGGAATTTTGTTCTGGGGTTTGTTTTTGGGACAAGAAGTGTCCTTGGTGTGGTGCCCAGACTGTTTACAGTTGTGGCACCATGCCTTAGTGGCATCCCAGTTCTTACCCTGGTACCCACCTTTGTTTTGGGTTGTGTCTTCGGGCCCACCCACCTGTTCTGGTTTTTGGGGGCCTACAGAGGACTCTTTTTCTTTGTTTCTAGTGTTACCCACTTTCTCCTGGGGAGTTTTTGTAACCCCTTTCTTTTGGTCACCCCCAGTGGAAGTTTTGGTTACCCTAGTCTTGACCCAGTGGTCTGCCTTCTTTCCCAATTCTTGGGGAGAAATTGGACCTAGGTCTACCAGATACTGATGCAACTTTTCATTGAAGCAGTTACTTAAAATGTGTTCTTTCATAAACAAATTATAAAGCCCAACATAGTCACACACTTCATTTCCAGTTAACCAACCATCTAGTGTTTTTACTGAGTAGTCTACAAAATCAACCCAGGTCTGGCTCGAGGATTTTTGAGCCCCCCTGAATCTAATTCTATACTCCTCAGTGGAGAATCCAAAGCCCTCAATCAGGGTACCCTTCATGAGGTCATAAGATTCTGCATCTTTTCCAGAGAGTGTGAGGAGTCTATCCCTACACTTTCCAGTGAACATTTCCCAAAGGAGAGCACCCCAGTGAGATCTGTTCACTTTTCTGGTTACACAAGCCCTCTCAAAAGCTGTGAACCACTTGGTGATGTCATCACCATCTTCATATTTTGTCACAATCCATTTGGGGATTTTTAGGATGTCAGGAGAATCTCTGACCCTATTTAAGTTGCTGCCACCATTGATGGGACCTAGGCCCATCTCTTTTCTTTCCCTTTCTATGGCTAGGAGTTGCTTTTCCAAAGCCAATCTTTTGACCATCCTGGCTAACAGGGGGTCATCTTCACTGAGAGCATCCTCAGTGATTTCAGAAATGCTGGACCCTCCTGTGAGGGAAGCAACATTTCTGACTATCATTTTTGGAGACAGGGCTTGAGAGGCCCTGGTCTCCCTATTTAGGACTGGAAGGGGGGAATTGCCCTCCAAGTCACTAATTTCTTCCTCTGTGAAGTCATCCTCAGAGGGGTTGGCTTTTTCAAACTCTGCCAACAGCTCCTGGAGCTGAATTTTGGTAGGTCTGGAGCCAATGGTTATTTTCTTTATAGTACAGAGAGACCTTAGCTCCCTCATCTTAAGATGGAGGTAAGGTGTGGTGTCGAGTTCCACCACCTGCATCTCTGTATCAGACATTATTCTGCTAAGAGTTGGAATACTTTTTTAAGAATCTAAAACTGTTTCTAGAATCTAATTCAAACTTTTAACAAACTTTTAAACTCTAAAAAGACAATGCTAAACAGGGACTTAACACACAAGGCCCTAGCAGGACTTTTAAGAATTTAGAAAACTTTCAAATTGCAAAAATGAATTTCTAATGACAATTTTGGAATTTGTCGTGTGATCAGGTATTGGCTGAGTAGTCCAGCAAATGCAAAGTCTTGTATCCCACCGCTGATCCACCAATGTAGGAAGTTGGCTCTGTATGTGCTATTTCAAAGTAAGGAATAGCATGCACAGAGTCCAAGGGTTCCCCTTAGAGGTAAAATAGTGGTAAAAATAGATAATACTAATGCTCTATTTTGTGGTAGTGTGGTCGAGCAGTAGGCTTATCCAAGGAGTAGTGTTAAGCATTTGTTGTACATACACATAGACAATAAATGAGGTACACACACTCAGAGACAAATCCAGCCAATAGGTTTTTGTATAGAAAAATATCTTTTCTTAGTTTATTTTAAGAACCACAGGTTCAAATTCTACATGTAATATCTCATTCAAAAGGTATTGCAGGTAAGTACTTTAGGAACTTCAAATCATCAAAATTGCATGTATACTTTTCAAGTTATTCACAAATAGCTGTTTTAAAAGTAGACACTTAGTGCAATTTTCACAGTTCCTAGGGGAGGTAAGTATTTGTTAGGTTAACCAGGTAAGTAAGACACTTACAGGGCTTAGTTCTTGGTCCAAGGTAGCCCACCGTTGGGGGTTCAGAGCAACCCCAAAGTCACCACACCAGCAGCTCAGGGCCGGTCAGGTGCAGAGTTCAAAGTGGTGCCCAAAACACATAGGCTAGAATGGAGAGAAGGGGGTGCCCCGGTTCCGGTCTGCTTGCAGGTAAGTACCCGCGTCTTCGGAGGGCAGACCAGAGGGGTTTTGTAGGGCACCGGGGGGGACACAAGCCCACACAGAAATTTCACCCTCAGCAGCGCGGGGGCGGCCGGGTGCAGTGTAGAAACAAGCGTCGGGTTTGTAATGGAAGTCAATGGGAGATCTAGGGATCTCTTCAGCGCTGCAGGCAGGCAAGGGGGGGGTTCCTCGGGGAAACCTCCACTTGATCAAGGGAGAGGGACTCCTGGGGGTCACTCCTCCAGTGAAAGTCCGGTCCTTCAGGTCCTGGGGGCTGCGGGTGCAGGGTCTCTCCCAGGTGTCGGGACTTGGGATTCAAAGAGTCGCGGTCAGGGGAAGCCTCGGGATTCCCTCTGCAGGCGTCGCTGTGGGGGCTCAGGGGGGACAGGTTTTGGTACTCACAGTATCAGAGTAGTCCTGGGGTCCCTCCTGAGGTGTTGGATCTCCACCAGCCGAGTCGGGGTCGCCGGGTGCAGTGTTGCAAGTCTCACGCTTCTTGCGGGGAGCTTGCAGGGTTCTTTAAAGCTGCTGGAAACAAAGTTGCAGCTTTTCTTGGAGCAGGTCCGCTGTCCTCGGGAGTTTCTTGTCTTTTCGAAGCAGGGGCAGTCCTCAGAGGATGTCGAGGTCGCTGGTCCCTTTGGAAGGCGTCGCTGGAGCAGGATCTTTGGAAGGCAGGAGACAGGCCGGTGAGTTTCTGGAGCCAAGGCAGTTGTCGTCTTCTGGTCTTCCTCTGCAGGGGTTTTTCAGCTAGGCAGTCCTTCTTCTTGTAGTTGCAGGAATCTGATTTTCTAGGGTTCAGGGTAGCCCTTAAATACTAAATTTTAAGGGCGTGTTTAGGTCTGGGGGGTTAGTAGCCAATGGCTACTAGCCCTGAGGGTGGGTACACCCTCTTTGTGCCTCCTCCCAAGGGGAGGGGGTCACAATCCTAACCCTATTGGGGGAATCCTCCATCTGCAAGATGGAGGATTTCTAAAAGTTAGAGTCACTTCAGCTCAGGACACCTTAGGGGCTGTCCTGACTGGCCAGTGACTCCTCCTTGTTGCTTTCTTTGTTCCCTCCAGCCTTGCCGCCAAAAGTGGGGGCCGTGGCCGGAGGGGGCGGGCAACTCCACTAAGCTGGAGTGCCCTGCTGGGCTGTGACAAAGGGGTGAGCCTTTGAGGCTCACCGCCAGGTGTCACAGCTCCTGCCTGGGGGAGGTGTTAGCATCTCCACCCAGTGCAGGCTTTGTTACTGGCCTCAGAGTGACAAAGGCACTCTCCCCATGGGGCCAGCAACATGTCTCTAGTGTGGCAGGCTGCTGGAACCAGTCAGCCTACACAGCTAGTTGGTTAAGTTTCAGGGGGCACCTCTAAGGTGCCCTCTGTGGTGTATTTTACAATAAAATGTACACTGGCATCAGTGTGCATTTATTGTGCTGAGAAGTTTGATACCAAACTTCCCAGTTTTCAGTGTAGCCATTATGGTGCTGTGGAGTTCGTGTTTGACAGACTCCCAGACCATATACTCCTATGGCTACCCTGCACTTACAATGTCTAAGGTTTTGTTTAGACACTGTAGGGGCACAGTGCTCATGCACTGGTACCCTCACCTATGGTATAGTGCACCCTGCCTTAGGGCTGTAAGGCCTGCTAGAGGGGTGTCTTACCTATACTGCATAGGCAGTGAGAGGCTGGCATGGCACCCTGAGGGGAGTGCCATGTCGACTTACTCATTTTGTTCTCACTAGCACACACAGGCTTGTAAGCAGTGTGTCTGTGCTGAGTGAGGGGTCTCTAGGGTGGCATAATACATGCTGCAGCCCTTAGAGACCTTCCCTGGCATCAGGGCCCTTGGTACTAGAAGTACCAGTTACAAGGGACTTATCTGAATGCCAGGGTGTGCCAATTGTGGATACAATGGTACATTTTAGGTGAAGGAACACTGGTGCTGGGGCCTGGTTAGCAGGGTCCCAGCACACTTCTCAGTCAAGTCAGCATCAGTATCAGGCAAAAAGTGGGGGGTAACTGCAACAGGGAGCCATTTCTTTACAAGAGGTTACTGTATTATTACTGCTGTGTTAAGACCAATGTTTCCCTGGTTGACTAAAGGAAATAATTCAAATGTATGTAATTTGTGATGAGAGCCATACCTGAAACTGTTGTTACTGATCATTTTTGTTCCTTATTTTTCGCTGTAGCGGGGGTAAAGTTTGATTGCTGTTGAGATATTATATATTAGAAACTCTCTCTCTCTCTCTCTTTCGGTACAGAAAACATCCTCTTGGTATTCTTAGAACTGTAGATAACTCTATAAATTTCCATATTTATTAACTTGTGTTTTCTTGTAGGTTTATGTTTGACGAGAGCACATATGAGTATAAATATTATAGGTTAAAACTTTTGGAAATGCAAAAGTTAAAACAAGCCACGAAGGATTCAGAAGTCCAAGCTAATGCATACCAGAGGTCTCCTGAAGATCTAGCAAATGAGTCCGTGAGAGCCATGTTGCTGGCAAGGAAAATTGCAGCAGCAAAGAAAAGATTTCGTAACGTCATCCCAGTTCGCAAGAAGAAAAAAGTTATATTAACCAAAGGGACTCAGACAGACCCTGAAATAACTTTTGCCCAGAATCCTCTTCCCAAGACAACCTCTGTTGTTACAGAGGTGGAGCTTCCTCAGCGTGTGACATCACAGCAGACTCCATCCTCTGAATCTCAAGCCATTTCTAATCTACCTTGCACTTCCAAAAGCCCAGAAAGGACAGAGAATCCCAAATCATTAGCCTCTGAAATCATTGTGGAATCCAAGCTGTTGACTCCGTTACGAGCATCAGAACGTAAGTGTTTTTTGTATTTATTATGCATACTGTCAAAATAAATGGGTTTCCTGGATAACTGTAGAGTAACAAAATTGCTTGTGAGCCAGCCTTAAGTAAGGCTTGAGGTCTCACAACGGCAAAGTGAAAAAATCTCATGGTGGTTTTTCAGTGTTGCTGTTAGTGGCCTGATCTGGCACCCTGTCTCTTTGCAGATCACTTTTAACCAGCTTTACAGTGTCTTACAGCAGGCTAGGAAAATGTATGCCGGTCCTAGATGTATTATTGGTAATGATGTACAGTGGAAAAAGAACTCATATATATGTTGTTCTTTAAATATAAACTGATTTCCTGGTTTTATTCCTAAAAGGCTACATAAAGTATCATAAGTAATGCAGAGTAGTTTGAGAATTATGAAGACTGTTGGGTCATTTTATTTGTATTACACTATATAATTTTGCAAGCCCCCGGTCTGTCCTGTAGATGTGTCTGTATGTACATTCTTAAAAGTTTTACCCTGTACGGTTGCATGATGTGTGCATAGATGTGTGTCTTGGGCATGAGTTCCAGATGGCAAGGACAGTGCCCCTCCAAAGATTGTGTAGGTTCAGGTCAGACATTCAAGAAATGTATATTTATGCTTGGGTTTTGTAGAGCACTCTGTCACCCTCAGTAGGGTATCATGGAGCTGAAACTAAAGATTCCTGAATATGGCTAGATAAAGGGCTGAAAAATGTGGGGAAATAACCAAGTTTTCCACAACTTTCTGAACTTAAGTAACTTTGATCTGGAACAGAGATACAGGGGCAGCCAATGCCACCTAACTGCATCCACAAATGAAAATGTTGTTGCTCATAGATTTTAGGTGACAAGTCGTGGTCATAAGAAGCTAATGATTCATGGATTTTAATGCACGAAAAGGAAGGTACCGCTTAACGAGATACAGACGTGGTGATTATTGGGATAATAAATTTCCCTGTGAACCAAACAATGGGATTTAAAATGAATGTCTGTCTCACTAGCAGAGGAGAGGCTAAAATAGGAGAGATATGATTCCTACAGATTATGTCACATGCCAACCTGGCTGCATAATTCTGAATCCGCTGTAATTTACGGATCACACAGGAGGGAAGACCCAGGTAGATGGCTTTCTAGTAATCTAAAAGAGAAGAAATGAAAGCATTCAACATGTGCATCTTTTCAGCAGGGCTAAAACTATAAAGCACACAATTCAGAGTATGTAGTTGAAAAAGGCAAACATTCACCACCTCTTAGACCTGGTGTGCGAGAGTTAGTGGCGAGTCAATTTTTATTCCGAAATTCGTCGCCACTTTTACAGGAAGGGGACTGACCGTGATGAAGGCCAGGATGAAATGTTCAGATTCTCCGGGAATTTAGGTGAGCACAAAATCTCTGTCTCGTTTCCATTCAGCGCCTGGAAACCATATGGGTGATTAGTCACGCTTTACAGCCCATGATTGATTTGATTCAGTTTGAGAGAATTTCTACTCTTCTAGCACTGCACGTTGAAGAGGCGATTGCGCCTGGAAGAACCCATGCAGTTAAGATGTTAGTATAAGATTGATACCAGGGCAGAGTTAGTGTTGGAAACCTTGTACTGATAATGAGACTCCTGGAGTGCAGGCACGTGTCTGCTGGTTGTCATTTGTATAGTTCACATTTCAGAGTCAGGCATATTAAACACTTTCTCTTACACAGAACCAGATGCAGCACATACATTGATTGCAGTGTACCAAATTTGGATTACAACACATGGTAATTCCCATCTTTACATTGTAATACCTTGCTGCACGGGTCAGGATGTTTCCACATGTTAATGCTTCCTAACTAGTTATATAGTCACATTAGGATCTTGGGCAGGCATATTTAAACCAAATGTGTCATGTTTTAGTACGTTTGATTGATAACACCACTCTGTTGTAGCATTTGAGAATGAAGGAGTTCAGTAGTGCCCATAAAATAACGTTGAATTAGTGTGATAATGCATTTTAAAGATTCCAGACATTGCTGTGTTCCGTTACGCCTTCCTATTTGAAAGGCCAGATCTCCAAACACAGCCAGTTTTCTGCAGGGAATAATTTTGACTGGACTTTGTGATTTTTGCTGGGTTTCTTGTATTTTATTCAGTTTTGTTTCTGTTGTTTTGCCTTTATTAATCTAAGAGTCTCCCCACCACCGTATTATCTTTATAATTATGTCAGCTGTGTGCTTCTTGTAGGGGGCACAAAGTCTGTGAAGCATAAACATATTTCTGTTCTTTACCTTCCAGACTCAAAATATTTTAATAAGTGTAAAATAGGTTTGGATATTTCATGTAGGAGAGAGGGAAAAGTTTTTTGCTTCGGGACAAAGGGCAGAGAAAAGTAGAAAAATGCCATCTGGGTGTGCCTCTTCCTTAAAGGTATATAGAGATGTAGGGCAGCGGTCAGAGCGGCCACCTCAGTAGCTGGAGATCTGGGTTCCATCCTCGTCGCTGTTGCAACGTCTTGTGATTCTGGGCGAATCATTTAATCTCCCCGTGCCCATGGACAGCACCTTGAGACCCTCATGGGTGATAAGCCGCCCTGTATAAACCTACATTTCATTTCTCTTCATTCAGGCAGTTCCTCTTCCTTCAGGCCAGGATCAATAAATCGTCCATTTCTTCTTAGCTTTACCTAGTCTAACCCACCTCCGACCAGACTCGTCATCGCCTTCAATCCTGCTCAAAATTGATGCTGATGGACCACTCCTTTCTCAAGGCTGAGCTCAGTGGGCAGTTCATTATATATGCCTTTTTTTACTTCAAATTCCAGAATACAATACACAGCGTCAGGAGCCAGAAGTGAATCAACTGTTTCTCTGTCATCAGATCCTGCAGAACTCTTCTGTGGCCATTTAATAGTCTCTTGGGACAGTCAGTGCTGAAGTAGAAGTGTCCTGTGTTAGTCCTTTTTCTTTACTCTAATATCCCTGGGAGACCAGTACAATTACACTCCAGTTGTGTGTATGTACTGGTATATAAGTAGCACAAACCTAGCTAGAAAGCAACTATGCTCTTTACTTTACTTTGGGGGAATGGTACACTGTCTTGAAGACTGTGCACATGAAATGTGGATTACACAAATCAAATTCACACATTACATTTTTAGGCACACGGAGATAAGGTGGTTTGCTCAGAATCACACACTTAAGTCGAGCGCTGAGGCCAGGTTTCAAAGTCGGCAGCTCTAGCCACTAGGCTACATCTCCTTCCAGTTAGTTAACCAAACTACCTGATTTGGGTACTCTTTTTCAAACAGTCACGACTCCTAGGAAGTTGCAGGCTACTCAATCCAGAAGCTGCATATGACAGTACATACCACTTCAGTGTCAACTAGACTGCAATCTTCCGAAAAAGAATCTTTTATTTACAGGTGGGTAAAAAGAGGAGTTGAAATCACACGCATGTGCCAGTAAGCATATTCATTTTGTATCTAACAAGATGAGTTTTGAGACTGTGAGATAGGGAGACCTGTAAGTGTCCCCTGGTCCTTTGCATCAATCTAAGTAGAAATCTGCGCAGGGCATTTCACTCTACCTTCTGCGGAGTAGTCTTGGGAAGTTGGTCTAATTTAATCAAATACTGGTTACATTCATGTCCTTAATTCATACTGCATGGCCAGTAACAGCACAATTTACTGGAGCAACTACACTACCGTCATTGTCAAAAGAAGGCTCTCAAATGCAAAAAAGAATACATGATGGATGGAATGCGTAACAAACCAAACGTCCCGGTTACAGATCTGGGTTTAATCCATCAGTTTTTTTGCTCGCCATTCCAGTTTGGACCCAGCCATATGCAAATCAGTTTTGACCCTGCCTCCCATGGGAACAGTCCAGCCCGAACTGCAAGGTGAGGTCCTCCCTAGACCAGAAACAAGCATCTTGGAACCCGTTTTGGGGTATCACCCCTCATCAGCCAGGCTAACATTAATCTGGTGGCATAGCGAACACGGGACCCACTCCTGAGCATACCCTTCGCACTTAGGGCAACAGATGAAGGATGGAATGTGGAACAAATCAAACATTCACCCCCAGTCACAGATCTGGGTTTGATCCATCAGTTTTTTTTGCTCGCCATGCCATTCCAGTTTGGACACAGCCATATGCAAATCAGCCTTGACCCTGCTTTCCATGGGAGCAATCCAGCCCGATCTGCCAGGTCCTCCCTAGACCAAAAACAAGCATCCTGGGACCAGTTTCGGGGTATCACCCCCTCTTCAAGAAGCCTAGGTTGAATCTGGGGGATAGCGAGCACAGGGCCCATGTGTGGGCGCATACCCTTCCCACTTAAGACAAAAACTGCAAAAAGAACAGATGATGACGGAATGTGGAATAAATCAAACATTCACCCCAAGTCACAGATCTGAGTTTAATCCATCAGTTTTTTTTGCTCACCATGCCAAGGCTCTCAGACATCCCACAACGTGTTTGGGGCTGTCCTTTGAGACCAGTGCATGACCCTACTTATGCAGGTCAGCAGTATGGTTAGGGTGAGATCTATGTTAACAAAGTATCAATAACCCATATTGTTTACAGATAAACATAGAAATGTACAAAGGGAAGACTGTTGAATGAAAAAAACGAATCTGTATTTAATTTATGAATGTAAAAAATTAAGTGTTCATTTTTTATTTTTTATGGCTTGGCATTTTAATTGACGTCTCGTGAAACCAGAGTCTAAACTAAGAAAAGCACAACTAGTAGCCAGACAATATCAGACTGGAGCATTTATCCCACCTGGTGGGGCTGCACTGATATTGTCCGTGAGGCACAAGCTCTTTGCTTGCCCTTTCAAAACTAACCCTAAGGTAGCTTGCTTGTTTACTCATTAACCTAGTATATGCTAATAGATAGAGGTGGTATTTCTTTGTTTGCAGTTGATGCTGAAACCAAAGAAACTGCTGACAATCTGGCCCGGTTTCTTGTTGAAATGGGACCTGAACTGGATGGCTTCAGTTTGGACAATATGGCTGCTAACCCTGAATTTTGGTATGTATTCTGAATGCTTTGTTGCATTTTAAATAATCCTTTATGCTGAGTTCATGTATTATTTGTTTACCTTATGTTGCACACTTCTTTTTCCCACTCTCCTACACGGTGGTTCCTTTTGCAGCTCCTGGAGTTTGGTCCTTGCCTTAGTCCCTTGATTTGAAGAGTTGATGTGTTTGAGAGAGGCAGCATGCCAGTTTTGTCCAATACAGTTGTGCATTCTCTGCTCACACACACTGTAAGCAGCAGGGTTTTTTTTTTTTTGTAAATTTCTTTGTTGGTATTTATTCATCAGAACACTGTGCTTGTCATACATTATATCACAACAGAAGGAAATATGTGTCAAGTAAAAACAGTGTACCAGAAAAACAATGCAACTTAATGATTGAGCAGTTTGGGTTTCACCAACATTTAATCAAGGATATGTTGAAAATCTTTAATTTATCTTCAGATTCATGTCATAATCCAGTTTTTATCTCAATTTTGCACAGATTATGGGCATTGACCGTTCCACCATTTCTCCTTCCTTGACTGTTTTTGCACTTACTCAAAACTATGCCAGCGGGGTGCAATAAATGTGTAGCAGTACTCCTTTTTGCCGGAAGTATACACAGTGCTAGTAATCAAAATCATAGCCTTTTTATCTGTAGGTCTGGGTATACAGGGAGTGCAGAATTATTAGGCAAATGAGTATTTTGACCACATCATCCTCTTTATGCATGTTGTCTTACTCCAAGCTGTATAGGCTCGAAAGCCTACTACCAATTAAGCATATTAGGTGATGTGCATCTCTGTAATGAGAAGGGGTGTGGTCTAATGACATCAACACCCTATATCAGGTGTGCATAATTATTAGGCAACTTCCTTTCCTTTGGCAAAATGGGTCAAAAGAAGGACTTGACAGGCTCAGAAAAGTCAAAAATAGTGAGATATCTTGCAGAGGGATGCAGCACTCTTAAAATTGCAAAGCTTCTGAAGCGTGATCATCGAACAATCAAGCGTTTCATTCAAAATAGTCAACAGGGTCGCAAGAAGTGTGTGGAAAAACCAAGGCGCAAAATAACTGCCCATGAACTGAGAAAAGTCAAGCGTGCAGCTGCCACGATGCCACTTGCCACCAGTTTGGCCATATTTCAGAGCTGCAACATCACTGGAGTGCCCAAAAGCACAAGGTGTGCAATACTCAGAGACATGGCCAAGGTAAGAAAGGCTGAAAGACGACCACCACTGAACAAGACACACAAGCTGAAACGTCAAGACTGGGCCAAGAAATATCTCAAGACTGATTTTTCTAAGGTTTTATGGACTGATGAAATGAGAGTGAGTCTTGATGGGCCAGATGGATGGGCCCGTGGCTGGATTGGTAAAGGGCAGAGAGCTCCAGTCCGACTCAGACGCCAGCAAGGTGGAGGTGGAGTACTGGTTTGGGCTGGTATCATCAAAGCTGAGCTTGTGGGGCCTTTTCGGGTTAAGGATGGAGTCAAGCTCAACTCCCAGTCCTACTGCCAGTTCCTGGAAGACACCTTCTTCAAGCAGTGGTACAGGAAGAAGTCTGCATCCTTCAAGAAAAACATGATTTTCATGCAGGACAATGCTCCATCACACGCGTCCAAGTACTCCACAGCGTGGCTGGCAAGAAAGGGTATAAAAGAAGGAAATCTAATGACATGGCCTCCTTGTTCACCTGATCTGAACCCCATTGAGAACCTGTGGTCCATCATCAAATGTGAGATTTACAAGGAGGGAAAACAGTACACCTCTCTGAACAGTGTCTGGGAGGCTGTGGTTGCTGCTGCACGCAATGTTGATGGTGAACAGATCAAAACACTGACAGAATCCATGGATGGCAGGCTTTTGAGTGTCCTTGCAAAGAAAGGTGGCTATATTGGTCACTGATTTGTTTTTGTTTTGTTTTTGAATGTCAGAAATGTATATTTGTGAATGTTGAGATGTTATATTGGTTTCACTGGTAATGATAAATAATTGAAATGGGTATATATTTTTTTTTGTTAAGTTGCCTAATAATTATGCACAGTGATAGTCACCTGCACACACAGATATCCCCCTAACATAGCTAAAACTAAAAACAAACTAAAAACTACTTCCAAAAATATTCAGTTTTGATATTAATGAGTTTTTTGGGTTCATTGAGAACATGGTTGTTGTTCAATAATAAAATTAATCCTTAAAAATACAACTTGCGTAATAATTCTGCACTCCCTGTATTTCCAGAATGCTGTGTCTGAGTGAGCACATTTATCCATTTCCCTTGGTGTTTCTGGTATTTATCATTATTGCCTTCCAGGACCCTAAATCCTGTGTCAGTGACTCTTAACTTTTAGTCTGTGGACCTCTGGAAGTTCGTTCTCGTACCCACAGGGTCTGGGATCTTTAGAAAATTAATATTAGCAGATTTAGTAAGTAACTATACATACCAGAATTTGAAATTGTAGAATAAAAATGAGGTGATGCCCTTATCTTGATTTGTGGTAGTACAGCAAAAGGAATCTAGAACAGACAATTCATGACCACCCCCCCCCCCATTAAAAGCACTGGTGTAAGGAAATGCCTCCTTGGCATGGTTACCCCCTGACTTTTTGCCTTTGCTGATGCTATGTTTTGAATTGAAAGTGTGCTGAGGCCTGCTAACCAGGCCCCAGCACCAGTGTTCTTTCCCTAACCTGTACTTTTGATTCCACAATTGGCACACCCTGGCATCCAGATAAGTCCCTTGTAACTGGTACCTCTGGTACCAAGGGCCCTGATGCCAGGGAAGGTCTCTAAGGGCTGCAGCATGTATTATGCCACCCTAAGAGACCCCTCACTCAGCACAGACACACTGCTTACCAGCTTGTGTGTGCTAGTGAGAACAAAATGAGAAAGTCGACATGGCACTCCCCTCAGGGTGCCATGCCAGCCTCTCACTGCCTATGCAGTATAGGTAAGACACCCCTCTAGCAGGCCTTACAGCCCTAAGGCAGGGTGCACTATACCATAGGTGAGGGTACCAGTGCATGAGCACTGTGCCCCTACAGTGGCTAAGCAAAACCTTAGACATTGTAAGTGCAGGGTAGCCATAAGAGTATATGGTCTGGGAGTCTGTTTCACACAAACTCCACAGCACCATAATGGCTACACTGAAAACTGGGAAGTTTGGTATCCAACTTCTCAGCACAATAAATGCACACTGATGCCAGTGTACATTTTATTGTAAAATACACCACAGAGGGCACCTTAGAGGTGCCCCCTGAAACTTAACCGACTATCTGTGTAGGCTGACTGGTTCCAGCAGCCTGCCACACTAGAGACATGTTGCTGGCCCCATGGGGAGAGTGCCTTTGTCACTCTGAGGCCAGTAACAAAGCCTGCACTGGGTGGAGATGCTAACACCTCCCCCAGGCAGGAGCTGTAACACCTGGCGGTGAGCCTCAAAGGCTCACCCCTTTGTCACAGCCCCGCAGGACACTCCAGCTAGTGGAGTTGCCCGCCCCCTCCGGCCCCGGCCCCCACTTTTGGCGGCAAGGCCGGAGAAAATAATGAGAATAACAAGGAGGAGTCACTGGCCAGTCAGGACAGCCCCTAAGGTGTCCTGAGCTGAGGTGACTCTAACTTTTAGAAATCCTCCATCTTGCAGATGGAGGATTCCCCCAATAGGATTAGGGATGTGACCCCCTCCCCTTGTGAGGAGGCACAAAGAGGGTGTACCCACCCTCAGGGCTAGTAGCCATTGGCTACTAACCCCCCAGACCTAAACACGCCCTTAAATTTAGTATTTAAGGGCTTCCCTGAACCTAAAGAGTTAGATTCCTGCAACTACAAGAAGAAGGACTGCCGAGCTGACAAACCCCTGCAGAGGAAGAACAGAAGACACCAACTGCCTTGGCCCCAGACTTACCGGCCTGTCTCCTGCCTTCCAAAGAAACCTGCTCCAGCGACGCTTTCCAAGGGACCAGCGACCTCTGAACCCTCTGAGGACTGCCCTGCTTCGAAAAAGACAAGAAACTCCAGAGGACAGCGGCACTGCTCCAAAAGAACTGCAACTTTGTTACAAGGAGCAGATTTAAAGACCCCTGCAATTCCCCGCAAGAAGCGTGAGACTTGCAACACTGCACCCGGCGACCCCGACTCGACTGGTGGAGAACAACCAACTCAGGGAGGACCCTCCGGCGACTCTACGACTGTGAGTAACCAAAGTTGTCCCCCCTGAGCCCCCACAGCGACGCCTGCAGAGGGAATCCCCAGGCTCCCCCTGACCGCGACTGTCTGAACTCCATTTCCCGACGGCTGGAAAAGACCCTGCACCCGCAGCCCCCAGCCCCTAAAGAAACAGAACTTCTGTGCAGGAGTGACCCCCAGGAGGCCCTCTCCCTTGCCCAGGTGGTGGCTACCCCGAGGAGCCCCCCCCTTGCCTGCCTGCATCGCTGAAGAGACCCCTTGGTCTCCCATTGAAACCTGAAGGAAACCCGACGCGTGTTTGCACACTGCACCCGGCCGCCCCCGCGCTGCTGAGGGTGTACTTTCTGTGCTACTTTGTGTCCCCCCCGGTGCCCTACAAAACCCCCCTGGTCTGCCCTCCGAAGACGCGGGTACTTACCTGCTGGCAGACTGGAACCGGGGCACCCCCTTCTCTCCATTATAGCCTATGTGTTTTGGGCACCTCTTTGACCTTTGCACCTGACCGGCCCTGAGCTGCTGGTGTGATAACTTTGGGGTTGCTCTGAACCCCCAACGGTGGGCTACCTTGGACCAAAAACTGAGAACTGTAAGTGACTTACTTACCTGTGAAAACTAACAATAACTTACCTCCCCCAGGAACTGTGAAAATTGCACTGTGTCCACTTTTAAAAACAGCTTATTGTGTTTTATGTGAAAAGTATACATGCTAAAGTAATGATTCAAAGTTCCTAGAGTACTTACCCGCAATACCTTTCAAACAAGATATTACATGTAAAATTTGAACCTGTGGTTCTTAAAATAAACTAAGAAAAGATATTTTTCTATAACAAAACCTATTGGCTGGATTTGTCTCTGAGTGTGTGTACCTCATTTATTGTCTATGTGTATGTACAACAAATGCTTAACACTACTCCTTGGATAAGCCTACTGCTCGACCACACTACCACAAAATAGAGCATTAGTATTATCTCTTTTTACCACTATTTTACCTCTAAGGGGAACCCTTGGACTCTGTGCATGCTATTCCTTACTTTGAAATAGCACATACAGAGCCAACTTCCTACAACTGGTAAACACCAACACAAATGAAGTAAAGCAGGCACATCACTTCATCTTTTAGACGTAAAACAAAGTTTTCAAATGCTCCATCCTTCCGATTAAAAAATAAAAATAAAGTGACTTTTGCATATGTTTTTGTTTGTCAAAAATATTTAATAGGTTGTGTACTTGATGTACAATTGTTTCTGTATGTTGTGTATTTTTTTGAGGTTCACATCATAAAATTTGCTTAGGTAGGTGTCCCCGGCTCACAGTAGTGACTAAATGAGTTTCAACAGATGTGAGAAGTTTAAGAACCACTCATGTAGTAGGTCCGCACAAGCTTCCTGCATCTGGGACAAGGCTACAAACTATGTGGCTAGATCGTAATAATGAATATTATTATTTGGTACACTCTATCTAGATATTTCTATTGCGTATGTTTGAATCTTTATGCTTTCTGTGGTGTGAGCAAACTCTCTGCTCCTTTCTAGATCAGTTAAAGGATCTCACAATTCTCTGTAACATTGATATCCAATATGGAGCTGGCTCTCTTGACATTATACCCTTGAAAATCTATAAAGCAAGAGAGTGTATTGCCCACACTTTCCAATTCGTGGCACCCCAACAGATTCTCAAAAGATGCCAGCTCCCCCCAGCAGACTTTTAGCTTATGTAAGTTCTCCTTTGTTGAGAGAAACTACTTGTGATGGTAGTTCTCTGAAATTAGTATTTTTACTATAATTTAATAACGTCCTTGGGTTGGAGTAATCTCTGGCCCTTTCTCAGGGTGCTTTAGAACAAATGGGTGAGTTGGCCTGCTGCAGGGCATTGAGGTTTCTGTAGGAATGTGGCCATACAGAGTGTAGGAAGCTGTCCCTTTATGTGGTATGTGAATACCTTGTAAGGGCACCAGAGGTTCCCCAGTGAGTTGAGAGGGCTTGCTATGCAGTACCAAACTGCTCTATTTAGGGGTAGTGTGCTCGAGCAGCCTTAGGCTTAACACAGAGGAGTGCAAGACAGCTTCAAAAACACACAGTAGTCAATAAATGAGACACATGACTCAAGAAGGAAATAACACCAATTTATAAAAATAGCAAGTATCTTTATGTTCGGTGGCATGTGTAGCTGCAGATACACATGCTGTGCATAGTCCGCCGTCTGGTGTTGGGCTCGGAGTGTTACAAGTTGTTTTTCTTCGAAGAAGTCTTTTCGAGTCACGAGACCGACGGACTCCTCCCACTTCGGTTCCATTGCGCATGTGTGTCGACTCCATCTTAGATTGTTTTTTTTTCCGCCATCGGGTTCGGACGTGTTCCTTTTCGCTCCGTGTTTCGGGTCGGAAAGTTAGTCAGAATCTCGGAAAAATTTGTCGGTATTGTTTCGTTCGGTATCGGGTTAGTTAGAACAAATCAACACCGAATCTTGAAGAGCTCCGGTAGCCCTTCGGGGTAATTTCGATCCCCCGTCGGGGCCTGGTCGGCCCGACCGCGTGCAACTTCAAGACTGATGGAACGGACCCCGTTCCGATTCTGTCCTAAATGCCATAATAAATATCCTTATACGGATCAACATTTGGTCTGTAACTTGTGCCTGTCCCCCGAGCACAAGGAGGATACGTGCGAAGCCTGTCGCGCGTTTCGGTCGAGGAAGACGCTCAGAGACTGAAGAGCCAGGAGATTGCAGATGGCGTCCACGCCGACAGGACAACAACGGTTCGAGGAGGAAGAAGAAGAAACTTTCTCCATCCACGAGTCGGATTCCGAAGAATTCGACGCCGAAGAAACGTCAACCGTGAGTAAGACGTTGAAACAAAAAGCTCACGAAAAGACTGACAAAGCCCAGGGGACGCCACCGCCAACAGGCCATGGCTTAACCCGAAAAGTAGGTGACCGTCCATCGGCACCGAAAAAGGGCGAGCTGGTGTCGAAGTCATCCGACTCCGGTCGAGATACAGGCACGCAGCAATCTCGGGCCCGAGAGAGTAGCGCAGAAAAGATTCGGCACCGAGACAGCGGCACCGAAGTTGGTCGGCACCGAGAGGACACGACGCAGAAAAGAAAAAAGATCTTGTCGGAGCCGAAAAAATCAATAGAAACGGTTTCGGTGCCGAAACATCCGGCATCCGAACCGAGAATTAGTTCCTACTCAGAGGAACAAGGACTGTCCTCTCAAATGAAAAAACACAGATTTGAGGAGAAATTACAAACAACAGAGCCAGATCACACGCAAAGGCGGCTCTTTATTCAAAAAGATACAGGGAAGATCAGCACTCTTCCACCAATCAAAATGAAAAGGAAACTTGCCTTCCAACAAGGAGACAAGCAACCACAAGCAAAAGTGGTAAAGAAAGTAACTCCACCACCTTCTCCACCACCATCAACTCATGCATCACTGGCACAAACTCCACCATTAACACACTCACCAGCTCATACCACAATGAGCCAGGATGATCCAGATGCATGGGACCTATACGACGCTCCAGTATCGGACAATAGCCCAGAGTCGTACCCAACTAAACCGTCACCACCTGAGGACAGTACATCATATGCACAGGTGGTCGCTAGGGCAGCCGAATTCCACAATGTATCACTACATTCGGAACCCATTGAGGACGACTTCCTCTTTAACACCCTGTCCTCCACCCATAGCCATTATCAAAGCCTTCCCATGCTCCCAGGAATGCTAAGGCACTCGAAACAAATATTTCAGGAGCCAGTTAAAGGCAGAGCCATAACTCCAAGGGTGGAGAAAAAATATAAGGCACCACCAACAGACCCTATATTTATTACAACACAACTGACACCGGACTCTGTAGTTGTGGGGGCAGCTCGCAAGAGAGCCAACTCGCATACATCAGGCGACGCACCACCTCCGGACAAGGAGAGCCGCAAATTTGATGCAGCGGGAAAAAGGGTTGCAGCACAAGCAGCAAATCAGTGGCGTATCGCCAACTCGCAAGCACTCTTGGCGAGATACGACAGGGCTCATTGGGATGAAATGCAACATTTCATCGAACACCTACCCAAAGAGTTCCAAAAACGAGCGCAACAGGTGGTGGAAGAGGGACAAAGTATCTCGAACAATCAGATACGGTCTTCCATGGATGCAGCAGATACAGCTGCAAGGACAATAAACACTGCAGTCACAATAAGGAGGCACGCATGGCTGCGCACATCTGGGTTCAAACCTGAAATCCAACAGTCCATGCTCAATATGCCGTTTAATGAACAGCAATTGTTTGGGCCGGAGGTGGACACTGCCATTGAAAAACTAAAAAAGGACACCGATACAGCCAAAGCCATGGGCGCACTCTACTCCCCGCAGAGCAGAGGCACATTTCGGAGGACACCTTTTAGGGGAGGGTTTCGGGGTCAACCCACAGAAACCAACACTTCACAGACAACACCACCTACCTACCAGGGTCAATTTCAAAGGGGAGGTTTTCGGGGACAATATAGAGGAGGCCAATTCCCAAGAAGTCGGGGAAAATTTCAAGGTCCCAAAACCCCTCAAAATAAACAGTGACTCACAAGTCACACAACCCCATCACACAACACCAGTGGGGGGAAGACTAAGCCAATTCTACAAATCTTGGAAAGAAATAACAACAGACACTTGGGTCTTAGCAATTACCCAACATGGCTATTGCATAGAATTTCACACATTCCCTCCAAACGTCCCACCGAAAACACACAATATGTCAAAACAGCATATAGATCTTCTAGGACTAGAAGTTCAAGCATTCCTACAAAAGGACGCAATAGAATTAGTACCAAGCCTACAGAAAAACACAGGGGTTTACTCACTGTACTTTCTAATACCAAAGAAAGACAAAACTCTGAGACCAATACTAGATCTCAGAATACTAAATACCTACATCAAATCAGACCACTTTCACATGGTCACATTACAAGACGTAATCCCACTGCTCAAACAGCAAGACTACATGACAACATTAGACCTAAAGGATGCGTATTTCCACATACCAATACATCCTTCACACAGGAAATACCTAAGGTTCGTATTCAAAGGAATACACTACCAATTCAAGGTGTTGCCATTCGGAATAACAACTGCGCCAAGAGTCTTTACAAAATGCCTAGCAGTAGTAGCTGCACATATCAGAAGGCAGCAAATACACGTGTTCCCTTACTTAGACGACTGGTTAATCAAGACAAACACGCTAACAAGGTGTTCACGTCACACAAAGTATGTCATACAGACCCTTCACAAGCTGGGTTTCTCCATCAACTATGCAAAGTCACACCTTTTGCCGTGTCAAACACAGCAATACTTAGGAGCGACAATCAACACAACAGAAGGGATAGCCACTCCAAGTCCACAAAGGGTTCAAACATTTCACAAGGTGATACAGGCCATGTATCCAACACAAAAGATACAAGCAAAAATGGTATTAAAACTCCTAGGCATGATGTCCTCATGCATAGCCATTGTCCCAAACGCAAGGTTGCACATGCGGCCCTTACAACAATGCCTAGCATCACAATGGTCACATGCACAGGGTCAACTTCTAGATCTGGTGTTGATAGACCGCCAAACATACATCTCGCTTCTATGGTGGAACAGTACAAATTTAAACAAAGGGCAGCCTTTCCAAGACCCAGTGCCACAATACGTGATAACAACGAATGCTTCCATGACAGGGTGGGGAGCACACCTCAATCAGCACAGCATCCAAGGACAATGGGAAATACATCAAAGAAAGTTTCACATAAATCACTTAGAACTGTTAGCAGTATTTCTAGCGTTGAAAGCATTCCAACCCATGATAACCCACAAATACATTCTTGTCAAAAACAGACAACATGACGACAATGTATTATTTAAACAAACAGGGGGGGACACACTCGACACAGTTGTGTCTCCTAACACAAAAAATATGGCATTGGGCAATTCACAACCACATTCGCCTAATAGCACAATTTATTCCAGGGATCCAGAACCAGCTAGCAGACAATCTCTCTCGGGATCACCAACAAGTCCACGAATGGGAAATTCACCCCCAAATACTGAACACTTACTTTCAAATTTGGGGAACACCTCAAATAGATCTATTTGCAACAAAAGAAAATGCAAAATGCCAAAACTTCGCATCCAGGTACCCACACCAGCAATCCCAAGGCGCAATGCTCTATGGATGAATTGGTCAGGGATATTTGCGTACGCTTTTCCCCCTCTCCCTCTCCTTCCATATCTAGTAAACAGACTGAGTCAAAACAAACTCAAACTCATACTAATAGCACCAACATGTGCAAGACAACCTTGGTATACAACACTACTAGACCTGTCATTAGTACCTCATGTCAAACTACCCAACAGACCAGATCTGTTAACACAACACAAACAACAGATCAGGCATCCAAACCCAGCATCGCTGAATCTAGCAATTTGGCTCCTGAAATCCTAGAATTTGGACACTTAGACCTCACACAAGAGTGTATGGAGGTCATAAAACAAGCTAGAAAACCTTCCACTAGACACTGCTATGCAAGTAAATGGAAAAGATTTGTTTGTTACTGCCATAATAATCAAATTCAACCACTGCACGCATCTCCAAAAGATGTAGTAGGATATTTACTACATTTGCAAAAATCAAATCTAGCTTTCTCTTCCATAAAAATACATCTCACCGCAATATCGGCTTACCTGCAGATTACTCATTCAACTTCCCTATTTAGAATACCTGTCATTAAAGCGTTTATGGAAAGCCTAAAGAGAATTATACCACCAAGGACACCACCTGTTCCTTCATGGAACCTCAACATTGTCTTAACAAGGCTCATGGGTCCACCTTTCGAACCCATGCATTCTTGTGAAATGCAATACTTAACGTGGAAAGTTGCATTTCTCATTGCCATCACATCTCTAAGAAGAGTGAGTGAAATTCAGGCATTTACCATACAAGAACCATTTATTCAAATACACAAAAATAAGGTAGTTCTAAGAACAAATCCAAAATTCTTACCAAAGGTTATCTCCCCGTTCCACTTAAATCAAACAGTAGAGTTACCAGTGTTCTTCCCACAGCCAGATTCAATAGCTGAAAGAGCACTACATACATTAGACATCAAGAGAGCACTAATGTACTACATTGACAGAACAAAACTAATTAGAAAGACAAAACAACTATTTATTGCCTTTCAAAAAGCTCATACAGGAAATCCAATCTCAAAACAAGGTATTGCTAGATGGATAGTTAGGTGCATCCAAACCTGTTATCTTAAAGCAAAGAAAGAGCTGCCTATTACACCAAAGGCACACTCAACCAGAAAGAAAGGTGCTACCATGGCCTTTCTAGGAAATATTCCAATGAATGAAATATGTAAGGCAGCAACATGGTCTACGCCTCATACATTTACGAAGCACTACTGTGTAGATGTGTTATCTGCACAACAAGCCACAGTAGGTCAAGCTGTACTAAGAACTTTATTTCAAACTACTTTCACTCCTACAGGCTGAACCACCGCTTTTGGGGAGATAACTGCTTACTAGTCTATGCACAGCATGTGTATCTGCAGCTACACATGCCACCGAACGGAAAATGTCACTTACCCAGTGTACATCTGTTCGTGGCATTAGTCGCTGCAGATTCACATGCGCCCACCCGCCTCCCCGGGAGCCTGTAGCCGTTTAGAAGTAGATCTTAACCATTTGTACATTTGTAAATATATTACATTAAACCTTCATTTTGTACATACGTATTCATTCCATTGCATGGGCACTATTATTAGCATACATAACTCCTACCTCACCCTCTGCGGGGAAAACAATCTAAGATGGAGTCAACGCCCATGCGCAATGGAACCGTAGTGGGAGGAGTCCCTCGGTCTTGTGACTCGAAAAGACTTCTTCGAAGAAAAACAACTTGTAACACTCCGAGCCCAACACCAGACGGCGGACTATGCACAGCATGTGAACTGCAGCGACTAATGCCACGAACAGATGTACACTGGGTAAGTGACATTTTCCATATGTTTAGGCATCAGAGAAAAATCATTCAGATAAGTATGTTTTTAAATAGGAATTATTTTCACTTTAAAAAGTGGACACTGCAATTTTTGAGTTCTGCAGTGTAGGAAGTTGGCTCTGTATATACTAGTTCAAAGTAAGAAATAGTGTGCACAGAGTCCAAGGGTTCCCCTTAGAGGTAAGATAGTGGCAAATCCCTCATAACTAATGCAACCTAAACACCAAATACTCGTCACACACCTCAAATTCCATAATCATTGAGCCTCTATCCAAGTTTATTCCGTGGGTGCACACAAACACAAGCAATTGGGCACTACTGAATCCCAATTCAAAGCTTAATGTTCCTTTTCACAGTTAGATTCAACTGAAATGTAACCTTTTTATGAATACATGTCCATAAATTAATGGATTCCAGTTTTTGGTGACAAGTGATTTCTGCTGGTAAAATCACCAGAGAAAAATCTACTGTTTCGGGAGATGCGGCTCCAGAGAATTGGATACATGGAGATTACCAAACAATCAAACGGGGAAGGTAGACGTATGGAAGGAGTTCACTCAGCTTCCACAGTGTAATGTTTTTAATCAAATCAGGGTGAATCATACTAGTGTATGAAACTAGGGTCCCTAAGGTGTTATCCCGAAACCCTCAACCAGTAATTACCGCTATGGCATCTTATTGGGTGGCGTTATTACTGGTTTTCGCACCTAGGCACTCGCTTCTCCAGGTGAGAGCCGACGCCATCTGGGAGAGTTCTAGTGGGATCTGTATATTGAAAATTAAAATTGCCTCCTATATCTGAACTGTGATTTATAATGTGGTTAAAAAGTAAAGGGGTAATATTAAAAAGGTGACATTATTCGAACGGGTAAGCTGTCCGCTGATTCACGCTCGAGCTGAGATATAGGAGGCGAATTTAATGTTCGATGGCATCTGTCGCTGTAGATACGCATGTTTTGCAATAGCTCGCCATCTGGTGTTGGGCCGGAGTGTTACAAGTGGTTTTTCTTCGAAGAAGTCTTTCGAGTCACGGGACCGAGTGACTCCTCCTTTTGTCTCCATTGCGCATGGACGTCGACTCCATCTTCGATTGTTTTTTTTCCGCCATCGGGTTCGGACGTGTTCCTGTCGCTCCGAGTTTCGGAACGGAAAGATAGCTAATTTCGGAAGATTTTAGTCGGTATTGTTGCGTTCGGGATCGGCGTAGTTAGATTCAACACCGCATCGAAGATCGAAGAGCTCCGGTGCCCTTCGGGGTAGTTTTTCGATCCCCCGTCGGGGCCTGGTCGGCCCGACCGCGTGCTGAAGAACGCCGATGGAACGGACCCCGTTCCGTTTCTGCCCCAAATGCCACAATAAATACCCCTATACAGACCAACACTTGGTCTGTAACCTGTGCCTGTCACCTGAGCACAGTGAAGACACCTTTGAGGCCTGTCGTGCGTTCCGGTCCCGTAAAACATTCCGAGACCGTCGAGCCGGAAGACTTCAGATGGCGTCCGCGCCGACAGCCCACCGAGAGTTCGAGGAACAAGGAGAGGAAGGTACCTTCTCGATCCAAGACTCAGACTCCGAAGGATTCGACGATACACAAACCGTGAGTAAGACGTCGAAAACCACACAGAGGAAGATTGACAAGGCCCAGGGGACGCCACTGCCATCAGGCCATGGCTCCACCCATAAATTCGGTGACCGACCGTCGGCACCGAAAAAGGCCCAAACAGTGCCGAGATCGTCCGACTCCGGTCGAGACACCGGCACGCAGCCTTCTCGGGACCGAGAAAGTGCTGGAGACAAGCCTCGACACCGAGATGCTGGTGTGGACACGGCTCGACGCCGAGACAGCGGCACCGAAGAAGATCGACGCCGAGAGGTTTCGGCCCCGAAAAAGAAAAAAGTCACCTCGGAGCCGAAAAAACACGCAGACAGGGTTTCGGTGCCGAAACAAACTGCAAGCGACCCAGCTTCAGGCTCTTATACAGAAGAGCACTCGCTAACCTCCCAAATGCAAAAGCATAGGTTTGAGGAAGAGCTACAATCAACTGATGTGGACCATACGCAAAAGCGTATTTTCATACAGCAGGGGACAGGAAAAATAAGCACCCTTCCCCCCATTAGAAGAAAGAGAAGGTTGGAGTTCCAAACTGAACTGACACCACAACCAAAAGTGGTGAAAAGAATTACCCCACCACCCTCTCCTCCGCCCGTGATTAACGTCTCACCAGCACAAACTCCATCACACTCCCCAGCTCACACCACCATAAGCCAGGGTGACCAAGATCAAGACGCATGGGACCTATACGACGCCCCAGTGTCGGAAAACAGTCCGGAGGCATACCCTACGAAGCCATCTCCACCAGAGGACAGCACCGCGTATTCTCAAGTGGTGGCTAGAGCAGCACAATTTCACAACGTAAGCCTCCACTCAGAACAGGTCGAGGATGACTTTTTATTCAACACCCTCTCCTCCACCCACAGCTCATACCAAAGCCTGCCTATGCTCCCTGGTATGCTCCGGCACGCAAAAGAAATCTTTAAGGAGCCGGTCAAAAGTAGGGCAATCACACCAAGGGTGGAAAAAAAGTATAAGGCGCCTCCTACAGACCCGGTTTTCATCACTACACAGCTGCCACCAGACTCTGTCGTTGTAGGAGCAGCTAGGAAAAGGGCCAACTCCCACACATCTGGAGATGCACCACCCCCAGATAAAGAAAGCCGCAAGTTCGATGCAGCTGGTAAGAGAGTCGCAGCACAAGCTGCAAACCAGTGGCGCATCGCGAACTCCCAGGCACTACTTGCGCGCTATGACAGAGCCCATTGGGACGAGATGCAACATCTCATTGAACATCTGCCCAAGGACTTACAAAATAGGGCAAAACAAGTGGTTGAGGAGGGACAGACCATTTCCAACAACCAGATCCGCTCCTCCATGGACGCTGCAGATACAGCTGCACGGACAATTAATACATCTGTAACTATCAGAAGGCATGCATGGCTCCGAACGTCTGGATTTAAACCAGAGATTCAACAAGCAGTTCTCAATATGCCTTTTAACGAAAAAGAACTGTTCGGTCCAGAAGTGGACACAGCGATTGAGAAACTCAAAAAAGATACGGACACTGCCAAAGCCATGGGCGCACTCTACTCCCCGCAGAGCAGAGGGAATTACAGCACATTCCGTAAAACACCCTTTCGAGGGGGGTTTCGGGGTCAGAGCACACAAGCCAGCACCTCACAAGCAACACCGTCCAGTTACCAGGGACCGTATAGAGGAGGTTTTCGGGGACAATATAGAGGAGGGCAATTCCCTAGGAATAGAGGAAGATTTCAGAGCCCCAAAACCCCTACTACTAAACAGTGACTCACATGTCACTTACCCCCTCCACACAACACCAGTGGGGGGAAGAATAAGTCATTATTACAAAGCATGGGAGGAAATCACTACAGACACTTGGATTCTAGCAATTATCCAACATGGTTATTGCATAGAATTTCTACAATTCCCTCCAAACATACCACCAAAAGCACAAAATTTGACAACACACCATTCCAGTCTCCTGGAGATAGAAGTGCAGGCACTATTGCAAAAGAATGCAATCGAATTAGTGCCAAACACACAAATAAACACAGGAGTTTACTCACTGTACTTTCTGATACCAAAGAAGGACAAAACGCTGAGACCAATCCTAGACCTCAGAGTAGTGAACACTTTCATCAAATCAGACCACTTTCACATGGTCACACTACAAGAAGTATTGCCATTGCTAAAACTACACGACTACATGGCAACTTTAGACCTCAAGGATGCTTATTTCCATATACCAATACACCCATCGCACAGGAAATACCTAAGGTTTGTATTCAAGGGAATACATTACCAATTCAAGGTACTGCCTTTCGGATTAACAACCGCACCAAGAGTCTTTACCAAATGTCTAGCGGTAGTCGCTGCACACATAAGAAGGCAGCAAATACATTTGTTCCCATATCTAGACGACTGGCTAATCAAGGCCCATTCGGTAATAGAGTGCTCAAATCACACAAATCATATCATACAAACCCTCTTCAAACTAGGGTTCACCGTCAATTTCACAAAATCCAAAATTCTGCCGCGCAAGGTACAACAATACCTGGGAGCCATAATAGACACATCAAAAGGAGTAGCCACTCCAAGTCCACAAAGAATTCAAAATTTCAACACCATCATACAACGCATGTATCCAACACAAAGAATACAAGCAAAGATGATATTACAACTCCTAGGCATGATGTCTTCATGCATAGCCATTGTCCCAAACGCAAGACTGCACATGAGGCCCTTACAACAGTGACTAGCATCACAATGGTCACAAGCACAGGGTCACCTTCTAGATCTGGTGTTAATAGACCGCCAAACTTACCTCTCGCTTCTGTGGTGGAACAACATAAATTTAAACAAAGGGCGGCCTTTCTAAGACCCAGTGCCACAATACGTAATAACAACAGATGCTTCCATGACAGGGTGGGGAGCACACCTCGATCAACACAGCATACAAGGACAATGGAACGTTCATCAAACAAAACTGCATATAAATCACCAGGAACTTCTAGCAGTTTTTCAAGCACTAAAAGCTTTCCAACCAATAATAGTTCACAAATACATTCTCGTCAAAACAGACAACATGACAACAATGTATTATCTAAACAAGCAAGGGGGGACGCACTCCACGCAGTTAAGCCTGCTAGCACAAAAGATTTGGCGTTGGGCAATTCACAACCAAATTCGCCTAATAGCACAATTTATACCAGGGATCCAAAATCAACTCGCAGACAATCTCTCTCGAGATCACCAACAGGTCCACGAATGGGAAATTCACCCCCAAATTCTGAACACTTATTTCAAACTCTGGGGAACACCTCAGATAGACTTGTTTGCGACAAAGGAGAACGCAAAATGCCAAAACTTCGCATCCAGATACCCACACAAACAGTCCCAAGGCAATGCCCTATGGATGAACTGGTCAGGGATATTTGCTTACGCTTTTCCTCCTCTCCCTCTCCTTCCTTACCTGGTAAACAAACTCAGTCAAAACAAACTCAAACTCATATTAATAGCACCAACTTGGGCAAGGCAACCCTGGTACACAACGCTGCTAGACCTATCAGTAGTACCCTGCATCAAATTGCCCAACAGGCCAGATCTGTTGACACAGCACAACCAAAAGATCAGACACCCAGATCCAGCATCGCTGAATCTAGCAATCTGGCTCCTGAAATCCTAGAATTCGGGCACTTACAACTTACCCAAGAATGTATGGAAGTCATAAAACAAGCCAGAAGGCCATCCACCAGGCACTGCTATGCAAGTAAATGGAAGAGGTTTGTTTGCTACTGCCATATTAATCAAATACAACCATTACACACAACTCCAGAACATGTAGTGGGTTACTTGCTTCACTTACAAAAATCTAACCTGGCTTTCTCTTCCATTAAAATACACCTTGCAGCAATATCTGCATACCTGCAGACTACCTATTCAACTTCCCTATATAAGATACCAGTCATTAAAGCATTCATGGAGGGCCTTAGGAGAATTATACCACCAAGAACACCACCTGTTCCTTCATGGAACCTAAATGTTGTCCTAACTAGACTTATGGGTCCACCTTTTGAACCCATGCACTCCTGCGAAATACAGTTCCTAACTGGAAGGTGGCATTTCTCATCGCCATTACTTCCCTAAGAAGAGTAAGCGAGATTCAGGCGTTTACAATACAGGAACCTTTTATACAACTACACAAGAATAAGGTCGTCCTAAGGACCAATCCTAAATTTTTGCCAAAGGTTATTTCACCGTTCCATCTAAATCAAACAGTGGAACTTCCAGTGTTCTTTCCACAGCCAGATACCGTAGCTGAAAGGGCACTACATACATTAGATGTCAAAAGAGCATTGATGTATTACATTGACAGAACAAAAAACATCAGAAAGACTAAACAACTGTTTATTGCATTTCAAAAACCTCATGCAGGAAACCCAATATCAAAACAAGGTATAGCCAGATGGATAGTTAAATGCATCCAAATCTGCTACCTTAAAGCTAAACGACAGCTGCCCATTACACCAAGGGCACACTCAACCAGAAAGAAAGGTGCTACCATGGCCTTTCTAGGAAACATCCCAATGCAAGAAATATGTAAGGCAGCCACATGGTCTACGCCTCACACATTCACCAAGCACTACTGTGTAGACGTGTTATCCGCACAACAAGCCACAGTAGGTCAAGCCGTATTAAGAACGTTGTTTCAGACTACTCCCACTCCTACAGGCTGAGCCACCGCTTTGGGGAGATAACTGCTTACTAGTCTATGCAAAACATGCGTATCTACAGCGACAGATGCCATCGAACTGAAAATGTCACTTACCCAGTGTACATCTGTTCGTGGCATCAGTCGCAGTAGATTCGCATGTGCCCACCCGCCTCCCCGAGAGCCTGTAGCAGTTTGGAAGTTACCTTCTACTATTTATATATGTATCATCTCAACCTTAAATAGGTGCATACTTAGTCACTCCATTGCATGGGCACTATTACTACAATTCAACTCCTACCTCACCCTCTGCGGGGAAAAACAATCGAAGATGGAGTCGACGCCCATGCGCAATGGAGACAAAAGGAGGAGTCACTCGGTCCCGTGACTCGAAAGACTTCTTCGAAGAAAAACAACTTGTAACACTCCGGCCCAACACCAGATGGCGAGCTATTGCAAAACATGCGAATCTACTGCGACTGATGCCACGAACAGATGTACACTGGGTAAGTGACATTTTCATTTCACTGTACAGATCCCACTAGCACTTTCCCAGATGGAGTCAGCACTCACCTGGAGAGGCAAGTAGCCAGATGTGAAACCCAATGATGATGCCACCCAAGAAAATGACATTGTGGTGATCACTTACACCACTAGTGGTAATCACTGGTTAAGGGCTTCAGGAGAACCCCTTAGGGACCCTAGTTTCATACACCAGTATGGTTCACACTCCTTTGTTCAAATACACAGAGAATACATCTCCAAGTTCTGGTCTTCTCACCAAAGATCCCTGTGTGGCCTCTCAGGATCAGAGAGCCACTAGTAGGACACCTCTTACACTACGATGCCTTTGACTTTGATTGAGACCTAAACAGCTTAGACACAGCTGGAGCCAGTTCTCAATGCCCTTGAGGACGAATACATCAATGTAAACTGTCTCATCATCAAGTGTTTTGAAATACAAAGAGAGCATCAATTTAGGAGTCTCGGGTAAACTCCCTTCCAATTCCTGGGGCAGAAGAGTGGACCAGCCTGGGTGGTTCAAATCAAAATAAAAGTCCATATATTTTTGGGCTGATCACACCTTGTGGGTCAAAGCAAACTAATACTCTCAACTTTCTTACCATGAAAGAAAATATTTCATATAGAGAAGGCCTGGAAAGGATATTGTTAAAAAGAAAATGAGTGTACCCTTTGTTTACAGAGTACGAGAGGAGATAAGAGCAATGAAATCATGCTGAAACACGAATACATAAAGCCAGACTCAACCAAGCAATAACACAGACTGCTGTAGCCAACCAAAATAATATTGCTCAAACTCCCCTTTAGCAATTCTGACTCACTCACCAAAATTGTGGCTTGCCATCATCAGTGCCATTTAAGCTTGTACTCCAGCAGATGGTCAATTGCTTGTATGGTCACAGGATCAGCAGTTCTTTCACCTGATGGCACAGATTAACACAACTCTGAATAGGATGCTTGCTCACAGTAATGTTAGTAATCAGTCAGAGTGAACTTGGTTTGTAGGAAACACTGGCCAATTGTTAGAAAAAGGAGCCTCTAGCTGGCAGTGGCTTGCGCCCTGTCAAAGTAGGGACCCTTCTTTCTCGTCAGGATAAGGGTGTTACACACCTAAAATAACCCTTGTTCATCCCCTTGGTAGCTTGGCATGAGCAGACGGGCTAATCTCAGAGGCAATATGCAAAGGGTTTGCACATAACACAGTAATAGAGTGAAAACACTACAAATTGACACCACACCCATTTTGGAAAAATAGCCAATATTTATCTGTGTAAAACAAGACCAAAATGGTATAAATCCAACATACAGTAATAAAGATACACATTTGTAAGAATCAGCTTAAACTACAGTTGCTTGAAGCAAATCGCTCTGCCTGGGACTACCACGGCGTTGTGAACAAGAAATTCAACAGTTCAGGCCGACTGAGGTTGTAGGCCAGCTACGGTGTCGGGAAGCCCCTGTAGGAGGCTGGCTTAGTTTATGGTATACACCCATGTAAAGCACCCTACATTAACTCTAGGCACCCCTTAGTGATAGTGAATCGGTATCCAGATAGCAGAAGCGCTCTAGGGGTAGCTGAAGCGAGCACATACAGCTCATTTAGGAGGAATGCAAAGCACTTGCAATACCACAGTAGTCAGACAGTAACTCACTCATAAGAAAGAACCACACACGTGTTGTAAAAATAAAGGCTACTTTATAACAGCACTACTACTGAACTGAACACACATAAAACAACCATCAGAAATAGCATATGCATATATAGGGCCCAAGGGGAGGGTCCAACCATATTCTAAAAAGGTGGAATGTGAAAGTGGGACTCCTGCCAAGGTAAGTGTGGTGGTTAGCCAGGGGCTGTGGGGAGTTAGGAACACAAACGGTAAATATAGTAGGTGTAGGAAGTTGGCTCTGTATATACTATTTCAAAGTAAGAAATAGTGTGCACAGAGTCCAAGGGTTCCTCTTAGATGTAAGATAGTGGCAAAAAGAGATAATTCTAATGCTCTATTTTGTGGTAGTGTGGTCGAGCAGTAGGCTTATCAGAGGGTAGTGTTAAGCATTTGTTGTACACACGCAGGCAATAAATGAGGAACACACACTCAAAGACTTACTCCAGGCCAATAGGTTTTTATATTGAAAAATATTTTTTCTTAGTTTATTTTAAGAACCACAGGTTCAAGATTTGCAGTAAACACTTTAAATGCAAGGTACTTCACTTAGATACTTTAGGAACTTTGAATAAAATATACAGTCTTTGTAAAAATGGCAATAAGCTATTTTCAAAGTGGACACTGCAAAAATCAAAAGTTCCTGGGGGAGGTAAGTAAAGGTTAGATTAGGAGGTAAGTAAAGCACTTACACATCTCAGTTCAGAGCATAGGCAGCCCACCGCTGAGGGTTCAAGGCAACCCCAAAGTTACCACTCCAGCAGCTCAGGGCCGGTCAGGTGCAGAGGTCAAAGAGGTGCCCAAAACGCATAGGCGCCTATGGAGAACAGGGGTTCACCGGTTCCAGCCTGCCAGCAGGTACCTGCGTCCTCGGGGGGCAGACCAGGGGGGTTTTGTAGAGCACTGGGGGGGGGACACAAGTAGGCACACAAAACACACCCTCAGCGGCACAGGGGCAGCCGGGTGCAGTGTGCAAAGCAGGCGTCGGGTTTCAGGTAGGAAACAATGGAGGGACCCGGGGGTCGCTCTAGCGGTGCAGGCAGGCACAGGGGGGCTTCTCGGGACAGCCACCACCTGGGCAAGGCAGAGGTTCGCCTGGGGGTCACTCCTGCACTGAGGTTCGGTTCCTTCAGGTCCTAGGGGCTGCGGGTGCAGTGTTGGTTCCAGTCGTCGGGTCCCTTGTTACAGGCAGTCGCGGTCAGGGGGAGCCTCTGGATTCTCTCTGCAGGTGTCGCTGTGGGGGGCCGGGGGGGGGGGGTCGTCTCTGGTTACTCACGGGCTCGCAGTCGCCAGGGAGTCCTCCCTGATGTGTTTGTTCTCTGGATCTCGAGCCGGGGGCGTTGAGTGCAGAGTGTGAAGTCTCACGCTTCCGGCGGGAAACGTGCAGTCTTTGAAAGTTGCTTCTTTGTTGCAAAGAAGTAGCTGGTTTTGAACAGGGCCGTTGTTCACGGGTGTTTCTTGGTCCTTTAGAGGTCGCAGGAATCTAGGTTCTGGGGAGTCCCTAAATACTGAATTTAGGGGTGTGTTTAGGTCTGGCTACTGTCCTTGAGGGTGGCTACACCCTCTTTGTGCCTCCTACCTGTGGGGGGGGGGGGGCACATCCCTAATCCTATTGGGGGAATCCTCCTTCTACAAGATTTCTAAAGGCAGGGGCCACCTCAGCTCAGGACACCTGACTGGTGGGTGACTCCTACTTGTTTTTCTCATGATCTCCTCCAGCCTTGCCGGCAAAAGTGGGGGCAGTGGCCGGAGGGCAGGGCATCTCCACTAGCTGGGATGCCCTGGGGTGCTGTGACAAAAGGGGTGGGCCTTTGAGGCTCACCGCTAGGTGTTACAGTTCCTGCAGGGGGTAGGTGTGAAGCACCTCCACCCAGTACAGGCTTTGTTCCTGGCCACAGAGTGACAAAGGCTCTTTCCCCATGTGGCCAGCACCATGTCTGGTGTGTGGCAGGCTGGCAGAAACTGGTCAGCCTACACTAGAAGTTGGATTGGTATTCAGGGGGCATCTCTAAGATGCCCTATGGGTGTATATTACAATAAATTGCACACTGACATCAGTGTCCATTTATTGTGCTGAGATGTTTGATACCAAACTTCCCAGTTGTCAGTGTAGCCATTATGGAATTGTGGAGTTTGTGTTTGACAAACTCCCAGAAAATATACTCTTATGGCTACCCTGCACTTACATTGTCTAAGTTTTGCTTAGACACTGTAGGGGTATAGTGCTCATGCAGATATGCCCTCACCTGTGGTATAGGGCACCCTGCCTTAGGGCTGTAAGGCCTGCTAGAGGGGTGACTTACCTATGCCACAGGCAGTGTGAGGTTGGCATGGCACTCTGAGGGGAGTGCTATGTCGACTTAGTCATTTTCTCCCCACCAACACACACAAGCTGTAAGGCAGTGTGCGTGTGCTGATTGAGGGGTCCCCAGGGTGGCATAAGACATGCTGCAGCCCTTAGATACCTTCCCTGGCATCAGGGCCCTTGGTACCATTTACAAGGGACTTATCTGAGTGCCAGGGTTGTGCCAGTTGTGGAGACAAAGGTACAGTTTAGGGAAAGAACACTGGTGCTGGGGCCTGGTTAGCAGGGTCCCAGCACACTTTCAATCAAAACTTAGCATCAGCAAAGGCAAACAGTTAGGGGGTAACCATGCCAAGGAGGCATTTCCTTACATGCAGTGTTATCCTATGGGAGGAAAAACACATTCTGAAAACAGGTAGAATACAGAGACTAACAAGACCAATCTCCAGGAGTAAAGGTGAGTAATGGACAAGATCCAAGGCACCCCCAGCAGTATACCCTCAGTGGCACGGGGTGGCCAGGTGCATAGTGCAAAACAGCATCCAATGGAGATTGGTCACTGTGAAAAGAGCCTACAGGCTCTGGCCAACAGCGGGTCTCAGGCCTCACAAGGCTGGGGCATAGGCAGGGCCACTGGAATTATGCATCAGGAGATAGCCAAATTATTTGTCAGGGTTGAGTAAATTATGCGACAAGAAAAGGCAAATTATGCGGCATAATGCAGCACATTTTGAAATTGTGTTACTTAATGATTTTGTCATTTTTAAACGTGGTAATGTCTGGTCATTGGTTTCACCTCATTAGTACCATTTTAAAACCCAAGTATAGCAATAAGCAACAAAAAGGTGTCAAGCCTAGCTTTGCAAAAGGCCTTTCACTGCGTTGCAACACACCATACATTCATACATCGCTGCATTTTTACTAACTTTTATACCGTTTGAGCTATAAACAATTTGAATTTATTAATTTTTTTAATCTGAAGAATATGCAGCAGGTGATGGATTATGTGGCAAATGCGTCAAATACTTAATTATGCAAGAATCACAGCATCCGCACAATGGCATAATTCCAGTGGCCCTGGGCATAGGTAGGCACCTTTCCCTAGGGCCATTGGCTCAGGGCCAACTGGTGCAGAGTTGGCCTTATGTGTCAGGTTTTCTTTATCTGAGCGGTCACAGTAGAGGGAGGCTGGGTGCAGAGGCTGCAGGCATCATCGGGGAGTCCATGAGGGTTGAAACCACAATGGACTCAGACTCTGGAGGGCTGGGGAACCTTGTTGGCACCAGTAGTCCACTTCAACTCTGGTCAGAGACGGCAGGTGCAGTTGTGACTTCAGGATAGGGTTTTGGTGGTTCCAGAGGCTTCAGAGCCCTTTCTTTTGGAGTTTGCTGGAGAACGTGTCCAATGTTCACAGGAGAGCTTGAGACTTTATTGAAGGTAGGCAGTCCTCCCTCGTTTCTGGAGTCACAGCTGCAGGGCGAGATTACTTTGGTGCAGATTTCATTGAGGGATGCAGACAAGCAGCGGGGTTGGTACCAAGTCAGCTGTTCCTCTTCTCCTTTTCAGCTTTCTCAGCTCTTAAGGGTCCTAGGTCTTATTAAGTCATCAGGATCTGCTTCTCTGGTGCCAGAGCATCCCCATAATACTGAATTTAGGGGTGTCTAGGGTAGTAGCCAGTGGGCTACTAACCTTTGGGGTCACTACGCCCCCGATATGACCAATTCCTCTGTATGACATCACAAAAATGGTGTAGTGAAACCAGTCTAGTTTTTATTGGGACTCAGGAGGTCAGTTTAGCCCTTTGGCTTGCAGACCTGTGCCCCTGCCACCTATTGACTTTTAACCTAATTAGCGTGCTCTGTTTTAGTCCATTTATTTAAAGATTGCTGCTATTGTTTAGTTAGAGAAATGTTTTGATTTGCATTATCAGTAACACTCTGTGAAGGCGTCACTATCAGCGTCATAATCAAGTGATGTACACAGCTACTCACATCGTGTCCCTTTCTCACTTTATGTGTGACTGGAACATCATGTACACTTTTGTTTACATAATAGCCACCACAAGTCTGCCTCCTTATCAATTGTTTGGGAACATACCTGTGTGAGGGGTCCTACAAGATCTGTACATCTCACACAGACAAGGTTATCAGAGGAATTCCTTCCCGATGCCATATGTGCTGCACGTCACCTAGCTGCAGAACTCAGCCTTCGTGTCACCACGGAGTCGGACCTCGAGACCTCATTCCAAGTTAATGAGGGTTGGGGGGCCCTTGTCATGGACATGGTAGTAGTAGATTAAGTTTATCATACCTAGCTCTCATTAGGTTAGGTGTTAGTTCTCTATGCTAGGGATTTTACATCTCATGTTTATTGCAAGATGGTGGGAGTCTTCGTATTCACAACTCGCATCTTCAAAATGATGCTTCCTTTATTGTTCATTATCCTAATCATTAATCCTAATCATTGCAGCTCATGCATTTTACTGTAGATTGCAGTCCTTTCAATAAATATTTTGAAAACTTGCTTGCATCTCCTTCATTGCCTCTGTGTGACTGAGACTTCTTGTTAACGTAAGAAAAGGATAACTTCTGATCCACCATGACTTTCCTGAGACATTGAAATCTTGAGTCCATGCATAAGGCTGCCAGAAATCACTTTTTACTGTATGCATCTTTGGTAAGGTACTGCTTGTGAGCCAGGTGGAGGGGGCAGGAGGTTTGGGTTGAGTTGTGCCTATAGTTGCGACTTGCTGTAGGAATGGCATAGTCGCCAACAAACAAAAGTGCTGTCATCCTTAAACCAGCAGTCTCGCTAAGAGCGAAAATGAAACTGTGTATCCGCCTTAGAGGTGGTACTTGTCTGTATAGCTAATTTTCCTGCTTCTCTGGGTGCCAAGTGGGATCTGGATGGGGGGTGGCTTCCTTTTTTATGAGGGGAGCCAGATTTGCATTTCAAAGGTTGCAGCCTACTCAGTGGTAGGCTACTCAGCAGGTCATCCTGTGAGAGGGGGTGTTACTCCCTCTTCCCGGACAGGCTTTTGTTTTGGGCCTCCTGAGAGCAGAACCATGTCTCAGTGGTAGGTTGTCAGAAACCAGTCAGCTAGGACACTAGAGGCTGATAGGTTTGCAGGGGCACCTGTAAGGTGCCCTCTGGGTTCATGCATTGATACATCAATCACTGGAATCAGTGTGGGCTTATTGATACTAGGTGTTTGATACCAAATATCCCTATCCTCAGTGAAGCCATCTTGTTGCTGGGGAATTCGTATTGACCTGTGTTCAGCACATGCATTTGAAATGGCTTCTCTGGTCACTTACTATGTCTGAGAACTGACAAAAACATTGCAGGGGCATATCTGTTCTTGTGGATATGCCCTTGCATGTAATATAATGCACACTGCCTTAGGGCTGTTACGCCTGCTGTTGAGGTGACTTACGTATATTGCATGCAGGGTTAGGGGACATGGCACACAGGGGTGTGTGACATGTCTTGTTTTCATTTTGGTCTGCACCGGGCACACGTCTTGCAATAGCATTCTGGCATGTACTTGGTGAAGGGTCCCTTAAGGTAGCACAATTTGTGTTGTAGCACTTAATGGCCTTCTTTAGCACCTCAGGGTCTAGGTAGCAGAGTTACCATTTACTAGTTACTTGTAGATGGTGCTAAAAGATTACCCATTGTACAGTTATGGGGTGAAAGAACACTGGCTCTAGGGACCTGGTTGGCAGGGACCCATCGCACTTCAGTAAAAGCTGCATCAAATAACAGGCAAAATGTGTGTTTGGGGGGAGGAATGAGGGGGGGGGGGCTGCAACAAAACTCCTGTTCCCTAGTGAGAGCAATGCCTAATTTCCCTAGCAGACTTGGCATACATTTTAGGTTTAAAAGATAACTACTGTTAGTTATTGTTAAGCCATATTTTATTTCTAAATACATTTTAAAGGTTTTGCATGGATCCCTTTGGAAACATTGACAGACCCAAGGATCATGAATGTAATGAAGATAGACAAAAACTACAGTGGGAGGTTAAAAAAAATAATCAAATTTACCTTCAAACATGGACTCCAAATCATCACTACAAACAGCTTCCAGGGCCCCTCTTGCCCATACATAACCAGCAGAATCCTACAGTAAAGAATGAAAGCTGGCTTGCAAAGCAGTACATCGTTAGCTTTGAGCTTATCAATCCATTGCAAGAACGTATGGCTTTGTCAATGCATAGTTTTTCTTATGGCAGATAGACTTTGATTATCTGAAGACTTGTCCAATCTTATCTTTCTTTTTATTCTGTTTGTAGGTTTTTGAAACAAAAACAAAGTCCAGCTTATCAGTACTTTTGTAAGAGGCTCACTGAATTCCGCAAAGTCAGTGGTGTTGTGTTTGATCCTCTTGAATCTTACAACCGCAGAGAAGCAGCCACTCAGGGTTCTAAATCAAAAGGTTTGCAAAGCCATGATCCTAAACACGCTGCCACAAAGCCCCCAGTTTTAGAACCTTCTAACCATGGAAAAGCAATCACTCAAGTCTCTAAATCAAAAGGTCCACTAAGCTCTGATCCTAAATGCCCTGCCACGAAGCCTCAGGCTGCTGAATCTTCTAAACATAGAGACTTTGTCACTCAAGGCTCTAAATCGAACAGTTCACAAAGCAGCACCCCTACTTCCAAGCCTCAGGTCGTTGAATTTTCTGACTGTAGAGCAGCAGCCCCCCAAGGATCTGAATCAAAAGGTGTACAGAGATGTCCGCCTAAACCCACTGTTGAGAAGCCTCCAATTATTGAGCTGGACGATTCTGATTGTGAAATCATTGAGCCTCAGATGCCCGTGGCAAGGGCTTCTGTGCCTCAAAAGCCTGCAGTCGTGGGCCTTGGATCCCAGGTCTCCCAGCCTAAACAGCCAACCTTCCAGGATGAGCCGCTAGTCTCTTATTGTTCTGAAGATGAAAACTCTGATACTGAAGATCCGTCCCAGTCAAACCCTGAAAAAATCCATGAGCTTCCAATTGATCTGACACAGGATGGGGAACCAAGTCATCCTGTAGCCCAAGAGAAAACGCCTCTGCTCATAGAGAAGAAGCCTCAACCGCTACAAATCCAACATCTTCATCCTCAACGATACCTGAAGCCTCTTACTCCACTTCCACAAAGACCAGTGCCTCTGCCTCATCTTCACTCCCTCCCCCAAGAACCAGTGCCTCCTCCTCCTCCACCTTTCCTACCTCTGCTGCCGCAGGAGCCTCCACCCCCTTTACCCAAAGAACCAGAGCCAGAGGACCCTGCTCCCCTATATACAACCTCTCATCACAGTATATCCCAAAATCTGCAGTGTCCTGCTTCTCTTCACCTAGATGTAAAGCCTGTGCTTTTTCACCCCTCAAACTCAGAAACCCTTTCAGCCATCTGTCAAATTCCTAATCCTCTTTCAGAACAGCAGAGTTTACCACAAGTTCAGGAACTTTCAAGTTTTGAAGTGCCCTACATTAAGTCTGAAAAACCTGACCTTGAATGTGAATATTCTGGGCACCCCAGTGTGGATGCCAGTCCTTGGTTGCAGTCCTCAGAAAGCCAAGGGCTTGAACTTGTGACAGAAGAGGAGCCTTCTCAATCTCCAGAAGACATAGTAATTATGCCAGCAGAGAGCCAAGCTCCCAAGGTGGCGATGGCAAGTGCATCTCCAGAACAGTCCTCTCTCCACCGAAAAAGATGCAGACCTTCAAATGGAACCACTTTATCACCCAAGAGACTGTGTGCTGAAGAAGAAACCACAGGCAAGTATGCAAGCTGCATTTTCACAGGACTAACTTTTAAACTGTATCTTCAAATGATCGATACTTTGTTTAAAATGGGTATGGCTATGTTTCTATGACACATTCTTTAATTAACCAGCTAAGTTTGTCACAGGAGTTTTCAGTACCTTGTGCTTGCAATTTAATTTCCTACAAGAGTTTAAAAATGGCTTGTGTTTCTTGTAACCACTGAAGACCATTGCACATTGAGGGCGAAGGCAGGTCCCAAGCATTTGTTACTTTATTTTTTGTTTTATTTTTAATTGGATACTCATGAGATGGCGTCCGATGTATTTGACAGTCACCTGTTGGTCCAGGAGGATCGCTGACAGGGTGTCCTGAACAGATCAGTGTTGATATTTCCTTTCCGGCTCAGGCTGCAAGGTTGGTATCTTGTTGGTATCTTGTTTCTATACCGAAAATTGTTATACTGGCTACAGAAATAGAAAACTTTCAGGATTTAAGATTCGGCCCATTCAGTAGAGTGCTAGATGTATTTATTATCTGGTAGAGACTTCTAGTTGCAGATTCCTTATCTTAGAATTTCCCCCAGGCTTCAAACTGGATCCAGAGATTTTTCTTCGAGCAATACCCTTGCGCGTCGGTAGGTGGCGTTGGTCGACACCGTAGGCGTCGTGGTCGCTGTGATGACATCGGGAGTAGTACATAGAATTCAACCGTTTTGTCGAAGTTTTTTGTGCACGACTTTGGTGCGTCGAGATGTCCCCGAAGACTAGGTTCAAGCTATGTGAGGACTGCCATTGGACTATGTCGGCGACGGATCCTCATCGCTTTTGTCTTTGGTGCCTCGAGCGCGACCACGACCCGAAGTCATGCTCCGAGTGTCAGGCCATGCACCAGAAGGCTTTGAGGGACCAGTCCCCAAAGCTAATGGCGACCCAGCACTCGACTCTGTGTAGGTCCCGGGCTTGCTCGAGAGGAATGTCTCGAGACCTGTCGCGGAGTCCTGACAACTCGTCTTCTTCTAAATCCTCGGGTCAAGGTAAGAAGAAGAAGAAATCAAAGAAGTCCCATCGCTCTCCAACTTCGCCCCGTTGCTCTGCTGACGCAGGAAGAGCGTCCACGCACTAGGCCTCCGTCCTCGGAGCCTGCGTCTGGGTCAACTCCGCGCTTCCCTGAGTTTCCCGGAGCGACCCCCGCCCAACTAAAAGAGTTTTACGAGGCCATGCGCCTCATATTTGGGCCCTGGGGATTTGGCTGAGGAGCCTTCAGGTTCTGCGCCGGCTGCTTTGGCCCGCCCACCGAGGTCACCTCCGGATCCGTGCGTGGATCCGCACCATTGCCGGTCGCACCCTCAAGACCTTCCCCGGCGCTGGGTCGAATATTGTTGGTGAACGATGGGAGAGCTGCGGCAAAGTTCACAATCCGTTGTGTGCTGAATACGACCGACTCTCCGGGCAGATTGGTTGCAACGACAGTGGCCTTACGGCGCCACGCCTGGTTACGCACTTCTGGTTTCTCGGGGGATGTTCAACAGTCACTCATGAACATTCCCTTTGATGGCACCCACCTCTTCGGAGACAAAGCGGACTTGGCCTTGGAGAGATTCAAGGATTCCCGGGCTACGGCTCGGCCCAACGGTCTTTCCTCAGCCTCTCGCCCACCACAGCCCGCTTTTCGCTCCTTTCGTGGACATGGAAGGGGCGCCATGTCGCGTCTTCCAAACAGCCACCGTGCCACGTACGCTGGCCAGTCTATGCGTGGCCGAGGAATCCCACGTGGCCATGGGACAGGGAACCAGAGGTCTGTCCAGTCCACCTCTGCCCCCGCTGCAGCCTCCAAACCCTCCTAGTCCGTCCCCTCACTCCCGCCCAGTTGGTGGCAGGTTGGTTGTTCACCATCACCTGCCCCACTGGGAACACATCACCACGGACAGGTGGGTTTTGCAGATCGTTCGAAAGGGCTACTCCCTCCCTTTCGAATCTGCTTCACCGCACATGCCACCATCCTTCAATCATCTTCCCGAGGATCATTTGGCGCTTCTCTGCCAGGAAGTCGCAGCTCTCTTGGCTATAGAAAAGGTCCCTGTGCCAGAAGTAGGTTGTGATTGTTATCCCCGCTACTTTCTGATACCAAAAAAGGACAAGGGCTTACTTCCTATCCTAGACCTACGGGACCTGAACTACTTCCTCAAGAAGGAGAAGTACAAAATGCTCACCCTGGCTCAGGTTCTGTCTGCCTTAGACCCAGGAGACTGGATGGTAGCGTTTGTCTTGCAAGACGCTAATTTCCATATCCCCATCCTCCCTGCCCACAAACGTTACTTACGATTCGTGGTAGGTCACGAGCACTTTCAGTTTACCGTGCTCCCCTTCGGCCTTATCAGTGCCCCTCGGGTGTTCACAAAAGTGATGGCGGTGGTTGCAGCTCATCTGCTCAGGTTAGGGGTCTCAGTCTTCCCCTACCTTGACGACTGGCTGTTGAAGGCAGAGTCGCCCCAGAATGTTGTCTCCCACCTTCAGACTACGGCGAACCTCCTGCACATGCTGGGGTTCACTATCAACATGCCAAAGTCACACCTGACTCCCTCTCAGTCGCTCTCTTTTATCGGGGCAGTTCTGGACACAGTGCAGTATCTGGCTTATCCTCCCGACAAACGAGTCCAAGACATTCAGGCTATGATTCCGATCTTTTGGCCTTGGTCTTGGGTTTCAGTGAGATTGACTGTGAGGCTGCTGGGCCTCATGGCCTCCTGCATCCTGCTAGTAACACATGCCAGATGGCATATGCGGGCTCTGCAGTGGGACCTGAAGTTCCAGTGGGTGCAGCATCAGGGGAATCTATCCAACCTGGTCCAGATTTCGGAGGGAACTGCGAAAGACCTGCAGTGGTGGCTTTCGAATCCAAATCGGGTCCACAGCAGATCCCTCTCCCTTCCCCAACCATATCTCTCTATAGTGACAGATTGTCACTTCTGGGTTGGGGTGGCCACATGGGGGAGGTGGAGATCAGAGGCTTCTGGTCTCTGGCGGAGTCCAGACTCCAGATAAATCTGCTGGAGCGTCAGGCGATCAGGCTTGCGTTGAAAGCATTTCTTCCCTCTCTCAAAGGGAAAGTAGTGCAGGTGTTCAAGGACAATACTGCCGCCATGTGGTACTCCAACAAACAGGGCAGAGTAGGGTCCTGGATCCTTTGTCAGGAGGCACTGCGCCTCTGGACATGGCTGGAACATCAGGGCATTTCCCTGATGGTTCAACATCTGGCGGGATCCCTCAACGCCAGAGCAGACGAACTCAGCTGTAGATGCACTGCCGATCACAAATGGCGTCTCCATCCGGAGGTGGCGCAAGGTCTCTTTCAGCAGTGGGGAGGGCCTTGGTTAGATCTGTTAGCCCCTGCAGAGAACGCGCAATATCAGCTGTTTTGCGTGTTGTAGTTTCCAAGGCGGCACTCGCTCGGAGACGCTTTTCAGCTCGAGTGGATGACCGGCCTCCTTTGCGCCTTCCCGCCTATCCCTCTTCTGCCCAGAGTTATCAAGAACGACCGGGCCCAAGTCATCTTGGTGGCTCCGAACTGGGCTTGAAGAGTGTGGTATCCAGAGCTATTGAGCATGTCCATCTATCCTCCACTCATACTGCCTCTTCGGGCGGATCTTCTGTCGCAGCAACAGGGGACAGTTCTTCACCCGAACCTGTCCAGCCTCCGCCTTCGTGCGTGGAGATTGAGCGGCACCAGTTGGCGGGTTTTGCCCTTCCACCCGAAGTCTGCAATGTTATCTTGGCAGCCAGGCGTCCATCGACTAAAACTGTATACGCCTGTCGTTGGAATACATTTGTGGCATGGTGTACCAACAAATCTGTTGATCCCCTTTCTGCTCCTTTGTCAGATGTTCTTCTGTTCATTCTTTCTTTAGCCCAGCAGGGCTCTACTTTGGGCACCCTTAAAGGGTATTTATCTGCCATTTCCGCCTTTCGTAGTCTACCTGATCAGCCCTCACTCTTTAAATCTCCTATTGTGCGTAGGTTCTTAAAGGGGCTCACCCACTTATTTCCTCCCACTCCATTTATCGTGCCTCAGTGGGACCTTAACCTTGTAATTACTTATTTGATGCGTACTGTAGGAAGTTGGCTCTGTATGCACTATTTCAATGTAAGGAATAGTATGCACAGAGTCCAAGGGTTCCCCTTCGAGGTAAGATAGTGGTAAAAAGAGATAATACTAATGCTCTATTTTGTGGTAGTGTGGTCGAGCAGTAGGCTTATCCAAGGAGTAGTGTTAAGCATTTGTTGTACATACACATAGACAATAAATGAGGTACACACACTCAGAGACAAATCCAGCCAATAGGTTTTGTTATAGAAAAATATATTTTCTTAGTTTATTTTAAGAACCACAGGTTCAAATTTAACATGTAATATCTTGTTTGAAAGGTATTGCAGGTAAGTACATTAGGAACTTTGAATCATTTCAATTGCATGTATACTTTTCAAGTTATTCACAAATAGCTATTTTAAAAGTGGACACTTAGTGCAATTTTCACAGTTCCTGGGGGAGGCAAGTTTTTGTTAGTTTTACCAGGTAAGTAAGACACTTACAGGGTTCAGTTCTTGGTCCAAGGTAGCCCACCGTTGGGGGTTCAGAGCAACCCCAAAGTTACCACACCAGCAGCTCAGGGCCGGTCAGGTGCAGAGTTCAAAGTGGTGCCCAAAACGCATAGGCTAGAATGGAGAGAAGGGGGTGCCCCGGTTCCGGTCTGCTTGCAGGTAAGTACCCGCGTCTTCGGAGGGCAGACCAGGGGGTTTTTGTAGGGCACCGGGGGGGACACAAGCCCACCCAGAAATTTCACCCTCAGCGGCGCGGGGGCGGCCGGGTGCAGTGTTAGAACAAGCGTCGGGTTCGCAATGTAAGTCAATGAGAGATCAAGGGATCTCTTCAGCGCTGCAGGCAGGCAAGGGGGGGCTTCCTCGGGGAAATCTCCACTTGGGCAAGGGAGAGGGACTCCTGGGGGCACTTCTGCAGTGAAAGTCCGGTCCTTCAGGTCCTGGGGGCTGCGGGTGCAGGGTCTTTTCCAGGCGTCGGGACTTAGGTTTCAGAGAGTCGCGGTCAGGGGAAGCCTCGGGATTCCCTCTGCAGGCGGCGCTGTGGGGGCTCAGGGGGGACAGGTTTTGGTACTCACAGTCGTAGAGTAGTCCGGGGGTCCTCCCTGAGGTGTTGGTTCTCCACCAGCCGAGTCGGGGTCGCCGGGTGCAGTGTTGCAAGTCTCACGCTTCTTGCGGGGAGTTGCAGGGTTCTTTAAAGCTGCTTCTTGAAACAAAGTTGCAGTCTTTTTGGAGCAGGTCCGCTGTCCTCGGGAGTTTCTTGTCGTCGTCGAAGCAGGGCAGTCCTCAGAGGTCGCTGGTCCCTTTGGAAGGCGTCGCTGGAGCAGAGTTCTTTGGAAGGCAGGAGACAGGCCGGTGAGTTTCTGGAGCCAAGGCAGTTGTCGTCTTCTGGTCTTCCTCTGCAGGGGTTTTCAGCTAGGCCGTCCTTCTTCTTGTTGTTGCAGGAATCTAATTTCCTAGGGTTCAGGGTAGCCCTTAAATACTAAATTTAAGGGCGTGTTTAGGTCTGGGGGGTTAGTAGCCAATGGCTACTAGCCCTGAGGGTGGGTACACCCTCTTTGTGCCTCCTCCCAAGGGGAGGGGGTCACAATCCTAACCCTATTGGGGGTATCCTCCATCTGCAAGATGGAGGATTTCTAAAAGTTAGAGTCACCTCAGCTCAGGACACCTTAGGGGCTGTCCTGACTGGCCAGTGACTCCTCCTTGTTATTCTCATTATTTTCTCCGGCCTTGCCGCCAAAAGTGGGGGCCGGGCCGGAGGGGGCGGGCAACTCCACTAGCTGGAGTGTCCTGCGGTGCTGTGACAAAGGGGTGAGCCTTTGAGGCTCACCGCCAGGTGTTACAGCTCCTGCCTGGGGGAGGTGTTAGCATCTCCACCCAGTGCAGGCTTTGTTACTGGCCTCAGAGTGACAAAGGCACTCTCCCCATGGGGCCAGCAACATGTCTCTAGTGTGGCAGGCTGCTGGAACTAGTCAGCCTACACAGATAGTCGGTTAAGTTTCAGGGGGCACCTCTAAGGTGCCCTCTGGGGTGTATTTTGCAATAAAATGTACACTGGCATCAGTGTGCATTTATTGTGCTGAGAAGTTTGATACCAAACTTCCCAGTTTTCAGTGTAGCCATTATGGTGCTGTGGAGTTCGTGTTTGACAAACTCCCAGACCATATACTCTTATGGCTACCCTGCACTTACAATGTCTAAGGTTTTGTTTAGACACTGTAGGGGTACCATGCTCATGCACTGGTACCCTCACCTATGGTATAGTGCACCCTGCCTTAGGGCTGTAAGGCCTGCTAGAGGGGTGACTGACCTATACTTGCATAGGCAGTGAGAGGCTGGCATGGCACCCTGAGGGGAGTGCCATGTCGACTTACTCGTTTTGTTCTCACTAGCACACACAAGCTGGCAAGCAGGGTGTCTGTGCTGAGTGAGAGGCCTCCAGGGTGGCATAAGACATGCTGCAGTCCTTAGAGACCTTCCTTGGCATCAGGGCCCTTGGTACTAGGAGTACCAGTTACAAGGGACTTATCTGGATGCCAGGGTCTGCCAATTGTGGATACAAAAGTACAGGTTAGGGAAAGAACACTGGTGCTGGGGCCTGGTTAGCAGGCCTCAGCACACTTTCAATTGTAAACATAGCATCAGCAAAGGCAAAAAGTCAGGGGGCAACCATGCCAAGGAGGCATTTCCTTACACGTACCCCCTTTGAGCCAATGCATAATTGTCCCTTGCGGCTCCTCAAATTCAAAACTGTCTTTCTGGTAGCTATCACCTCTGCACGCAGAGTCAGTGAGCTTCAGGCCCCTCCCTCAAAACCTCCATACATGCCTGTACATCCTGACAAAGTAGTGTTATGCACTAGAGCTTCCTTCCTTCCTAAGGTGGTTACACCATTTCATGTAGGCCAGTCCATCACTTTGCCTACCTTCTACGCACCCCCATATCGTTCCCATGAGGAGGAGAGACTCCACCGTCTGGACTCAAAAAGAGCGTTGGCGTTCTACCTCAATCGTACTAAAGAATTCCAAGTGGACGATCAACTCTTTGTTGGCTATCTGGGTGCGAAAAAAGGGAAGGCGGTGCAAAATCGTACCATCGCTCGATGGGTGCTTCTTTGCATCAAAATGTGCTACGCTTTGGCCAAGAAGCAACCTCCTGAAGGCTTGCGTGCTCATTCCACCAGAGCAACTGCTGCTTCCACTGCGTTAGCATGCAGAGGTCCTGTCCTGGATATCTGCCAGGCAGCTACGTGGGCATCCCTGCACACATTTGCTAAGCACTACTGCCTGGACAGTCAGGTCCGTCGAGACTGCGCTATTTTGGTGTTTCGGCCCTACAGAACTTTCTAGTACAATCTTGGTTCGAAGCCCACCAACGAGGATGGCATTGCTTGGGTATCTATTCTAAGGTAAGGAATCTGCAACTAGAAGTCTCTATCAGATGTACAAATTACTTACCTTGGGTAACGAAATATCTGGTAGAGACATATTCTAGTTGCAGATTCCTTACCGCCCACCCATCCTCCCCGCTTGGGATCTGATTTCTAGGGATAGGGATTCCCCCTTTCAGGTCCTTAGCTCTGGCGCACCAATCTCAGTGTTCTTAGCGGCTCTGCGATCTGGCGTGGAAAGTCGTTAAAAGAAACTGATGTCACTGCGCGAGGGCGGCATCTATGCGCTACTCCCAACGTCATCATGGCGACCACGATGCCTGCGACGCCTGCGGAGTCGACTGAACCACCTACTACCGCGCAAAGGTATTGCTCGAAGAAAAATCTCCGGATCCAATCTGACACCTGGGGGAAAATTCTAAGGTAAGGAATCTGCAACTAGAATATGTCTCTACCAGATATTTTGTTACCCAAGGTAAGTAACTTGTACGTTAAACACAACGTAACCTGATGTAAACATTTTCAGATCAACCGAGAATATCGTCATCAGCGCCTCAAGTATGACTGCAGTACCTACTTACTGTAATTATTTCCACACAGCAGAATTCTTAAGTGTACTCACAGTCAGTCACCCACCCATGCCAATATGAACTTTGATTCTATCTACTGGAGATATCAATCCATATTACGCCCCTCTTATGCAGAACAATTTGCCTTGGAAGTTCACAAGTCCCTAATTTTCTCAGGGTGACTTTCCGCAGAATACGTGCCTGGAATAGACAATATATGGGCAGGTGTGCTTAGCAGGTTACTAGCAGCAAACCACAAATGGAATTTTGATACGTCAGCTATTTTTGATCTTCAGGCAGTGGCAAGTTTTGCAGCATGAATCACCTGTGATTATCATGCTGTGCGATATTCTGCCATTTAGTGGTCGACCAACTGACCAAAACAAAAGTCCACTATTAACCAGCAGGTGGAGCTGTCCATGATTGTTAGGAGAGACATTTTCCACATATGTACTTTGTCCGATTACTCTACAAGATGAGGTCAGATCACTGCATGACAATACTGGTAGCATCATCGGGACTCTGGCAGCAATTGTTATACCAGCTATGGGGGATGGCAGCAGAAACACTGATCTTATTCTAACCAGATCCTCATTTTTCTCTTCCAGTAGAAAGGTCAAGTACTTAACCACGATCCACACTACTTACATCTGATATTCTGGCTGCTCAAAACACAGAATTAAATACATAAAAGCATCTGAATAGTTGCAAACAGATCTTTCAAACAGCCAAAGCACATTCTGCTCTTAAGACCTGCACAATAAAATGTACTGTGTTTATTATATGGGCACATTCCAGTTACTTGGACCTATTGATCTGCATCAATTCTGGCTTTTTATGCTCCAGTTGACTTTGTCTGAGTTAAGGCCCTCCTCTATAAGTCATTAGCAATAATGTAAAATCTTAGAAGACAGGTCAGCCATTGATATTCTCAAGAAGTGTTAAAAATTAAGAGTTTATGAATGTACTCTCCTGTTCTTGTTGCTGAAGTCACAGTCATCATCCTCCATGGGAGCTTAACCCAGTTATAGTGGCATGAATGAAAGCCCCATTACAAAATAAACATATGAAACACAAAATATAAAGAACAATTAGATATCAAACTTTAAGATTTTATATGGGAATCATATTTTGTCTTAGTAAAACACACGTGGGCACATGAGTTCTGGCTGCAGGTACAACTACTGCCTGTCGGAAAGTTGATACATAGATTTGAGAAATTTCCATCGGAGAGCTACTCTACCATACTTTGACCAAGGCAGTTTCTGTCAAATGCAATCCTAGCCAAAAGAAAAACATTGCTGTAATTCCTTGCGCAGCTTGACTATTGAAGCAGCTTGTATGGACGCGTCCTCAAGAAACTGTTCATGAAACTTCATAGACTAGAGGACTAGGATGTGCTAGATCGTCTTAAAAGATCACCAGGCAATCCATGCTGCGAAAGCCCTTTGTTGCCTTCTGAGTGGCACAACATTGATATAGTGACAGTCCACCACCTGCCACTCCCCAACCCAGGACCCTAAGATCTAGCCATCCTTGGTTTATTCTGTAACATAAACTTAGACCCAATATATATATTTTAGAAGTCTCAAGGATCCCAAGGAACCTAAGAGACTTGGGGCCTTTTTTAGATCTCGGCAGAAGGAATACTCCGTCACAAACGTGACAGATACCCCGTCTGCCACATTACGATCTCTATAGGATTTAAAGGGATCATAACACAGTGGACAGGATAGCCTCTGACAAGACCTAAATCAGACCCTAGGTAAACTATTAGAGATTTAGGGATGAGTTGGATTGAGTCAAGAATCTAATGTTCTGACCCTTTGACTATTAGAGGATTGGCCCTCTTGCCTTATCAGGGTCAGATAAAACCACGTCCTCCGGCTTTCTATCTACACTCAACATATAATCTAGTAACGTCACCAGGTGTCACCAGTGCTGTGCATCTGGAACCCAAACCTCTGCCACGTATTGGAGGAACCCATGACTCCAATGACTGCAGAACAAGACTTTATTCATCAGTTTGGAGGTGAGCTCTGAAGGAGCTGAAAATTGACTGTACCTCGTGATCAAAGTACACACATTGCTTCTGTTTGTTCCCTGCCACTGGCACCCTGATTTAAGGTTGTTCTGTCCACTCCATGTTTACCTAATATTATTTTCTCATGCAGGTTTCCCAATTCTGCATGAGCAGATAATGTGAAACTGCAATATTTAAACATAAGAAACTTTTTAAAAGGCTGTTGGAATTTTGTGCTGGTTATCTACACTGTGTACAAGCAACAGATGTTCTCCCTTTTGGAACTGAATGCAGGAAGCATGTCCTGCTTATTTTTCTTTTTTTCGCATCTGTTAGAGGATTGTACGTCTCAACTATCCAATTCATTTTAGAAGCTGGCAAGCTGACTGAGTTAAGTTGAAATCTTAGTAAGGCCTTCATTCTTCTGAAATAAATTTAAACACAGTTTATATGACATGAACTTATATGTAATTTACGCAGAGGGATGGAAGTTTCTGCAGGGATTTAAACTTGTGAATTTCAAAGCTCAGGCATGTTTTCAAAAGCAAACTTCAGCTTCCTGTGTTAGCTTCCAAAATGAGTTGTGTTTTTGACATTTAAAATGCTCAAAGCATACTTTTAAGCCACCCTAGAACACGTGGTTGTTAACCATGTTGGCAAGGCAAAAGAATACATTATGAAAGCCATAAACTAGCAGAAAGCATAAAATAAGAAGACGTAGTTCACGGAACAGTTATTTCCCATCACATGCTGCTGTTCTTCCACACGCTATGGTCTACTTTTTAGGTCTGGCTTTGCCGATCCTTAATACCACCAGGGCAGTCATACAGAAAGTATGAAGAAAATGTTCACAACCCATCCTCAGTCTTTTCTCATTTTCTCAATGAAAACCACATTTTGTCAAATCCTAAACAAGAGTATGTCCCTTGTTAAGCATATGTATAAAGAAGCATGCTCCATAAAATGTTCCTGCAGTCTGTTTCTTCTACCCCTTTTTCTTTGAGTGCCTGCTAAATGCTTTTGTACAATGTGAATTTCTGTCATTTTTCCCTTTTGCACTTCTCGGTCTCTGAAGCTGTAGGATGTTGTCATTGGCATTCGCAGTACAAACGGGTAAGGATGCCAACAAGGAATACTATTCTTGTAGTGTTTAATGAGTTCTAATCATTGAATGTTGCATATTACTGGCAACTCAAATCAATTCAACAATCAAAGGTAAAACTCTAAGATATATTTGTCACCAAATAAAAGTTATTTTCGCTGTTAAAAAATAAGTTTCTGTGTATGTACTGTAGAAAAGAATATTGGGAAAATTGAGTACAGCTTTTAGTTTGATACTGAGTGAAGGAGTGCTATCATTTTCCATTATATTTGCGGGAAACAATCCATAGAGATCCTGCATGCAAGGTCACTGAAAACAGAAGAGCATTTCATTCCAACTTCCCACAGCGACATGCAGTCAAGTACTTGAAGTTGAAGGACTATAAGCACTCCAAATACAGTAGTAAATATTTAAAAAGTCGTGTATTTGGTGTACAAGTTCCAAACTTCTTTCTTCTTTAAGATTGTGGCAAAACGATGTTGGATGTAGTCTGTATCTTTCAGCTATTCCAAGAGTAGTTAGACAAAGAACAAAAAGATTAATAATACGGCCTTCTCTGAAGATAAAAAGTAGTTCACATCTCCACATGCCCCTGATTTTGTGTAACTCCTTAGATATGTATTTTCTTTTAGAGCGCTTACAGTGAAAATAAACTACAAAGCTATCTTTGTAGGATGGTTAAATTCAAAGAACAATCTAGCATTTTAGTGTTTAATTCCCTTGCCCACCTTCTTACAACTTTTTGGCCAATTGCAAACTTAATGTCAACTAAAAACTCTTTTTGGATCACCACCAATTGTCAAATTCTGCACCGTACAAAGCTTGTCCCACGAGTCAATCTTTCCATTTTAATGCATTTCATTACATTAAGTAAGAATCTGTTGCACAGTGTCATTAAGCAAGAAAATGCGGTGTCAAATATTAGTTGGTTTACTTTGCTTATTGCAACTTTCGTTTCTATCTTATTTACAGTCTCAGACGTTGGAATTGAAAAGCCAAAAAACGGGCAACCAGTTGAAATAAAGGTGAGATGACCAGAAGTTACCTCTATGCTAGTATGCATTTTTGGGTTCTATCTTGATTTATTGCAGTTATACAGTGTAACATATATTTTTCTTGACACAGAAGGTGCCCATCAGGAGAAGTACAGTACAAATAAATCATTTTTAATAGAGGCCAATAGAATCCCTACACTCATATGTCAGCTTGCCTAGCACCAAACAAAATGGTGTAGAGAGACTTTGAGGAAAACCATACAAAGAACTAAAGGTGCATGTTTCAGCACAGTTATCATCACACATGTGAACAGACTTGCAGAACACTAGGAACTTGGCATCGCCATAATGAAAGGGTGGGTGCCCTTGTATACCAGACATCTTGGTGCTGCTTAAAGACCATGAACAAAACTTTTAAAGTGACCCTGGCCAATAACTGTCAACCAGTGCAAACGCCTTAGACCCGAGAACAGTATGCTGCATTTTCTCTGTTTAAAAATTGAATGTCGGGTGTCATTCTTCACGCTACTATTTTTAAATTATACTCTAGCGGACCCATATATGTAGCAGTGGCAACAAAGTTTATAAATGGCCTCAGCGTGGTGATATTGAAGGATTAAATGGTGCAACTTACTTCAGTTCTAAAATTGAAATATTTATTTTTAGACAACTAAATGAGTGTGTCATAACAACATGTTTTTTTATTTTAAATAATGGACACTTTTCACATATTGGGTGGAGGTAGACATGGGTAATTTGATCTTTTGTCAATAAGTGAGGAGGATCTACCTCCAACACTTTCGGACTTATTGCTGTTTAGCCGCAAGGTATTGTGAGTCACAACTTCTGTGTGGGCAAATCCCTAACTACAGTGGATGAATAGAGCACAAATGTTTCTGTTTACTTCCTTCCATTCCTGGTTAGCTTAGTAGCCTACAGAAGCTGTCAGGGGTAATTAAGATAGCTTCTTGTTGGGCACAGACACTGAGTCTGCAACACCTAATCGTACCATAAGACGGTTGCCCACGCTTTGGTACCTCATTTTATCAATTGCTTGCTGTAGGAAGTTGGCTCTGTATGCACTATTTCAAAGTAAGGAATAGTATGCACAGAGTCCAATGGTTCCCCTTAGAGGTAAGATAGTGGCAAAAAGAGATAATACTAATGCTCTATTTTGTGGTAGTGTGGTCGAGCAGTAGGCTTATCAAAGGAGTAGTGTTAAGCATGTGTTGTACACACAGGCAATAAATGAGGAACACACACTCAAAGACAATTCCAGGCCAATAGGTTTTTCTATAGAAAAATATCTTTTCTTAGTTTATTTTAAGAACCACAGGTTCAAGATTTACAAGTAATACTTCAAATGAAAGGTATTTCAGGTAGGAACATTAGGAACTTTGAATTAGCAAAATAGCATATACAGTTTTCACATAAATGACATATATCTATTTTAAAACTAGACACAGTGCAATTTTCAACAGTTCCTGGGGGGAGTAAGAGTTTGTTAGTTTTTGCAGGTAAGTAAACCACCTACGGGGTTCAAGTTTGGGTTCAAGGTAGCCCACCGTTGGTGGTTGAGAGCAACCCCAAAGTTACCACACCAGCAGCTCAGGGCCAGTCAGGTGCAGAGGTCAAATTGGTGCCCAAAACGCATACGCTTCAATGGAGGAGGGGGTGCCCTGGTTCCAGTCTGCCAGCAGGTAAGTACCCGCGTCTTCGGAGGGTAGACCCGGGGGGTTTTGTAGGGCACCGGGGGGGACACAAGTCAGCACAGAAAGTACACCCTCAGCAGCACGGGGGCGGCCGGGTGCAGCGTCGGGTTTTCAATTGAAATCAATGGGAGACCAAGGGGTCTTTTCAGCGATGCAGGCAACGGGGGGGGGCTCCTTGGGGTAGCCACCACCTGGGCAAGGGAGAGGGCCTCCTGGGGGTCACTCCCGCACTGGAGTTTTGATCCTTCAGGTCCTGGGGGCTGCGGGTGCAGAGTCTTTACCAGGCGTCGGGATCTGAGAAGCAGGCAGTCGCGGTCAGGGGGAGCCTCGGGATTCCCTCTGCAGGCGTCGCTGTGGGGGCTCAGGGGAGGCAACTCTGGCTACTCACAGTCTCGCAGTCGCCGGGGAGTCCTCCCTGAAGTGTTTGTTCTCCACAAGTCGAGCCGGGGTCGTCGGGTGCAGACTATCAAGTCTCACGCTTCCGGGGGGAAACGCAAGTTGTTTTTAAAGTTGCTCCTTTGTTTCAAAGTTGCAGTCTTTGGTGAACAGGGCCGCTGTCCTCAGGAGATCTTGGTCCTTCTAGAGCAGGGCAGTCCTCTGAGGATTCAGAGGTCGCTGGTCCCTGGGGAAAGCGTCGCTGGAGCAGGGTCTTTAGAAGTGGGGAGACAGGCCGGTAGGGCTGGGGCCAAAGCAGTTGGTGTCTCCGTCTTCTCTGCAGGGTTTTTCAGCTTAGCAGTCCTCTTCTTCTTAGGTTGCAGGAATCTGAGTTCCTAGGTCCTGGGGGCCCCTAAATACAGAATTTAGGGGTGTGTTTAGGTCTGGGAGGGCAGTAGCCAATGGCTACTAGCCCTGAGGGTGGCTACACCCTCTTTGTGCCTCCTCCCAAGGGGAGGGGGGTCACATTCCTATCCCTATTGGGGGAATCCTCGATCTGCAAGATGGAGGATTTCTAAAAGTCAGAGTCACCTCAGCTCAGGTTGCCTTAGGGGCTGTCCAGACTGGCCAGTGACTCCTCCTTGTTTTTCTCATTATCTCCTCCGGCCTTTCCTCCAAAAGTGGGGCCGTGGCCGGAGGGGGCGGGCAACTCCACTAGCTGGAATGCCCTGGGGTGCTGTAACAAAGGGGGTGAGCCTTTGAGGCTCACCGCCAGGTGTTACAGTTCCTGCAAGGGGGAGGTGATAAGCATCTCCACCCAGTACAGGCTTTGTTACTAGCCACAGAGTGACAAAGGCACTCTCCCCATGTGGCCAGCAACATGTCTCGAGTGTGGCAGGCTGCTAAAACTAGTCAGCCTACACGGGTAGTTGGTTAAGGTTTCAGGGGGCACCTCTAAGGTGTCCTCTGGGGTGTATGTTACAATAAAATGTACACTGGTATCAGTGTGCATTTATTGTGCTGAGAAGTTTGATACCAAACTTCCCAGTTTTCAGTGTAGCCATTATGGTGCTGTGGAGTTCGTGCCTGACAGACTCCCAGACCATATACTCTTATGGCTGCCCTGCACTTACAATGTCTAAGGTTTTGCTTAGACACTGTAGGGGCACAGTGCTCATGCACTGGTGCCCTCACCTATGGTATAGTGCACCCTGCCTTAGGGCTGTAAGGCCTGCTAGAGGGGTGACTTATCTACACTGCACAGGCAGTGTGAGGTTGGCATGGCACCCTGAGGGGAGTGCCATGTCGACTTACTCGTTTTGTCCTCACCAGCACACACAAGCTGGCAAGCAGTGTGTCTGTGCTGAGTGAGGGGCCCCCAGGGTGGCATAAGATATGCTGCAGCCCTTAAAGACCTTCCCTGGCATAAGGGCCCTTGGTACCAGGGGTACCAGTTACAAGGGACTTACCTGTATGCCAGGGTGTGCCAATTGTGGAAACAAAAGTACAGGTTAGGGAAAGAACACTGGTGCTGGGGCCTGGTTAGCAGGCCTCAGCACACTTTCAAATCAAAACTTAGCATCAGCAAAGGCAAAAAGGCAGGGGGTAACCATGCCAAGGAGGCATTTCCTTACACTTGCACAGATCTACTTGTAAGCACTTGGAAGAATGGAAAATATAAGGAAGAGACATGACAGGGGTTTGGAAGATTGCAAGGTGAGGTGTGTTCCCTGCCTCAGTAACTCTCTATGCAAGCCCTGAAAGTAGATTGGTGCATGTTGTTCACTGTAATTGCCCTGTGGGGCAAAACCAACAGAAAGACAACAGCCATTCACCCAATGCACAGACATCACTTAATCTCTTTTACATTTATACCTGGATCAGGGCAGAGCCGGGTGATGGACCCGTCCAATCCTAATTCACAAATTAATTCATAATAAAATCCCACTTAGATCACAACAATATTTTTTGCTGTTTTAGCTGTATCCTGTGTCGCATAAATGTCAGTTGTTCATCAGGGGAGTAGGTCCTTATCAGCTCCCCCGCTCTGCGCTGTACCTTGTCTGGCCCAGCTGTGCTTGCCTGGTCCTGTTGCTCCTTGGTTTGTGCTGCCCCTGCATTCTTTCAGGCCCCAGCTGCCTCCCCTCTCCTTTTGCTGCCCCCGCATCTTTTAGGCCCTGCTGCTTCTTGCTTTGTACTGCTACTGCATTCTTTCAGGTCCCTTCCGCCCCGCTCCTTTTGCTGCCCCTGCATCTTTCAGGCCTCCACAGTTTTCCCGTTCTTTGCCTCCCGCCCATCTCCCCCGCCCTCCCCAGCACCTACTTAATGGCAGTTGCTGCACAACCCCACTGAGCAGGTCTTGGCCAGCTCCCCCACTCTGTGCTGTGCCTTGTCTGGCCCGGCTGTGCTTGCCTGGCCTTGCTGCTCCTTGCTCTGTGCTGTCCCTGCATTCTTTCAGGCCCTCTCCTGCTCCCTTCTCCTTTTGCTGCCTAAGCATCTTTCAGGCCTCCTCTGCTGTTTTCCCGTTCTTTGCCCCCAAGCTCCCCCTCCCTTGGCATCTCTCCCACCCGAGGTCCTACTTAATGGTGGTCGCTGCTCGACCGTGCAAGAGACGTGCCATTGGCGTGCCAAAGGCAAGCCCGTCCACGTCTGGACCTGTAACCCTGACTCTCCCACCATCGGCCGAACTCTGGGCCCTGGCTCTCAGGAACCGGGACAACAATTGCTGCATCTACACTGGATCCCTGCCAGACCCTTCACCTGCCTCCAAATCCACTTCACTGGCAACTCTGAGAGCCACACCGCACCCTCACCGCCGCCTTTCAAACCTGTGAAATTACAATGCCTGCTCATCAACGCACTATCCCTCTGCAAACATACCACGGAAATCTAGGACACCATATCAATTCTCGTGACAGACCCGATGTTCACCATCGAGCCTGGCTCACACCCGCCTCGGCCCCTGACATCACCTGCACCACACGCAAGGATGCAAACTGATCCACAAAGACCGCCACAACAAGCATGGAGGAGGCATTGCCATCATGCAGAAGGACAAACTTGTGAACGACCTTCGAAGAAGAGTCCCACCACATGGAACACCTAAACTTCCTAATCAAAACCAACGCCAGAACAACCATCATAGGAATTCTTGCATACAAACCCCCGGGACCCTGCCCCCCACATTCTGCAAGGCCATTGCTAACCTCCTTGCCCAACTAGCCATTGATTCGAAAGACTGCATATTCCTAGGAGATCTGAATTTCCATCGACAACCCCAGTGACAACAACATCACCAATCTCCTAGACAACCTAAGCAACATCGGACTCAAACAACTAGTCACCAGCCCCACTCACACCGCAGGACGCACCCATGAGCCCCTCCTCACAGCAAGCGATAAAAATCCAGTTCACCCACACAACGGATCTCACATGGACCGACCACGACCTGGGACACCTCACCATAACCAGCAGACCGGAGGCATCCTCTGCACCACCTCCTCTCCGCAGATGGGGAAAAGTCACAGAGACCCAATGGACCATCGCCTTCCATTCCAGCAAATCCATCCGCCCTGGCATCCTCGATGAAGACACCAGCCTCCTTTCCGAATGGATCATCAACTGTGCCGTCGAGTGGATAAGATCCAGCTGCTTGAAACCTAACATGGACAAGATGGAGGTGAACATCTTTTGAAGCAACACTTCCCCTTGGGATGACTCCAACTGGCCCTCAACGCTCAAACAACCCTTGATGCTGACAGGCCATGCCTGCAATGTTGACATCATCATTGACAGCAAACTCTCCTTCAAACAGCAGATAAACGCAGAGTCCTCCTCCAGCTTCCACAACCTCCCCTTGCTACTGAAGATTTTCAAATGGATCCCCATCGAAACCAGAAAGACAGTTATCCAAGCCATCATCACCAGCAGACTAGACTATGAAAACACCCTCTACGTTGGACTCCTCACCCAGCGCCTCCAGACCATACAGAACGTAGCAGCCAGACTTGTCCTAAACCTCCCTAGCAGGACCCACATCACCCCCCACCTCTGAGGTCTACACTGGCTGCTGGTGCAGAAGAGGTGCAAATTCAAGGTTCTCACTATCGCATACAAAGCCCTACACAACACTGAACCCAAGCTGATCAACCGCAGACTCTCCTTCCACCAGCCAGCCAGGAAGCTTTGTTAAACAGCTCTCACCCGTGTGCATATCCTGAGAATCTGAGGCAACCACAACGGAGGGCACTCCTTCTCCCACCTGGCAGCCAAGACCTGGAATGGCACCCCTCGCACACCGTCCTCGACTTCAGGAGAAAGCTTAAAACATGGCGTTTTGAGGAGTAGCTACTGGCACACAGCAACATCCTGGAGCACCTGGATACCTTCCCAGGTAATATGCCACGCTTTATAAATCCAATATTTGATTGATTGAGATGTAGGTGAAGCATTATTTATAAATTATCTTAGAATCAGTTTGTTTTCCAGATTACTATGTTTTACAATAACACACTTACCCATCATGAGGTAAGCTTAAGTAGGAAAAAATACAGCCTTCAAAATATAAACATACTGGTACTTTAATAACATTAATTACCATTGTGTGCATCCGTTGCAAGTATTGCAGCCTAATGCAGCAAAAATGCATATTCTTCTAAGAGGGAACATTGATAACGTTATCGTCAATTAACAGGAGCAGTAAAAAAATAATCTGTGTGCAACTACAGGTGGATTTTATTTTCATGAACAAAAAAAATGTTTTGAAAGACAATGCTGTAGACCTGAACAAACATTGTTTCAGTACACCAAGTTAAAACGATGGAGTCATGCATTATCAGTGACAGTCAATTCAGACAGTACCATATTCTATGGCTTGTGCTACCAAAGACACTGGTTAGCTAATTAAAGTTAGTCTTGCCCATTTCCTCAATAGTTTCTTTTTCCACAACAGTGAATAACAGCAGTAGTAAATTGCTTTAGTATGCAGAAAAACCGAGGCTCCAATTGTTAGAAGATAATTGAAGCAGGCTGGGATTGGATGAAGCGAATGGATATGAAGTTTTTACTGTTTAGCTGTAACTACTGATGAATTTGTTTTTTTACATATCAGTCTGTAGACATTTTGTAGTTAAGTAATGCACAATTAAATGGGATTTTGTTTTTGAACTTTCTAATCACAAAGGTTACTATATAGGCATCCTAGGCCTCTGGTGAAATTTTAGTTAAGCAGAGGAATCACTGCTTCTTAATTTTCACGTACTTTCTTATAAAGTTATAAAAACAAGCTGTTTTGTATACTCTTGTCAGAATAGATACTGAATTTAGGTTCTGTTAAATATTATGATAGACTGGTTGAAAGAGAAAAATGGATTATATGTGCTATGTAAAAAATTCTCATCTAGTCCTGTTGCCCACTGTACTTTTCGAAATATGGCACAATCATAGTCCCACTTCTAACTGTGAAGATGCCTCAATTAGTTTTGATGCCTGACAGCCTATTTAATCTTTTCAGTTCACGACTCAGATTTATTTTTGTGTATGCAGGTTTTGTTCTCACTTGATACCCTCTTGCCATCACTTTACCAGCATTAAAACTGTCTTCCCATTTTCTTTTCATTAAATATCAGTGAAGAGACCCACTTTCTTCCTCTTCGAACTTCAGGGATATATATAGAGTTGCCTTGCATGGCATGGATTCCCTTTAACTGAAAAGGAACACTGTAGTAGAGCTCTTTGATGTTTGTATTCTGTTTTTGTGCTTCCTGCAAGCCCGCAGCGTTGTTGAAGTGACTGCAAACAATGGTAACTCTATCCCTTCCTGTTGGCCTTGTCTGAAATTAGATGAACTACGTTTGGGTTTTCTAAACAAGATGTTAGATTTTACTACTTTACAACTCTGATTATTGCTGATCAGGGTGATTGTTGCTGCTTTGTTTGAAATGTAACCTACTGAGTGACTGCCATCAGCTGCTGCTCCCTGATAAATTGGGTTGTTAGCCCTCATCAGTGAGGCCAGGCTTGGTGTACATAAACAAGCAGGCAGTGTTCCGGTCGTTTACATGGGGCTTGCACCACAGCTTCACTTTCTGAGGCTGTGTCAACTGGACAGTTGTAGTGTACTTCTTAAATCCATATTCCCTCTACTTCTGCATTAAAACTATTTCTGATAGGTACATCGTTCGATGGCATCTGTCGCTGTAGATACACATGTTGTGCATAGCCCGCCATCTGGTGTTGGGTCGGAGTGTTACAAGTTGTTTTTCTTCGAAGAAGTCTTTCGAGTCACGGGACCGAGGGACTCCTCCTCCTTGTCTCCATTGCGCATGGGCGTCGACTCCATCTTCGATTGTTTTCTTTCCGCCATCGGGTTCGGACGTGTTCCTTTCGCTCCGGGTTTCGGAACGGAAAGTTAGCTAAATATCGGAAAAATTACGTCGGTATTGTTGCGTTCGGGATCGGCTTAAATAGAATCGACACCGAATCGAAGAGTGAAGAGCTCCGGGGTAGTTTTCGATCCCCCGTCGGGGCCTGGTCGGCCCGACCGCGTGTAAAACATCGCTGATGGAACGGACCCCGTTCCGTTTCTGTCCTAAATGCCACAACAAATACCCGTATACAGACCAACATTTGGTCTGTAACCTGTGCCTGTCGCCTGAGCACAGTGAAGAGACTTGCGAGGGCTGTCGTGCGTTCCGGTCCCGAAAAACACTCCGTGACCGTCGAGCCAGAAGACTGCAGATGGCGTCCACGCCGACAGCTCACCGAGAGTTCGAGGAACAAGAGGAAGAAGAAACCTTCTCGATCCATGAATCGGACTCCGAGGAATTCGACGACCAAAAAACTGTGAGTAAGACGTCGAAGCCAACACACAAGAAAAGTGACAAGGCCCAGGGGACGCCACTGCCACCAGGCCATGGCTCGACCCATAAATTCGGTGACCGACCGTCGGCACCGAAAAAGGCCGAAATAGTGCCGAGATCGTCCGACTCCGGTCGAGACACTGGCACGCAGCCTTCTCGGGACCGAGAAAGTGCTGCTGAAAAAGATCGACGCCGAGATAGCGGAGCCGAAACTGCTCGACGCAGAGACAGCGGCACCGAGGAAGATCGACGCCGAGAGGGTTCGACTCCGAAAAAGAAGAAGGTCACCTCGGAGCCGAAAAAGAGTACAGACAGGTTTTCGGTGCCAAAACGACCCGCAACCGACCCAACTACCGGTTCCTATTCAGAGGAGCAATCACTGTCCTCTCAGATGCGAAAGCATAGATTTGAGGAAGAGTTGCAATCCACCGAAGTGGACCACACTCAGAAACGTATTTTTATACAGGAAGGAACAGGGAAAATAAGCACCCTTCCCCCTATTAGGAGAAAAAGGAGACTGGAGTTTCAGTCAGACCAAGCACCACAAACAAAAATGGTGAAAAAGGTAACTCCGCCACCCTCTCCTCCACCTGTAACTAACGTTTCACCGGCTCAAACTCCATCACATTCCCCGGCTCACACCACCATGAGCCAAGGTGACCAGGACCAAGACGCTTGGGACTTATACGACGCCCCAGTGTCGGACAACAGTCCAGAGGCGTATCCTACAAAGCCCTCACCACCGGAAGATAGCACAGCGTATTCACAAGTGGTGGCTAGAGCAGCAGAGTTCCACAACGTGTCCCTACACTCGGAACCAGTCGAGGATGACTTCTTATTCAACACCCTCTCCTCCACCCATAGCTCCTACCAAAGCCTGCCTATGCTCCCAGGAATGCTTCGGCACGCAAAGGAAATCTTCAAGGAGCCGGTCAAGAGTAGAGCAATAACACCAAGAGTGGAAAAGAAATATAAAGCACCTCCCACAGACCCTGTTTTCATCACCTCACAGCTGCCACCAGATTCCGTCGTAGTAGGAGCAGCTCGCAAGAGAGCCAACTCCCACACATCTGGGGATGCACCACCCCCAGATAAAGAGAGCCGCAAGTTCGATGCAGCCGGAAAGAGAGTCGCAGTACAAGCTGCAAACCAGTGGCGCATCGCTAACTCTCAAGCACTACTTGCGCGCTATGACAGAGCCCATTGGGACGAGATGCAACACCTCATTGAGCATCTACCCAAAGAGCTACAAAAAAGGGCGAAACAGGTGGTTGAGGAAGGACAGAACATATCTAATAATCAGATACGCTCCTCTATGGATGCAGCGGACACAGCTGCAAGAACAATTAACACATCTGTGACTATAAGAAGGCACGCATGGCTACGAACGTCTGGTTTTAAACCAGAGATACAGCAGGCAGTGCTCAATATGCCATTCAGTGAGAAACAACTGTTCGGACCAGAAGTGGACACGGCAATTGAGAAACTCAAAAAGGACACTGACACTGCTAAAGCCATGGGCGCACTCTACTCCCCGCAGAGCAGAGGCACTTACAGCACCTTCCGCAAGACACCCTTTAGAGGGGGGTTTCGGGGTCAGGCCACACAAGCCAGCACCTCGCAGGCAACACCGTCCAGCTACCAGGGACAGTACCAAAGGGGAGGTTTTCGGGGCCAATACAGAGGACAATTCCCTAGGAATAGGGGAAAATTTCAAAGCCCCAAAGCCCCTACAACCAAACAGTGACTCACATGTCACTCATCCCCTCCACACAACACCAGTGGGGGGAAGAATAGGTCAGTATTACCAAGCATGGGAGGAAATAACTACAGACACTTGGGTCTTAGCAATTATCCAACATGGTTATTGCATAGAATTTCTACAAATCCCTCCAAACATACCACCAAAAGCACAGAATTTATCAAAACAACATTCAGACCTGGAAATAGAAGTTCAAGCATTATTGCAAAAGAACGCAATAGAACTAGTACCAAAGACACAAATAAACACAGGAGTTTATTCACTGTACTTCCTAATACCAAAAAAGGACAAAACACTGAGACCAATCCTAGACCTCAGAACACTAAACACCTACATCAAATCAGAACACTTTCACATGGTCACGCTACAAGAAGTGTTACCATTGCTAAAGCAACAGGACTACATGACAACCTTAGATCTCAAAGACGCGTATTTCCACATACCAATACATCAGTCGCACAGGAAATACCTCAGGTTTGTATTCAAAGGAATACATTACCAATTCAAAGTATTGCCGTTTGGTTTAAAAACCGCACCAAGAGTCTTTACAAAATGTCTAGCAGTAGTGGCTGCACACATCAGAAGGCAGCAAATACACGTATTCCCGTATCTAGACGACTGGCTAATCAAGACCAACTCACTGACAAGGTGCTCACACCACACAAATCAGGTCATACAAAACCTCTACAAACTCGGTTTCACCATCAACTATGCAAAATCACACATTCTGCTGTGCAAAGTACAACAATACCTAGGAGCCATAATAGACACAACAAAAGGGTTAGCCACTCCAAGTCCACAAAGAATTCAAAATTTCAACAAAATCATACAACGCATGTATCCAACACAAAGAATACAGGCAAAAATGATATTACAACTCCTAGGCATGATGTCCTCATGCATAGCCATTGTCCCGAACGCAAGACTGCACATGAGGCCCTTACAACAGTGCCTAGCATCACAATGGTCACAAGCACAGGGTCACCTTCTAGATCTGGTGTTGATAGACCGCCAAACATACCTCTCGCTTCTATGGTGGAACAGTATAAATTTAAACAAAGGGCGGCCTTTCCAAGACCCAGTGCCACAATACATAATAACAACAGATGCTTCCATGACGGGGTGGGGAGCACACCTCGATCAACACAGCATACAAGGACAATGGGACGTACATCAAACAAAACTGCACATAAATCACCTAGAACTGCTAGCAGTTTTTCAAGCACTAAAGGTATTCCAACCAATCATAACTCACAAATACATTCTTGTCAAAACAGACAACATGACAACAATGTATTATCTAAACAAACGGGGGGGACACACTCAACGCAGCTGAGCCTTCTAGCACAAAAGATATGGCGATGGGCAATTCACAACCACATTCGCCTAATAGCACAGTTTATTCCAGGGATCCAGAATCAACTTGCAGACAATCTCTCTCGAGATCACCAACAAGTCCACGAATGGGAAATCACCCCCAAATTCTAAACACTTACTTCAAACTCTGGGGAACACCTCAAATAGACTTATTTGCAACAAAAGAGAACGCAAAATGCCAAAACTTCGCATCCAGATACCCACACAGGCAGTCCCAAGGCAATGCCCTATGGATAAACTGGTCAGGGATATTTGCATACGCTTTTCCCCCTCTCCCTCTCCTTCCATATCTAGTAAACAAATTGAGTCAAAACAAACTCAAACTCATACTGATAGCACCAACATGGGCAAGGCAACCCTGGTACACAACACTGCTAGACCTATCAGTAGTACCCCACATCAAATTGCCCAACTGGCCAGATCTGTTAACACAACACAAACAACAGATCAGGCATCCCGATCCAGCATCGCTGAATCTAGCAATCTGGCTCCTGAAATCCCAGAATTCGGACACTTAGACCTTACACAAGAATGTATGGAAGTCATAAAGCAAGCTAGAAGACCATCCACTAGGCACTGCTATGCAAGCAAATGGAAAAGGTTTGTTTGCTACTGCCATCATAATCAAATCCAACCATTACACGCATCTCCAAAGGATGTAGTGGGTTACTTGCTACACTTACAAAAATCAAACCTAGCTTTCTCTTCCATTAAAATACACCTTGCGGCAATATCTGCATACCTGCAGATTACCTATTCAACTTCACTATTTAGGATACCGGTCATTAAAGCATTTATGGAAGGCCTTAAAAGAATTATACCACCAAGGACACCACCCGTTCCTTCGTGGAACCTCAATGTTGTCTTAACAAGACTCATGGGTCCACCTTTTGAACCCATGCACTCTTGCGCAATACAGTTCCTAACCTGGAAAGTTGCATTTCTCATCGCCATCACATCTCTACGGAGAGTAAGCGAAATTCAAGCGTTTACAATACAAGAACCTTTTATCCAAATACACAAAAATAAGGTAGTCCTAAGGACCAATCCTAAATTTTTTACCAAAGGTTATTTCACCGTTCCACCTAAATCAAACTGTAGAACTACCAGTGTTCTTCCCACAGCCAGATTCCGTAGCTGAGAGGGCACTACATACATTAGATGTCAAAAGAGCACTAATGTACTACATTGACAGAACAAAAAACATCAGAAAGACTAAACAACTATTTATTGCATTCCAAAAACCTCATGCAGGAAACCCAATATCAAAACAAGGTATAGCCAGATGGATAGTTAAGTGCATCCAAATCTGCTACCTTAAAGCAAAAAGACAGCTGCCCATTACACCAAGGGCACACTCAACCAGAAAGAAAGGCGCTACCATGGCCTTTCTAGGAAATATTCCAATGCACGAAATATGTAAGGCAGCCACATGGTCTACGCCTCACACGTTCACCAAGCACTACTGTGTAGACGTGCTATCCGCACAACAAGCCACAGTAGGTCAAGCCGTGTTAAGAACCTTATTTCAAAATACTTCCACTCCTACAGGCTGAGCCACCGCTTTTGGGGAGATAACTGCTTACTAGTCTATGCACAACATGTGTATCTACAGCGACAGATGCCATCGAACTGAAAATGTCACTTACCCAGTGTACATCTGTTCGTGGCATCAGTCGCTGAAGATTCACATGTGCCCACCCGCCTCCCCGGGAGCCTGTAGCCGTTCGGAAGTTAGCTTAAGCTTTGTACATTTGTAAATATATTATTTAAACCTTAAATAGGTACATACTTATTCACTCCATTGCATGGGCACTATTACTACAACACAACTCCTACCTCACCCTCTGCGGGGAAAACAATCGAAGATGGAGTCGACGCCCATGCGCAATGGAGACAAGGAGGAGGAGTCCCTCGGTCCCGTGACTCAAAAGACTTCTTCGAAGAAAAACAACTTGTAACACTCCGACCCAACACCAGATGGCGGGCTATGCACAATATGTGAATCTTCAGCGACTGATGCCACGAACAGATGTACACTGGGTAAGTGACATTTTCATTCCTGTGGATTCCTTACCTTTTGAATACTCCCAGTGCTCCATTACTTCACAGTGCACATCGGCATCAACTCCACCTTAGAATTTTTGTTTTTCCCACCACTTTTTAGGACATGTTCAGCTACAGAGATCAATATGTTCTTACAGCTTTTTATGCCTTGCTGTTCTACTCTTCGAGATAGATGCCTGTAGAATAACCACTGAGCGTGTCTCCCCTGATGGGTACACTGCTCCTCTTCGATTTACTTTTTTGCCTTTATGACTAGGCATTCAACACCCTTATTCAATCGTGTCCTCTTCGATCTCGGCAGAGCTCACCTCAGAGAATGCCCTTTTAATTGTGTCCTTGGTGCAATGCTAAATATCCTTGAGTGGAAGAGCATGGCATTTGCAACCTCTTCCTCTCCTCTGCCCATAACAACCTGTTCTGCCTCACCTTTTGGTGTTAAAGAGCTCAGAGATATCAAAGGGAATGGTGCTGGATGCTATTGAAGATGTATCAATAGTCATTCTCCAAGATGTCTTAAACCTTCTGTGAAAAAGTCCTGCTCATCATGGAAGGAAAGGCATTCCAGCGGCTCAGTCAACACCCAGATTCAAGACATTGTTCTTGAACACATTTAAGGAAGAAGGCCAAGACATAATGCCTTTGGCTTCAGCACCAACATGGCCACATGCAATTAGATACCAAGGACCGTGAGTACTGCCGTGGCACAGCCATTGGGCAAAGCCAGCCCACACAAATACCCTAACATCAAGGCAGGTCACTGCTCCTGCAGGAGTCGAACCCTGAGCAGTGTAGGAAAGTGGCCTCAGCCTTTAGTCCACCACTATCCTCGGGCTGAAATCGACATTGGGAAATGGCTTTGAAGCTAAGCAGGTCCTCAGCAAAGGGCGTCAAGCCGCAGCACTCTTCATCCTCTTGCCTGGAAGGCACAAAACCTTACTCTTTGGAGCTGAAATAATGCATAGAGCACCCCTGACGGGCAAGAGCACACTGAGTCCCAAGCCAACATTGAGGGCCCCTTTAGCTCTGAGAGAAGAGGAGTCCGGAGCACTCAACCCAAAGAAACTGGCTGAAGAACTGAATGGCAGACACCTGAAGCTATTCATACACCCAAAAACTGGTGAGATTTCTGTCAAGCTGCCCCCTCATAAACTATCGACCACGCTGCTCCCAGTTCCCAAGAAACAGAGGCAAATGTTCAAGGGCGAGCTGACCGTTGACACACCATGGCACCTGGTGCCAAGGAGACATACAGACAAGGCAACAAACCCTCCTCAACAGCATGCCACAAACAGAATCTCACCACCACCACCACCACACAGCCACTCACCAACATCTCCACCAGAATCTTCTGAGATTTCAGTTCATTCCTTCTCTGACCCAGGTAGTTCATATGGGGAGTAGGAAACTGGGTTTTAGTTACAGTAGTTCCTCCTCCCCATCCCAAAAACACACACTTTGTGCCTGGTATTTTAAGCAGCTTTGACTGGAGTGCACTGGGTTCCTACTAACCAGGTACCTAGTGCCAGAGTTGGCATGTCACCAAAACAAGGTAACTAGTTAATTGATCCCCAGTTGGCAAGGTCTTTAGCTCCTTTGTAAGTCCCTAGTAAGTGGTACCTAGTGCATAGGTACTAAAGAGGGCCCCTAAGAGCTGCAGCATATATTGTGCCACTCTTAGGGAACTAGCACCAAACTCATGCTCACTGCCACTGCAGGCTGCGTGACAAGGTTCTCTAAAAAGTGAAAGCACGACATGACACACCCTGTGTATGCCATGTCCCCTTACACTGCTTGGACTATTTGTAAATCACCCCTGCAGCAGGCCTTACAGTCCTGAGGCAGGGTGCATTATATTACATGTGAGGACATATGCCCAGCACATGAAATATTCCAGTGTACTGGCCAGTTCAATTACTGACAGTACAAGTGAACAGGGAATTTATTTTAAGGTATGTACTGGGCACTGGTCAAAACGAGTTTACCAGCTGCATAATGGCTTCACTGAAACCTATGGTGTTTGCTGTCAAACACCTCGTATTATTAAACCCACACTGATCCCAGTGATGGATTTATTATTACATGACGATTTTGAATTTATTCTGAGGTGCACTCCTTCTAGTGTGGTGGCTGACTGTTCCTGACCAGCCTGCCACTACAAACAAGTTTCTGTCCCCCTGAAGGCGAGAACCTACGCTCTCTGAGGTCGGAAACAAAACCTGCTCTAGCAGGAGGTGTCATCACCACCTTCAAGCATGAGGTCTGCTAATCAGCATATCAAGGCAGGAAGCTTCAACAGCCTCCACCGCCTTTGATATGCATCCCTTGCTTCCCCTAGACAGGAGAAATGCCACCCAGGGCCCATTTGGCTCCAGGACAGAAAGGAAAATTAGATAGTCAGGTGGTGTGTTCACCCTCAGGCTAGTACCACCCCTAAGGTGGGCTACTGGAAGTGCACACAACTAGGAAAATTCCACCATCTTGGTTTTTGGTGGAATTAGGTCTTCTGGGTAAGGGTTTTGCCCACTTCCTACAGGAAGTGGTCATATAAAGGGTGTATTCACCATAAAAGGAGATAGTCCATTGGCTCCTACCTGTCATTCCCTGTAATGCCCCTAAATACAATATTCAGGTGTCACCCCTGATGCGAGGAACTCTGATTCAACAGACACACAGAAGGAGTGGACAAAGAAGAGTGCTGACATGAGAACAGAGGAGCAACGACTGACTTTTCACCAAACCTACCAGCCTGCTTGTTGCAATCTTGGAGAAACCAACTCACCCTGCCACTATGCAGACTCCAAGAAACCCAAGGGGCTGCCAGTGCTTTGGAAATCACCAGAAGAATACCTTGGAGCAGAGGAGCTACTTGCCAGCAGCAGAGGAGTTACTTGCCAGCAGCCGCAGGCACCAAAAAACGAAAGGTCTCCTTCGCTGCCTTGGCGCTTACCGGGATTACTGATGCTTCAGCTGCCCAGGAAGCGGTTGCTATGCTCCCACAAGACGGATTCATCCTTTCCCCAAGTGTGGGGACGCCAGGACCGACTGGAGCTGCACAGTACCAATACCTGTGGTACCAGACCCGTTGCAGTAATCAAGGCTTGTTGTGTCCAAACCAGAAGCCAACGCAGAAGAAGACAGACCCGTACATTGAGAAACTTCAGTGACAGTGAGACCCACATCAAGAGTGGCCCAGCTGTTCTGTTCGCCCCTTTTCTGCAGAACCAAGACAAAGAGTGTGCCTTCGACCGCTGCCACCCGACATCTCAAAGTACCTCTACACCTGCACCCCACAGCCCAAGTCTGAGGGAGATAAAAGTGCCAACGGGGCACTGAGACCCTCAGAGGTTGAACCCATCCCAGTGTTTGCCCAGCCTGGACTCCCAGTTGTTGCCTGCAGCCTCTTTGTGCAGGCTCCCTCAACTGCGAGTGTTTCCCGCAGCATGAACCTGACACCTAAAAGCACCACAGTACACGGGCCCCACAGCCCAAAAGAAAGTGGACCAATGATGTTGTTACGTGCCCAAGCATCTCAAGGACCGAGCCCCCCTGTGGGTTTGCCAGGACTGGCCCCCATAGTTCCAGCTTGCAAGCTTTTTGTGCCCAGACCAGCTTTCTGCAAAGTCGGTCCTGGAGAGCCAGGTCCATGCTAGATTTTTAGCATATCCACATTTAAAAAACTGTAGATTTCTGAAACATCTTTTTCTAAATGTGAATATGCCAAAAATCTGGCATGGACCCGGCTCTCCAGGACCGACTTTGCAGAACCCTGGCCCGGACGGTTTCACACTAAAGTGAATGGGGCACTAGACACTGTATAGCACCTGGACACCCCAGTGCATCCTGAAGTGACCGGTTGGAGCTGCCTTGGATCTTGGCCCATATACTTATTTTAACTCCGGAAGAACAGTCCTGTAAGTTGTTGCTAAGTGCCTGAATGCAGTGGATGTTTCTTCTCCTATAGGCTAACACTGGCACACCCAACGCTGGAAAGCACCTTTGCACCCAGACGCCGCACTGCCGCCAGAAGTGACCTGTTGGTGCTGAGCTTGACCTTGCCCAGTACTCTCCTTAAGTCCAGGAGAAGAGTTCTTTAAGTCACTGACAAGTGCCCGGATGCAGTATATGTTTTTTCTCCCCATACGATAACATTACCGCTACAGAAATAGTGATCTTTTGAAATCTATAAAAATTTATATCTCAAAAAGTATCTACCCGATTCTGATGATCTTGGTATGTAAATTTCATATAAAAATCTGTTCTTTTTTTAATTGTATTTCTTTTTTGAGTGTTACTTACTATGTGTGTGCAATACCCTGCGCCTTGAGACCCTCATGGGTGAGTAGCAGTGCTTTACAAATACTGATTGATTAATACCCTCTGATAAGCCTACCTGCTTGCCATTACTACAGCAAAAGAGAGCATCTAGGTTCTCAAGTTTGCCTCTGTCAGCCAGTTGGGGTTTGCCTGGACTCTTTACACAGTGTACCTCGTTTTGGTCCCTTATATAATGAGCCAGCTTCCTGCATGGGGATAGAGACCCTTAGGACCATCCGACTGGAGCAGGTAGCGGGATCGACCCTTGACAATGTCGACCCTACAGATGATCCAGACTTAGAGCCTTACCTAGTCAAACAGTCTCTGCCAGTTGTTACCACATATGCTGTAATTTGGAGCGTGAGCTGCCACCATAAGGTAGGCATACATGTCCACAAGGTAAATACGACTTTCTAGTGGAGGCCTTCTCTAAGACTGGCACATGGTCCAATTCCTGACTGCCACTGGCAATGTTAAGGACCGGTTAGACCCAAAGTGGTCACACCATGAGTTAAAAGATATGTTTATAAGTTCTCCAAATGTCCTGCTTTTCATCAGAGGCCTGGTCCTTGACTCTTGAGTAGTCTAGTGGCAAGGAAGCCGGTTTTCACCCACGGAACTGTGGATGCCCACCCCCCTATAAGGAGAGTAAGTTGCTAGGTCTCTTGTTGGGATATGACAGATCACTGGTAGGAGATGGAGGCCTAGTGCAGCTCCTCCCTGAGACATGTAGCGAGAACTAGTTGCTCAAGGAAAGATCTTTTCCAACACAAATAACTGCTGTACATTGGACTCAGTGAATACTGCTTCTCGCAGTGTATCAGTATCATACTGCGTTGCCACGCATGGCTTTGTGTCACAGGGCTGAAACTAGAGGGCCTACACCACCTCCTTAATATCCCATTTGTTGTATGTGATATTGGAGGGAGTCAAGGACATAGACTGTAAAGTCATCGGGCACCCTGCAGTCTGCCACACCTTGGGGCTCTTCTTGTAGTCAGCAGTGCCAGTCCAGGGGCAAGACCCCCCCCCCAAGCTCTTGCCCGCTGCAATCCTACCACCTGGCTTTTCACACGTCCCAGATAGGCAGAGGGTTCTTGAAGGGAGGTTACAGGGCAACAACAGCAAGCGCAGGCTTAGAGGTTGCTGTGGGAAAGGAGCCTCTGTTGCCGAGCACTGACTAGACTGAACCACTGGAGCCGAGCTACACCTAACTGATGAGCTCCAATCCGGGCAAAACCAGCCTTGGGTTGCTTGCGCTCTGGTTCCTATTGGAGCAGGGGCAGGATTAATTTGCATATTTCTCGGTCCACACTGAGGTGGCAAGGTGGACAAAAGAATAATCATTGGAGTGCCACCCGAGTGAGTGCAAGTGGTTAGAGTTATTACTAACATTACTCCCATCATCTTTTTTTATTTTTGAAACTTTTCATTTCTGAGAAGGGTATTGCAAGGTGGATCATCGAATGAATGTAAACTTGATATGCCAAAGCTAAATGTGTACTCACTGCAACTCCCCAAGGGCACATTGTACATGTAAAAATGGAGCCCCAATCATGGCTTTCCTGGGTAACATTCCATTAGCTGATGTCTGCAAACCAGCTACCCATTCAACACCACACACATTTACACAGCTTTACTGCACGGACATACTAACTGATCAACAGGCTATGGTTGGCCAGATCATGGTAGGTAAGTTATTTCAGTCATCTGCATCATAGGCCTGCAAGCCTCCACTTGCGGTAACTCCTTTACAGTTAATGCAAAGCATCTAAATCTACAGCCACACTGCTGCAAAATGGAAAAGTTACCCTGTAAGCTTCTCTTCACAGCGTGTATTGCTATAGACTTGCATGCACCCAACCCCCTCTCCAGAAGCCGGCAGAGACAGCGCGTTACTTTAAATATATGTTACTTAACCACTTACTATGCACAGAGCACATCATATTAGTCCTACTGTATACTCCACTTTCACCCGCTGAACGAAAAACAATCTACAGTAGAGTCTGTGCCAATGGGCATTGTGGCTAATGGTGGAGCCATACAAAATCCTGTGACTCGAAGCCTTGTTCAAGGAGAACAAGTTGTAGTATCCGGCCTCAAAACTAGATGACAGGATAATGCAAGTGTGTGAATCTACAGCACTATATGCTACGAGCAGATACTTAGAGGGTATGTAACATTTTCCTATTTGTGTTTGTGTTTTTTTTTTTTTTTTTTTTTTTAAATCTGCCTAAACTAACAATGCTTTTATGTCTCCTAGGTTACAGTGCTGTACACTATCCTTTGTTCAGTGAAACATGAACTGGAGGATTCGTGAAGGGGAAAAACCTACTGAAATATCATCACTGAAATATAACATAAATCTTGATTGTTTTTCGTTTTTTTTCACAGAAAGAAACTACTCAGACAGAGGAAGAAGTGGATTTCCAGCTGACACACATTAAAGAAGAACCCAGCTTTGGTTTGGAGGAAGGGAAAAGTACAGAGCCTGGCCACATGTAAGTAGCCAGAACTCTATAACAAGGTCCGGTGTTGATTGTTTTAATGTTTTCATATGTGACATCTCTCAGCAGAGTCCAGACTTTCCGAATCTCCCATGTTGTCTGGGGAAAGTTTTTATTGTTTACAAGCTTCTGCTACCGAAGGCCCCAGCTGTCCTTATGGGTGAGGATGCCCAAAGAATGCTGCTGCCCTTGAGCCAGACACTCTTCCTTTTCCTGCAACGAATGCTCAATCATGGCCATTCTACTGAGAAGACAGGGTGCTTGAATATTTTTCTTGCAGTTCTGGAGGAAATTATTTTTGTATCAAAGTTAACATGTTCGTCTTTCTGCTCCTGCTTTTTTTTCTGTAGCACTCCTATATTTCTTTATTTTAGGATCTCGGTTGTACGGTTCTGCTGTCAAACTTGATGCCAGTTGTGGCCACAAGTCAGCAGGCACAAGAGAGACAGTGACTGACATCCATGCCTCACCATAAACTTAACTTACCATTCAGTTACAGGATCTGAAAGATTGGGGCTGGAGGAGAGTTGAAGGAACACACACTGGTGGTACATTCTGTCAACAGAACTGGCTTTCTATACAGTAGGTCTTAAACGTCTGCTGGGGCGAAGAGCATGAGTTCTGCTTGACAAACTCGCAGCAGTTTTCTGAAGATCACTCATGTGTCTGATACGCTTATTCATTTGCAGCATTGTTACAGGCCAGAGTTTTTAAGTAAGGTTGACGCGGTGAGTTCCCAGAAAAGCATTAGCAGTTTTAGACTGGGATGTCATCTCATTTATCCATGTGATGTTGTGTGCCGTTTGGCCGTCTGGTTGCTTTTTGATAACAATTTGAATTCATTTTTCAGAGTGATCAATCCTTGCTTAAGTGGGTTTGCGTCACTGACATTCTTGCTTGGAATCTGTACTTTTTAAATTGACTTGGCTTCATTGTGACTTAACGTGATTAACCTTTTGAAGGGTCACAAGGGAAACAGCAATGGACGGATCTTTTTTTTTTGTGGGGTAGAGAAAGCATTTCACATTGGAGAGCGCCAGCGTGATCAGAAAATGATCTGCTCGTTAGGATATTGAACATCCCATGCTTAGAATTATTATGGGATACAAAATGACCATGATCTTATAGATTCCAGCCTATGGTTTCCTATGCTTCAAACATTTCTTGCTAATGACAAACTGTTCTTTTTGAAGCAGTAGGGTCTGCTCAGCAAACAGCCCTGCTCTGAAGACACTCAAGCAGTATTTCCTTTGGGCCATTCAGTGATCATCTCTCTTACTCACTTGATTGCGTAAGGAATGAGCATGCATATTACATTGAATCTCTCAGTGTAGCTGCAAGTGCACTTCCTACTTCGAGCGGCATGACCTCTATCTCCAAGTACACATGAATGACAGGCTGAGAAGAAAGTGTGTTTTCCAGCTGCCTTTCGCCTGCTATCTCCCCTAACGCAGTGTCTTGTGTAAGTCGCCATCCTGCCTTGTTTCTTGCATTGTGGTACTTGTAGCTTTGCATTTCCTTTGTGACTACAAAGCTGTAATTACCAGGATTAATAAAAGAACCAGTGCGGGTGAACTTTCTCATGCTATTGCATCATGCAACAAATTATTTTGTTAAGTTTTCCTTCTTTAACCTTAGGGTTCCTTGGTAGTACCCAGCTTTGAGCCCTCGCTCCCCTGAAACATTTGTACTGCATTCTGCATCTTCCTAAAGAGTTCAGAATGTGAATACAATTTACACCTTTGCCTCTGGAGCCATGTTTAAGATGACATTGCCCTTGATTCAAAACCTTTTGAGGTTACATTTGCACACCCATAACTGTTGCTATGCCTTCTCTGCTGGATGCAAAGCATTTATAAAGGACTATGGGCTAGGTGTGATATTCCCATTGGTAAACCAAGGGTATGCTATTAGCGAATGGAATGCAGTTTGGGATAGGATCTATGTATTTTGTTGAACCACAGCTTGTCCAGTCACAGGAGAGTCCAAATAACCCATCTTGAGGAATATTCATTAAGCAGGTTGCAATTAGCGACTCCCTATGATTGACTGCCAGTGCAGGGTTGGAGGCCCGCTAGACCCCAGTATCTGCATTTGCTCTCCAAACCAAGAAACATTTCTTTTAAAGCAGCCTTTGTCCATTAACGAGAAAGTGGTGGTTTTGAAAAAGGTTGCCCTTTTGAGAAGACTTCAAACCACTGCCTCGCCCCCACCTTTGGCTCTTGGCATGATTCAGTAATCATTTACCCACACTGATACATTAATTTCCGAATCTGAAAGGGGAAGAGTATGCCCCTTTGAGACTCCGTCCTATTTGCAATGTTTTACGGTCACAAAAGCTTTTACCACTCAGAATCTTCCTAGTAGTAAAAGGGATTTTGTACATTGAGAAAAGTAAGTCTCTTCACATTTGTAAACCCTGTGGTATTGTGAATTGCAAGGTTTGCAGCTGCAAAGGGATCTGTACATCTTGCCCTGTGTGGTTGTAGGGTAGGACGTGCATCTAAAGTAAACATGGTACTTTGTCAGTTGAACACTTATCTTTTGAAACTTCTAAAGTAAGAATCAAGTGTGAAATACCTTCAGCAACAAGACCTAAAGTGATTCATCCTTTTTGCTTGAGTTCCTCAAATACTATCTTCTGTTGTGACAAAGGAGATATGAAGATAAACATGTTATTGTTAATCATGCAACAAATTATTTTGTTAAGTTTTCCTTCTTTAACCTTAGGGTTCCTTGGTAGTACCCAGCTTTGAGCCCTCGCTCCCCTGAAACATTTGTACTGCATTCTGCATCTTCCTAAAGAGTTCAGAATGTGAATACAATTTACACCTTTGCCTCTGGAGCCATGTTTAAGATGACATTGCCCTTGATTCAAAACCTTTTGAGGTTACATTTGCACACCCATAACTGTTGCTATGCCTTCTCTGCTGGATGCAAAGCATTTATAAAGGACTATGGGCTAGGTGTGATATTCCCATTGGTAAACCAAGGGTATGCTATTAGCGAATGGAATGCAGTTTGGGATAGGATCTATGTATTTTGTTGAACCACAGCTTGTCCAGTCACAGGAGAGTCCAAATAACCCATCTTGAGGAATATTCATTAAGCAGGTTGCAATTAGCGACTCCCTATGATTGACTGCCAGTGCAGGGTTGGAGGCCCGCTAGACCCCAGTATCTGCATTTGCTCTCCAAACCAAGAAACATTTCTTTTAAAGCAGCCTTTGTCCATTAACGAGAAAGTGGTGGTTTTGAAAAAGGTTGCCCTTTTGAGAAGACTTCAAACCACTGCCTCGCCCCCACCTTTGGCTCTTGGCATGATTCAGTAATCATTTACCCACACTGATACATTAATTTCCGAATCTGAAAGGGGAAGATGCCCCTTTGAGACTCCGTCCTATTTGCAATGTTTTACGGTCACAAAAGCTTTTACCACTCAGAATCTTCCTAGTAGTAAAAGGGATTTTGTACATTGAGAAAAGTAAGTCTCTTCACATTTGTAAACCCTGTGGTATTGTGAATTGCAAGGTTTGCAGCTGCAAAGGGATCTGTACATCTTGCCCTGTGTGGTTGTAGGGTAGGACGTGCATCTAAAGTAAACATGGTACTTTGTCAGTTGAACACTTATCTTTTGAAACTTCTAAAGTAAGAATCAAGTGTGAAATACCTTCAGCAACAAGACCTAAAGTGATTCATCCTTTTTGCTTGAGTTCCTCAAATACTATCTTCTGTTGTGACAAAGGAGATCTGAAGATAAACATGTTATTGTTAATCATGGCTTGCTTTAATCGGGAGCAATTTTCCATTGAAAACGATGCCCAGGATTTTGTGCATGTTTCGCTAAGTTTTGATTTACTGCTTCTGGCACCTCATCTCCCATGTGGTCTTGTGCCCTTGGTTAGCGTTTTATTTAAACTATTTTTGTCCCTCTTTATAGAACTATTAATGTACTGATTCCAAAAGCGGTTCTGCGTGTTGCACAAATCAAATCCCCTTGTAAAGCTGTTCACCATTTTTCCCTGTGGTTTGCTCATTGTTTATAGGAACCCACACACTCTTATTCCTCAGGTTCTGGTTATGCACGGCCTATCGTTGATGGGTTTGTGGCACATGATAATGCCTTTGGAGTGAGTGAGGCCAAGTGCATGGACACCGGGGCACATGCCCATCACAGCAGCATACCAGGTAGAACCACATTTTTGTTTTTTTTAAATGTGGCTCTCCTGATATCAGCGTGATTTCAATGGCCATTCTCAGTACAGAGACAGATCCTCGTTAATTAATCTCTACAGCTGCCAAAGGTTGGTATTGTTTCTTCTTCATTGAATGAGTGAATAGTGCATCCAACAAACTGATTCAAATCTGATGACAATCTGTTCAGATGTAGGTGCCAAGATAAGGTTCAAGATGCCCCCATTTTTGACATGTTGTTGCAGTGACTGACCTGGTCCCTAAGATATTATTGTTAATTCGAGACCTGTCGCTGCATTGCAGTCTTCAGCTTACATGCATATACATGATCCTACCTTTACCACAGGGCTGGACAGCCCTTCTGTTCCATCGGGGGTTTCCCCGGTGGACTGGAGCCATAGAGGCCTCTTTGTGAAGTCGTTTCTGGTGCCTCTGCTACTTTCTCTGAATCCTCCAGGTTAGTACAGCAGGTGCGGGAGAGGAAAGAAAGATGAGAGAACAAAGGGTGTGTGGCTAGTTTGGATATTTTTGCCAGGGCTGATTGTGGTTCCCTGTCCAGCCCTGTTCATCCTTGTGTCCTTTAGAGGATTCAAAGATTCTGCCATACAATACGAGTGCCAGATGCCGGGCCAGAGAAATCATACATTCTCTGGACTAGAGAGAAGTGTGAGTGTATCTCGCCAGTGCAGCTCGTGGGCTTGTCAGGGTACGTAAGGTATAGGTCAGCGATTATCATGTAAATTGGATGGCCAGTATGGGTGGGTTCTCCCTTGTTTTCTTCTGAACAAATCTGAACATTGAAAATGAATTGGGCACCTTTGTTGTATGAGTTTAACATTACATTGCTTCCTAATCTCTAGTTGTGATCTGTAGGAAGTTGGCTCTGTATGTGCTATTTCAAAGTAAGGAATAGCATGCACAGAGTCCAAGGGTTCCCCTTAGAGGTAAAATAGTGGTAAAAATAGATAATACTAATGCTCTATTTTGTGGTAGTGTGGTCGAGCAGTAGGCTTATCCAAGGAGTAGTGTTAAGCATTTGTTGTACATACACATAGACAATAAATGAGGTACACACACTCAGAGACAAATCCAGCCAATAGGTTTTTGTATAGAAAAATATCTTTTCTTAGTTTATTTTAAGAACCACAGGTTCAAATTCTACATGTAATATCTCATTCGAAAGGTATTGCAGGTAAGTACTTTAGGAACTTCAAATCATAAAAATTGCATGTATACTTTACAAGTTATTGACAAATAGCTGTTTTAAAAGTGGACACTTAGTGCAATTTTCACAGTTCCTGGGGGAGGTAAGTTTTTGTTAGTTTTACCAGGTAAGTAAGACACTTACAGGGTTCAGTTCTTGGTCCAAGGTAGCCCACCGTTGGGGGTTCAGAGCAACCCCAAAGTCACCACACCAGCAGCTCAGGGCCGGTCAGGTGCAGAGTTCAAAGTGGTGCCCAAAACACATAGGCTAGAATGGAGAGAAGGGGGTGCCCCGGTTCCGGTCTGCTTGCAGGTAAGTACCCGCGTCTTCGGAGGGCAGACCAGGGGGGTTTTGTAGGGCACCGGGGGGGACACAAGCCCACACAGAAATTTCACCCTCAGCGGCGCGGGGGCGGCCGGGTGCAGTGTAGAAACAAGCGTCGGGTTCGCAATGTTAGTCTATGAGAGATCTCGGGATCTCTTCAGCGCTGCAGGCAGGCAAGGGGGGGATTCCTCGGGGAAACCTCCACTTGGGCAAGGGAGAGGGACTCCTGGGGGTCACTTCTCCAGTGAAAGTCCGGTCCTTCAGGTCCTGGGGGCTGCGGGTGCAGGGTCTCTCCCAGGCGTCGGGACTTTAGGTTCAAAGAGTCGCGGTCAGGGGAAGCCTCGGGATTCCCTCTGCAGGCGGCGCTGTGGGGGCTCAGGGGGGACAGGTTTTGGTACTCACAGTATCAGAGTAGTCCTGGGGTCCCTCCTGAGGTGTTGGATCGCCACCAGCCGAGTCGGGGTCGCCGGGTGCAGTGTTGCAAGTCTCACGCTTCTTGCGGGGAGCTTGCAGGGTTCTTTAAAGCTGCTGGAAACAAAGTTGCAGCTTTTCTTGGAGCAGGTCCGCTGTCCTCGGGAGTTTCTTGTCTTTTCGAAGCAGGGGCAGTCCTCAGAGGATGTCGAGGTCGCTGGTCCCTTTGGAAGGCGTCGCTGGAGCAGGATCTTTGGAAGGCAGGAGACAGGCCGGTGAGTTTCTGGAGCCAAGGCAGTTGTCGTCTTCTGGTCTTCCTCTGCAGGGGTTTTTCAGCTAGGCAGTCCTTCTTCTTGTAGTTGCAGGAATCTAATTTTCTAGGGTTCAGGGTAGCCCTTAAATACTAAATTTAAGGGCGTGTTTAGGTCTGGGGGGTTAGTAGCCAATGGCTACTAGCCCTGAGGGTGGGTACACCCTCTTTGTGCCTCCTCCCAAGGGGAGGGGGTCACAATCCTAACCCTATTGGGGGAATCCTCCATCTGCAAGATGGAGGATTTCTAAAAGTCAGAGTCACCTCAGCTCAGGACACCTTAGGGGCTGTCCTGACTGGCCAGTGACTCCTCCTTGTTGCTTTCTTTGTTCCCTCCAGCCTTGCCGCCAAAAGTGGGGGCCGTGGCCGGAGGGGGCGGGCAACTCCACTAAGCTGGAGTGCCCTGCTGGGCTGTGACAAAGGGGTGAGCCTTTGAGGCTCACCGCCAGGTGTTACAGCTCCTGCCTGGGGGAGGTGTTAGCATCTCCACCCAGTGCAGGCTTTGTTACTGGCCTCAGAGTGACAAAGGCACTCTCCCCATGGGGCCAGCAACATGTCTCTGGTGTGGCAGGCTGCTGGAACTAGTCAGCCTACACAGACAGTCGGTTAAGCTTCAGGGGGCACCTCTAAGGTGCCCTCTGGGGTGTGTTTTGCAATAAAATGTACACTGGCATCAGTGTGCATTTATTGTGCTGAGAAGTTGGATACCAAACTTCCCAGTTTTCAGTGTAGCCATTATGGTGCTGTGGAGTTCGTGTAAAACAGACTCCCAGACCATATACTCTTATGGCTACCCTGCACTTACAATGTCTAAGGTTTTGTTTAGACACTGTAGGGGCACAGTGCTCATGCACTGGTACCCTCACCTATGGTATAGTGCACCCTGCCTTAGGGCTGTAAGGCCTGCTAGAGGGGTGTCTTACCTATACTGCATAGGCAGTGAGAGGCTGGCATGGCACCCTGAGGGGAGTGCCATGTCGACTTACTCATTTTGTTCTCACTAGCACACACAGGCTTGTAAGCAGTGTGTCTGTGCTGAGTGAGGGGTCTCTAGGGTGGCATAAGACATGCTGCAGCCCTTAGAGCCCTTCCTTGGCATCAGGGCCCTTGGTACTAGAAGTACCAGTTACAAGGGACTTATCTGAATGCCAGGGTGTGCCAATTGTGGATACAATGGTACATTTTAGGTGAAGGAACACTGGTGCTGGGGCCTGGTTAGCAGGGTCCCAGCACTCTTCTCAGTCAAGTCAGCATCAGTATCAGGCAAAAAGTGGGGGGTAACTGCAACAGGGAGCCATTTCTTTACACAAGCCCCCCCCAGCCCACAGGCCAGGAGACTCAGCCCAAGCTGGGAGAGTCTTCCTAGTCTGTCAGGCGAGGAAGAGTAGGAGAAATAGGCTGGTTAGTTGCAGGGCCTACTCTGCCTTACATCCTTCTGTTCAGGTCATTCCCTTTGGGGAACTGACCTACTTCCACAGTGATAGGACCTAGTCTGAATTGCCTCTTGTCTGCCTCTTCAATGTCTCCACCCATTCTTTCTATTTTGGTCTTAGAGGTATCCACCTCTGCTAACCTTATCTTGGCCAGGGTTACCCCTAGCTTACCCAGAGAGGTTACCCAGAGCTGGAGTAACCCCACCATGACTAATAGGGTCAGGGGGCCTAACTTGCTATTTGGCATGGGGTCAGACCACCATGCTAAGGATAATGCAGCCATAAAGGCTAACACCCAGCAGAGGCCACTGACAGCTGTCAGTGCCCAGAACCACACCTTTAGCTCTTCACCTAAAAGGGAAGGGGCTAAGTTACAGGCCTCTTTGGGTTCAGGTTGCCTGTCTGCTGTATTAGAGTGGGGGGTTACCACATCTTGTAGTAAACACCCTTCTTCCACTCTTTCTTCTGTTAGCTGAGGAGCCACCCACTCAGGTTTAACAGTTGCCTGACTAGCCAGGACTTCTTGTGGGTCAGGTTGGACTTTATCAGGGCCATTTTTGGAGTTCTCCCCTACTGGAGCAGAATCTCCTTGGCTTGCTGTAACCTTGGCTAAAGGTTGTCCACCCTTCCTACTCTGTTTTCTTTTCTTCTTCTTCTGGGGCCTGCTTGCATTTACTGCAGAGGCAGGCACTCCAGAATCCTTGGGAGAGGACTGGCACTGGACCAGTTCCTCTCTTGGGCTCTGACTAACCTCTGGGTAGTCATTTCCAAGGAGACAATCAAGGGGGAGGTCTGTACTGACTACTACCCTTCTCCAGCTAAGAGTGCCACCCACTTCTATGGGCACTAAAGCCACAGGCCTCTTAGTGACCCTGTCTAGGCTAACTCTTACCCTGGCAGTCTCACCTGGGATGTACTGGTTTGAGAGCACCAGCCTGTCATGCACAATAGTGTGACTGGCACAAGTGTCTCTCAGGGCAGTGGTTGGGATTCCATTCACCAGTAGGTGGTGGAAGTGTCTACTTCCCTCTGGAATCTCCAACTCACCTGTTGGGCCCTGTTTCCAGTTGAAGGCTATGAAGACCTCCTCGTCTGAGGAGTCATCTCCCATGGCTACACTGGTTACCCCTGGAATTTTGTTCTGGGGTTTGTTTTTGGGACAAGAAGTGTCCTTGGTGTGGTGCCCAGACTGTTTACAGTTGTGGCACCATGCCTTAGTGGCATCCCAGTTCTTACCCTGGTACCCACCTTTGTTTTGGGTTGTGTCTTGGGGCCCACCCACCTGTTCTGGTTTTTGGGGGCCTACAGAGGACTCTTTTTCTTTGTTTCTAGTGTCACCCACTTTCTCCTGGGGAGTTTTTGTAACCCCTTTCTTTTGGTCACCCCCAGTGGAAGTTTTGGTTACCCTAGTCTTGACCCAGTGGTCTGCCTTCTTTCCCAATTCTTGGGGAGAAATTGGACCTAGGTCTACCAGATACTGATGCAACTTTTCATTGAAGCAGTTACTTAAAATGTGTTCTTTCATAAACAAATTATAAAGCCCAACATAGTCACACACTTCATTTCCAGTTAACCAACCATCTAGTGTTTTTACTGAGTAGTCTACAAAATCAACCCAGGTCTGGCTCGAGGATTTTTGAGCCCCCCTGAATCTAATTCTATACTCCTCAGTGGAGAATCCAAAGCCCTCAATCAGGGTACCCTTCATGAGGTCATAAGATTCTGCATCTTTTCCAGAGAGTGTGAGGAGTCTATCCCTACACTTTCCAGTGAACATTTCCCAAAGGAGAGCACCCCAGTGAGATCTGTTTACTTTTCTGGTTACACAAGCCCTCTCAAAAGCTGTGAACCATTTGGTGATGTCATCACCATCTTCATATTTAGTTACAATCCCTTTAGGGATTTTCAACATGTCAGGAGAATCTCTGACCCTATTTATATTGCTGCCACCATTGATGGGTCCTAGGCCCATCTCTTTTCTTTCCCTTTCTATGGCTAGGAGCTGCTTTTCCAAAGCCAATCTTTTGACCATCCTGGCTAACAGGGGGTCATCTTCACTGGAGTTATCCTCAGTGATTTCAGAGGTGTTGGTCTCTCCTGTGAGGGAACCAGCATCTCTGACTATTATTTTTGGAATCAGGGTTTGAGGGACCCTGTTCTCCCTAGATAGGACTGGTAGGGGGGAATTTTCCTCCAAGTCACTATCCTCTTCCTCTGAGTTGCTACCCTCAGAGGGGTTGGCCTTTTCAAACTCTGCCAAAAGCTCCTGGAGCTGTATTTTGGTAGGTTTGGGGCCCATTGTTATTTTCTTTATTTTACAGAGTGACCTTAGCTCCCTCATCTTAAGATGGAGGTAAGGTGTGGTGTCGAGTTCCACCACAGTCACATCTGTGCTAGACATTTTGCTTCTAAAAGTTGGAATACTTTTTAAGAATCTACAACTGGTTCTAGAATCTAATTCAAACTTTTACAAACTTTTAAACTCTAAAAGAAATGCTAAACAGGATCTAACACAAGGCCCTAGCAGGTCTTTTAAGAATTTAGAAAACTTTTCAAATTGCAAAAATCAATTTCTAATGACAATTTTGGAATTTGTCGTGTGATCAGGTATTGGCTGAGTAGTCCAGCAAATGCAAAGTCTTGTACCCCACCGCTGATCCACCAATGTAGGAAGTTGGCTCTGTATGTGCTATTTCAAAGTAAGGAATAGCATGCACAGAGTCCAAGGGTTCCCCTTAGAGGTAAAATAGTGGTAAAAATAGATAATACTAATGCTCTATTTTGTGGTAGTGTGGTCGAGCAGTAGGCTTATCCAAGGAGTAGTGTTAAGCATTTGTTGTACATACACATAGACAATAAATGAGGTACACACACTCAGAGACAAATCCAGCCAATAGGTTTTTGTATAGAAAAATATCTTTTCTTAGTTTATTTTAAGAACCACAGGTTCAAATTCTACATGTAATATCTCATTCGAAAGGTATTGCAGGTAAGTACTTTAGGAACTTCAAATCATAAAAATTGCATGTATACTTTACAAGTTATTGACAAATAGCTGTTTTAAAAGTGGACACTTAGTGCAATTTTCACAGTTCCTGGGGGAGGTAAGTTTTTGTTAGTTTTACCAGGTAAGTAAGACACTTACAGGGTTCAGTTCTTGGTCCAAGGTAGCCCACCGTTGGGGGTTCAGAGCAACCCCAAAGTCACCACACCAGCAGCTCAGGGCCGGTCAGGTGCAGAGTTCAAAGTGGTGCCCAAAACACATAGGCTAGAATGGAGAGAAGGGGGTGCCCCGGTTCCGGTCTGCTTGCAGGTAAGTACCCGCGTCTTCGGAGGGCAGACCAGGGGGGTTTTGTAGGGCACCGGGGGGGACACAAGCCCACACAGAAATTTCACCCTCAGCGGCGCGGGGGCGGCCGGGTGCAGTGTAGAAACAAGCGTCGGGTTCGCAATGTTAGTCTATGAGAGATCTCGGGATCTCTTCAGCGCTGCAGGCAGGCAAGGGGGGGATTCCTCGGGGAAACCTCCACTTGGGCAAGGGAGAGGGACTCCTGGGGGTCACTTCTCCAGTGAAAGTCCGGTCCTTCAGGTCCTGGGGGCTGCGGGTGCAGGGTCTCTCCCAGGCGTCGGGACTTTAGGTTCAAAGAGTCGCGGTCAGGGGAAGCCTCGGGATTCCCTCTGCAGGCGGCGCTGTGGGGGCTCAGGGGGGACAGGTTTTGGTACTCACAGTATCAGAGTAGTCCTGGGGTCCCTCCTGAGGTGTTGGATCGCCACCAGCCGAGTCGGGGTCGCCGGGTGCAGTGTTGCAAGTCTCACGCTTCTTGCGGGGAGCTTGCAGGGTTCTTTAAAGCTGCTGGAAACAAAGTTGCAGCTTTTCTTGGAGCAGGTCCGCTGTCCTCGGGAGTTTCTTGTCTTTTCGAAGCAGGGGCAGTCCTCAGAGGATGTCGAGGTCGCTGGTCCCTTTGGAAGGCGTCGCTGGAGCAGGATCTTTGGAAGGCAGGAGACAGGCCGGTGAGTTTCTGGAGCCAAGGCAGTTGTCGTCTTCTGGTCTTCCTCTGCAGGGGTTTTTCAGCTAGGCAGTCCTTCTTCTTGTAGTTGCAGGAATCTAATTTTCTAGGGTTCAGGGTAGCCCTTAAATACTAAATTTAAGGGCGTGTTTAGGTCTGGGGGGTTAGTAGCCAATGGCTACTAGCCCTGAGGGTGGGTACACCCTCTTTGTGCCTCCTCCCAAGGGGAGGGGGTCACAATCCTAACCCTATTGGGGGAATCCTCCATCTGCAAGATGGAGGATTTCTAAAAGTCAGAGTCACCTCAGCTCAGGACACCTTAGGGGCTGTCCTGACTGGCCAGTGACTCCTCCTTGTTGCTTTCTTTGTTCCCTCCAGCCTTGCCGCCAAAAGTGGGGGCCGTGGCCGGAGGGGGCGGGCAACTCCACTAAGCTGGAGTGCCCTGCTGGGCTGTGACAAAGGGGTGAGCCTTTGAGGCTCACCGCCAGGTGTTACAGCTCCTGCCTGGGGGAGGTGTTAGCATCTCCACCCAGTGCAGGCTTTGTTACTGGCCTCAGAGTGACAAAGGCACTCTCCCCATGGGGCCAGCAACATGTCTCTGGTGTGGCAGGCTGCTGGAACTAGTCAGCCTACACAGACAGTCGGTTAAGCTTCAGGGGGCACCTCTAAGGTGCCCTCTGGGGTGTGTTTTGCAATAAAATGTACACTGGCATCAGTGTGCATTTATTGTGCTGAGAAGTTGGATACCAAACTTCCCAGTTTTCAGTGTAGCCATTATGGTGCTGTGGAGTTCGTGTAAAACAGACTCCCAGACCATATACTCTTATGGCTACCCTGCACTTACAATGTCTAAGGTTTTGTTTAGACACTGTAGGGGCACAGTGCTCATGCACTGGTACCCTCACCTATGGTATAGTGCACCCTGCCTTAGGGCTGTAAGGCCTGCTAGAGGGGTGTCTTACCTATACTGCATAGGCAGTGAGAGGCTGGCATGGCACCCTGAGGGGAGTGCCATGTCGACTTACTCATTTTGTTCTCACTAGCACACACAGGCTTGTAAGCAGTGTGTCTGTGCTGAGTGAGGGGTCTCTAGGGTGGCATAAGACATGCTGCAGCCCTTAGAGCCCTTCCTTGGCATCAGGGCCCTTGGTACTAGAAGTACCAGTTACAAGGGACTTATCTGAATGCCAGGGTGTGCCAATTGTGGATACAATGGTACATTTTAGGTGAAGGAACACTGGTGCTGGGGCCTGGTTAGCAGGGTCCCAGCACTCTTCTCAGTCAAGTCAGCATCAGTATCAGGCAAAAAGTGGGGGGTAACTGCAACAGGGAGCCATTTCTTTACACAAGCCCCCCCCAGCCCACAGGCCAGGAGACTCAGCCCAAGCTGGGAGAGTCTTCCTAGTCTGTCAGGCGAGGAAGAGTAGGAGAAATAGGCTGGTTAGTTGCAGGGCCTACTCTGCCTTACATCCTTCTGTTCAGGTCATTCCCTTTGGGGAACTGACCTACTTCCACAGTGATAGGACCTAGTCTGAATTGCCTCTTGTCTGCCTCTTCAATGTCTCCACCCATTCTTTCTATTTTGGTCTTAGAGGTATCCACCTCTGCTAACCTTATCTTGGCCAGGGTTACCCCTAGCTTACCCAGAGAGGTTACCCAGAGCTGGAGTAACCCCACCATGACTAATAGGGTCAGGGGGCCTAACTTGCTATTTGGCATGGGGTCAGACCACCATGCTAAGGATAATGCAGCCATAAAGGCTAACACCCAGCAGAGGCCACTGACAGCTGTCAGTGCCCAGAACCACACCTTTAGCTCTTCACCTAAAAGGGAAGGGGCTAAGTTACAGGCCTCTTTGGGTTCAGGTTGCCTGTCTGCTGTATTAGAGTGGGGGGTTACCACATCTTGTAGTAAACACCCTTCTTCCACTCTTTCTTCTGTTAGCTGAGGAGCCACCCACTCAGGTTTAACAGTTGCCTGACTAGCCAGGACTTCTTGTGGGTCAGGTTGGACTTTATCAGGGCCATTTTTGGAGTTCTCCCCTACTGGAGCAGAATCTCCTTGGCTTGCTGTAACCTTGGCTAAAGGTTGTCCACCCTTCCTACTCTGTTTTCTTTTCTTCTTCTTCTGGGGCCTGCTTGCATTTACTGCAGAGGCAGGCACTCCAGAATCCTTGGGAGAGGACTGGCACTGGACCAGTTCCTCTCTTGGGCTCTGACTAACCTCTGGGTAGTCATTTCCAAGGAGACAATCAAGGGGGAGGTCTGTACTGACTACTACCCTTCTCCAGCTAAGAGTGCCACCCACTTCTATGGGCACTAAAGCCACAGGCCTCTTAGTGACCCTGTCTAGGCTAACTCTTACCCTGGCAGTCTCACCTGGGATGTACTGGTTTGAGAGCACCAGCCTGTCATGCACAATAGTGTGACTGGCACAAGTGTCTCTCAGGGCAGTGGTTGGGATTCCATTCACCAGTAGGTGGTGGAAGTGTCTACTTCCCTCTGGAATCTCCAACTCACCTGTTGGGCCCTGTTTCCAGTTGAAGGCTATGAAGACCTCCTCGTCTGAGGAGTCATCTCCCATGGCTACACTGGTTACCCCTGGAATTTTGTTCTGGGGTTTGTTTTTGGGACAAGAAGTGTCCTTGGTGTGGTGCCCAGACTGTTTACAGTTGTGGCACCATGCCTTAGTGGCATCCCAGTTCTTACCCTGGTACCCACCTTTGTTTTGGGTTGTGTCTTGGGGCCCACCCACCTGTTCTGGTTTTTGGGGGCCTACAGAGGACTCTTTTTCTTTGTTTCTAGTGTCACCCACTTTCTCCTGGGGAGTTTTTGTAACCCCTTTCTTTTGGTCACCCCCAGTGGAAGTTTTGGTTACCCTAGTCTTGACCCAGTGGTCTGCCTTCTTTCCCAATTCTTGGGGAGAAATTGGACCTAGGTCTACCAGATACTGATGCAACTTTTCATTGAAGCAGTTACTTAAAATGTGTTCTTTCATAAACAAATTATAAAGCCCAACATAGTCACACACTTCATTTCCAGTTAACCAACCATCTAGTGTTTTTACTGAGTAGTCTACAAAATCAACCCAGGTCTGGCTCGAGGATTTTTGAGCCCCCCTGAATCTAATTCTATACTCCTCAGTGGAGAATCCAAAGCCCTCAATCAGGGTACCCTTCATGAGGTCATAAGATTCTGCATCTTTTCCAGAGAGTGTGAGGAGTCTATCCCTACACTTTCCAGTGAACATTTCCCAAAGGAGAGCACCCCAGTGAGATCTGTTTACTTTTCTGGTTACACAAGCCCTCTCAAAAGCTGTGAACCATTTGGTGATGTCATCACCATCTTCATATTTAGTTACAATCCCTTTAGGGATTTTCAACATGTCAGGAGAATCTCTGACCCTATTTATATTGCTGCCACCATTGATGGGTCCTAGGCCCATCTCTTTTCTTTCCCTTTCTATGGCTAGGAGCTGCTTTTCCAAAGCCAATCTTTTGACCATCCTGGCTAACAGGGGGTCATCTTCACTGGAGTTATCCTCAGTGATTTCAGAGGTGTTGGTCTCTCCTGTGAGGGAACCAGCATCTCTGACTATTATTTTTGGAATCAGGGTTTGAGGGACCCTGTTCTCCCTAGATAGGACTGGTAGGGGGGAATTTTCCTCCAAGTCACTATCCTCTTCCTCTGAGTTGCTACCCTCAGAGGGGTTGGCCTTTTCAAACTCTGCCAAAAGCTCCTGGAGCTGTATTTTGGTAGGTTTGGGGCCCATTGTTATTTTCTTTATTTTACAGAGTGACCTTAGCTCCCTCATCTTAAGATGGAGGTAAGGTGTGGTGTCGAGTTCCACCACAGTCACATCTGTGCTAGACATTTTGCTTCTAAAAGTTGGAATACTTTTTAAGAATCTACAACTGGTTCTAGAATCTAATTCAAACTTTTACAAACTTTTAAACTCTAAAAGAAATGCTAAACAGGATCTAACACAAGGCCCTAGCAGGTCTTTTAAGAATTTAGAAAACTTTTCAAATTGCAAAAATCAATTTCTAATGACAATTTTGGAATTTGTCGTGTGATCAGGTATTGGCTGAGTAGTCCAGCAAATGCAAAGTCTTGTACCCCACCGCTGATCCACCAATGTAGGAAGTTGGCTCTGTATGTGCTATTTCAAAGTAAGGAATAGCATGCACAGAGTCCAAGGGTTCCCCTTAGAGGTAAAATAGTGGTAAAAATAGATAATACTAATGCTCTATTTTGTGGTAGTGTGGTCGAGCAGTAGGCTTATCCAAGGAGTAGTGTTAAGCATTTGTTGTACATACACATAGACAATAAATGAGGTACACACACTCAGAGACAAATCCAGCCAATAGGTTTTTGTATAGAAAAATATCTTTTCTTAGTTTATTTTAAGAACCACAGGTTCAAATTCTACATGTAATATCTCATTCGAAAGGTATTGCAGGTAAGTACTTTAGGAACTTCAAATCATAAAAATTGCATGTATACTTTACAAGTTATTGACAAATAGCTGTTTTAAAAGTGGACACTTAGTGCAATTTTCACAGTTCCTGGGGGAGGTAAGTTTTTGTTAGTTTTACCAGGTAAGTAAGACACTTACAGGGTTCAGTTCTTGGTCCAAGGTAGCCCACCGTTGGGGGTTCAGAGCAACCCCAAAGTCACCACACCAGCAGCTCAGGGCCGGTCAGGTGCAGAGTTCAAAGTGGTGCCCAAAACACATAGGCTAGAATGGAGAGAAGGGGGTGCCCCGGTTCCGGTCTGCTTGCAGGTAAGTACCCGCGTCTTCGGAGGGCAGACCAGGGGGGTTTTGTAGGGCACCGGGGGGGACACAAGCCCACACAGAAATTTCACCCTCAGCGGCGCGGGGGCGGCCGGGTGCAGTGTAGAAACAAGCGTCGGGTTCGCAATGTTAGTCTATGAGAGATCTCGGGATCTCTTCAGCGCTGCAGGCAGGCAAGGGGGGGATTCCTCGGGGAAACCTCCACTTGGGCAAGGGAGAGGGACTCCTGGGGGTCACTTCTCCAGTGAAAGTCCGGTCCTTCAGGTCCTGGGGGCTGCGGGTGCAGGGTCTCTCCCAGGCGTCGGGACTTTAGGTTCAAAGAGTCGCGGTCAGGGGAAGCCTCGGGATTCCCTCTGCAGGCGGCGCTGTGGGGGCTCAGGGGGGACAGGTTTTGGTACTCACAGTATCAGAGTAGTCCTGGGGTCCCTCCTGAGGTGTTGGATCGCCACCAGCCGAGTCGGGGTCGCCGGGTGCAGTGTTGCAAGTCTCACGCTTCTTGCGGGGAGCTTGCAGGGTTCTTTAAAGCTGCTGGAAACAAAGTTGCAGCTTTTCTTGGAGCAGGTCCGCTGTCCTCGGGAGTTTCTTGTCTTTTCGAAGCAGGGGCAGTCCTCAGAGGATGTCGAGGTCGCTGGTCCCTTTGGAAGGCGTCGCTGGAGCAGGATCTTTGGAAGGCAGGAGACAGGCCGGTGAGTTTCTGGAGCCAAGGCAGTTGTCGTCTTCTGGTCTTCCTCTGCAGGGGTTTTTCAGCTAGGCAGTCCTTCTTCTTGTAGTTGCAGGAATCTAATTTTCTAGGGTTCAGGGTAGCCCTTAAATACTAAATTTAAGGGCGTGTTTAGGTCTGGGGGGTTAGTAGCCAATGGCTACTAGCCCTGAGGGTGGGTACACCCTCTTTGTGCCTCCTCCCAAGGGGAGGGGGTCACAATCCTAACCCTATTGGGGGAATCCTCCATCTGCAAGATGGAGGATTTCTAAAAGTCAGAGTCACCTCAGCTCAGGACACCTTAGGGGCTGTCCTGACTGGCCAGTGACTCCTCCTTGTTGCTTTCTTTGTTCCCTCCAGCCTTGCCGCCAAAAGTGGGGGCCGTGGCCGGAGGGGGCGGGCAACTCCACTAAGCTGGAGTGCCCTGCTGGGCTGTGACAAAGGGGTGAGCCTTTGAGGCTCACCGCCAGGTGTTACAGCTCCTGCCTGGGGGAGGTGTTAGCATCTCCACCCAGTGCAGGCTTTGTTACTGGCCTCAGAGTGACAAAGGCACTCTCCCCATGGGGCCAGCAACATGTCTCTGGTGTGGCAGGCTGCTGGAACTAGTCAGCCTACACAGACAGTCGGTTAAGCTTCAGGGGGCACCTCTAAGGTGCCCTCTGGGGTGTGTTTTGCAATAAAATGTACACTGGCATCAGTGTGCATTTATTGTGCTGAGAAGTTGGATACCAAACTTCCCAGTTTTCAGTGTAGCCATTATGGTGCTGTGGAGTTCGTGTAAAACAGACTCCCAGACCATATACTCTTATGGCTACCCTGCACTTACAATGTCTAAGGTTTTGTTTAGACACTGTAGGGGCACAGTGCTCATGCACTGGTACCCTCACCTATGGTATAGTGCACCCTGCCTTAGGGCTGTAAGGCCTGCTAGAGGGGTGTCTTACCTATACTGCATAGGCAGTGAGAGGCTGGCATGGCACCCTGAGGGGAGTGCCATGTCGACTTACTCATTTTGTTCTCACTAGCACACACAGGCTTGTAAGCAGTGTGTCTGTGCTGAGTGAGGGGTCTCTAGGGTGGCATAAGACATGCTGCAGCCCTTAGAGCCCTTCCTTGGCATCAGGGCCCTTGGTACTAGAAGTACCAGTTACAAGGGACTTATCTGAATGCCAGGGTGTGCCAATTGTGGATACAATGGTACATTTTAGGTGAAGGAACACTGGTGCTGGGGCCTGGTTAGCAGGGTCCCAGCACTCTTCTCAGTCAAGTCAGCATCAGTATCAGGCAAAAAGTGGGGGGTAACTGCAACAGGGAGCCATTTCTTTACACAAGCCCCCCCCCAGCCCACAGGCCAGGAGACTCAGCCCAAGCTGGGAGAGTCTTCCTAGTCTGTCAGACGAGGAAGAGTAGGAGAAATAGGCTGGTTAGTTGCAGGGCCTACTCTGCCTTACATCCTTCTGTTCAGGTCATTCCCTTTGGGGAACTGACCTACTTCCACAGTGATAGGACCTAGTCTGAATTGCCTCTTGTCTGCCTCTTCAATGTCTCCACCCATTCTTTCTATTTTGGTCTTAGAGGTATCCACCTCTGCTAACCTTATCTTGGCCAGGGTTACCCCTAGCTTACCCAGAGAGGTTACCCAGAGCTGGAGTAACCCCACCATGACTAATAGGGTCAGGGGGCCTAACTTGCTATTTGGCATGGGGTCAGACCACCATGCTAAGGATAATGCAGCCATAAAGGCTAACACCCAGCAGAGGCCACTGACAGCTGTCAGTGCCCAGAACCACACCTTTAGCTCTTCACCTAAAAGGGAAGGGGCTAAGTTACAGGCCTCTTTGGGTTCAGGTTGCCTGTCTGCTGTATTAGAGTGGGGGGTTACCACATCTTGTAGTAAACACCCTTCTTCCACTCTTTCTTCTGTTAGCTGAGGAGCCACCCACTCAGGTTTAACAGTTGCCTGACTAGCCAGGACTTCTTGTGGGTCAGGTTGGACTTTATCAGGGCCATTTTTGGAGTTCTCCCCTACTGGAGCAGAATCTCCTTGGCTTGCTGTAACCTTGGCTAAAGGTTGTCCACCCTTCCTACTCTGTTTTCTTTTCTTCTTCTTCTGGGGCCTGCTTGCATTTACTGCAGAGGCAGGCACTCCAGAATCCTTGGGAGAGGACTGGCACTGGACCAGTTCCTCTCTTGGGCTCTGACTAACCTCTGGGTAGTCATTTCCAAGGAGACAATCAAGGGGGAGGTCTGTACTGACTACTACCCTTCTCCAGCTAAGAGTGCCACCCACTTCTATGGGCACTAAAGCCACAGGCCTCTTAGTGACCCTGTCTAGGCTAACTCTTACCCTGGCAGTCTCACCTGGGATGTACTGGTTTGAGAGCACCAGCCTGTCATGCACAATAGTGTGACTGGCACAAGTGTCTCTCAGGGCAGTGGTTGGGATTCCATTCACCAGTAGGTGGTGGAAGTGTCTACTTCCCTCTGGAATCTCCAACTCACCTGTTGGGCCCTGTTTCCAGTTGAAGGCTATGAAGACCTCCTCGTCTGAGGAGTCATCTCCCATGGCTACACTGGTTACCCCTGGAATTTTGTTCTGGGGTTTGTTTTTGGGACAAGAAGTGTCCTTGGTGTGGTGCCCAGACTGTTTACAGTTGTGGCACCATGCCTTAGTGGCATCCCAGTTCTTACCCTGGTACCCACCTTTGTTTTGGGTTGTGTCTTGGGGCCCACCCACCTGTTCTGGTTTTTGGGGGCCTACAGAGGACTCTTTTTCTTTGTTTCTAGTGTCACCCACTTTCTCCTGGGGAGTTTTTGTAACCCCTTTCTTTTGGTCACCCCCAGTGGAAGTTTTGGTTACCCTAGTCTTGACCCAGTGGTCTGCCTTCTTTCCCAATTCTTGGGGAGAAATTGGACCTAGGTCTACCAGATACTGATGCAACTTTTCATTGAAGCAGTTACTTAAAATGTGTTCTTTCATAAACAAATTATAAAGCCCAACATAGTCACACACTTCATTTCCAGTTAACCAACCATCTAGTGTTTTTACTGAGTAGTCTACAAAATCAACCCAGGTCTGGCTCGAGGATTTTTGAGCCCCCCTGAATCTAATTCTATACTCCTCAGTGGAGAATCCAAAGCCCTCAATCAGGGTACCCTTCATGAGGTCATAAGATTCTGCATCTTTTCCAGAGAGTGTGAGGAGTCTATCCCTACACTTTCCAGTGAACATTTCCCAAAGGAGAGCACCCCAGTGAGATCTGTTTACTTTTCTGGTTACACAAGCCCTCTCAAAAGCTGTGAACCATTTGGTGATGTCATCACCATCTTCATATTTAGTTACAATCCCTTTAGGGATTTTCAACATGTCAGGAGAATCTCTGACCCTATTTATATTGCTGCCACCATTGATGGGTCCTAGGCCCATCTCTTTTCTTTCCCTTTCTATGGCTAGGAGCTGCTTTTCCAAAGCCAATCTTTTGACCATCCTGGCTAACAGGGGGTCATCTTCACTGGAGTTATCCTCAGTGATTTCAGAGGTGTTGGTCTCTCCTGTGAGGGAACCAGCATCTCTGACTATTATTTTTGGAATCAGGGTTTGAGGGACCCTGTTCTCCCTAGATAGGACTGGTAGGGGGGAATTTTCCTCCAAGTCACTATCCTCTTCCTCTGAGTTGCTACCCTCAGAGGGGTTGGCCTTTTCAAACTCTGCCAAAAGCTCCTGGAGCTGTATTTTGGTAGGTTTGGGGCCCATTGTTATTTTCTTTATTTTACAGAGTGACCTTAGCTCCCTCATCTTAAGATGGAGGTAAGGTGTGGTGTCGAGTTCCACCACAGTCACATCTGTGCTAGACATTTTGCTTCTAAAAGTTGGAATACTTTTTAAGAATCTACAACTGGTTCTAGAATCTAATTCAAACTTTTACAAACTTTTAAACTCTAAAAGAAATGCTAAACAGGATCTAACACAAGGCCCTAGCAGGTCTTTTAAGAATTTAGAAAACTTTTCAAATTGCAAAAATCAATTTCTAATGACAATTTTGGAATTTGTCGTGTGATCAGGTATTGGCTGAGTAGTCCAGCAAATGCAAAGTCTTGTACCCCACCGCTGATCCACCAATGTAGGAAGTTGGCTCTGTATGTGCTATTTCAAAGTAAGGAATAGCATGCACAGAGTCCAAGGGTTCCCCTTAGAGGTAAAATAGTGGTAAAAATAGATAATACTAATGCTCTATTTTGTGGTAGTGTGGTCGAGCAGTAGGCTTATCCAAGGAGTAGTGTTAAGCATTTGTTGTACATACACATAGACAATAAATGAGGTACACACACTCAGAGACAAATCCAGCCAATAGGTTTTTGTATAGAAAAATATCTTTTCTTAGTTTATTTTAAGAACCACAGGTTCAAATTCTACATGTAATATCTCATTCGAAAGGTATTGCAGGTAAGTACTTTAGGAACTTCAAATCATAAAAATTGCATGTATACTTTACAAGTTATTGACAAATAGCTGTTTTAAAAGTGGACACTTAGTGCAATTTTCACAGTTCCTGGGGGAGGTAAGTTTTTGTTAGTTTTACCAGGTAAGTAAGACACTTACAGGGTTCAGTTCTTGGTCCAAGGTAGCCCACCGTTGGGGGTTCAGAGCAACCCCAAAGTCACCACACCAGCAGCTCAGGGCCGGTCAGGTGCAGAGTTCAAAGTGGTGCCCAAAACACATAGGCTAGAATGGAGAGAAGGGGGTGCCCCGGTTCCGGTCTGCTTGCAGGTAAGTACCCGCGTCTTCGGAGGGCAGACCAGGGGGGTTTTGTAGGGCACCGGGGGGGACACAAGCCCACACAGAAATTTCACCCTCAGCGGCGCGGGGGCGGCCGGGTGCAGTGTAGAAACAAGCGTCGGGTTCGCAATGTTAGTCTATGAGAGATCTCGGGATCTCTTCAGCGCTGCAGGCAGGCAAGGGGGGGATTCCTCGGGGAAACCTCCACTTGGGCAAGGGAGAGGGACTCCTGGGGGTCACTTCTCCAGTGAAAGTCCGGTCCTTCAGGTCCTGGGGGCTGCGGGTGCAGGGTCTCTCCCAGGCGTCGGGACTTTAGGTTCAAAGAGTCGCGGTCAGGGGAAGCCTCGGGATTCCCTCTGCAGGCGGCGCTGTGGGGGCTCAGGGGGGACAGGTTTTGGTACTCACAGTATCAGAGTAGTCCTGGGGTCCCTCCTGAGGTGTTGGATCGCCACCAGCCGAGTCGGGGTCGCCGGGTGCAGTGTTGCAAGTCTCACGCTTCTTGCGGGGAGCTTGCAGGGTTCTTTAAAGCTGCTGGAAACAAAGTTGCAGCTTTTCTTGGAGCAGGTCCGCTGTCCTCGGGAGTTTCTTGTCTTTTCGAAGCAGGGGCAGTCCTCAGAGGATGTCGAGGTCGCTGGTCCCTTTGGAAGGCGTCGCTGGAGCAGGATCTTTGGAAGGCAGGAGACAGGCCGGTGAGTTTCTGGAGCCAAGGCAGTTGTCGTCTTCTGGTCTTCCTCTGCAGGGGTTTTTCAGCTAGGCAGTCCTTCTTCTTGTAGTTGCAGGAATCTAATTTTCTAGGGTTCAGGGTAGCCCTTAAATACTAAATTTAAGGGCGTGTTTAGGTCTGGGGGGTTAGTAGCCAATGGCTACTAGCCCTGAGGGTGGGTACACCCTCTTTGTGCCTCCTCCCAAGGGGAGGGGGTCACAATCCTAACCCTATTGGGGGAATCCTCCATCTGCAAGATGGAGGATTTCTAAAAGTCAGAGTCACCTCAGCTCAGGACACCTTAGGGGCTGTCCTGACTGGCCAGTGACTCCTCCTTGTTGCTTTCTTTGTTCCCTCCAGCCTTGCCGCCAAAAGTGGGGGCCGTGGCCGGAGGGGGCGGGCAACTCCACTAAGCTGGAGTGCCCTGCTGGGCTGTGACAAAGGGGTGAGCCTTTGAGGCTCACCGCCAGGTGTTACAGCTCCTGCCTGGGGGAGGTGTTAGCATCTCCACCCAGTGCAGGCTTTGTTACTGGCCTCAGAGTGACAAAGGCACTCTCCCCATGGGGCCAGCAACATGTCTCTGGTGTGGCAGGCTGCTGGAACTAGTCAGCCTACACAGACAGTCGGTTAAGCTTCAGGGGGCACCTCTAAGGTGCCCTCTGGGGTGTGTTTTGCAATAAAATGTACACTGGCATCAGTGTGCATTTATTGTGCTGAGAAGTTGGATACCAAACTTCCCAGTTTTCAGTGTAGCCATTATGGTGCTGTGGAGTTCGTGTAAAACAGACTCCCAGACCATATACTCTTATGGCTACCCTGCACTTACAATGTCTAAGGTTTTGTTTAGACACTGTAGGGGCACAGTGCTCATGCACTGGTACCCTCACCTATGGTATAGTGCACCCTGCCTTAGGGCTGTAAGGCCTGCTAGAGGGGTGTCTTACCTATACTGCATAGGCAGTGAGAGGCTGGCATGGCACCCTGAGGGGAGTGCCATGTCGACTTACTCATTTTGTTCTCACTAGCACACACAGGCTTGTAAGCAGTGTGTCTGTGCTGAGTGAGGGGTCTCTAGGGTGGCATAAGACATGCTGCAGCCCTTAGAGCCCTTCCTTGGCATCAGGGCCCTTGGTACTAGAAGTACCAGTTACAAGGGACTTATCTGAATGCCAGGGTGTGCCAATTGTGGATACAATGGTACATTTTAGGTGAAGGAACACTGGTGCTGGGGCCTGGTTAGCAGGGTCCCAGCACTCTTCTCAGTCAAGTCAGCATCAGTATCAGGCAAAAAGTGGGGGGTAACTGCAACAGGGAGCCATTTCTTTACATGATCTATACATGACACTCTGGAAGCAGCCAGTCGTTGCTTTCAGGATATCCTTTTTCAGGAAACGGGTTTTTGTCCCCTGACTTGCGTCTGCATGGGGAATATGGCAAGATGTCTCTTTTGGTGGTCACCCGGTAGGCTTTTGTATTCTCTAGATCTGTACTGTCTCCCATCTCTTCCCCCTACTGGAATCCACTGACACCCTTGATGCACCACTTGTGCCACTATAACTGAGCTCTAGTAGAAGAGGCCTGAATGCTCCTTCTTGGAGACTCCTCCTTTCTTGTTAGATCGCCAGCTTCTTACACTTTCAGCCAGCTTCTTTACATGTGCTTCCATTATATGGCTATTCAGCACAGCTCAGATCAGCTAGTTCAGGCCATGCACTGCACATGCAACGTGTACTTCACTGTCCCAGCCCAATGTATGACGTGTGAGTGAGAAAAAAAAGACCTCCCGCCTTCTATGAGGATTCAGACGGGATTCATTCCCATCTTCTTACTTTAACCAACATTTGTACCTTCACATTGGACAAAGAGAATGTATTAAAATTTACTGTCAAAGATAAGATTTTAGCCTCTGCTTCAGATTGCTGTGTGAAGGTGCTCTCTCAAGCCTGAACCTGGTACTCTCTTGCCAAAGAATCAGGAAGGCTCCTTGCCAAAGAAAGGGCTGGTTGCCTCTCAAAACAGTTTAGTAATGTGCTCTTGTTAATTTCATTTCATTTTTTCTGTAGTCTGTGCACAGACTTGTAATGCTTTCAATTAATGCAATGAGTACGGTAGAGTGCTTGTTTTTGCTCATACTTGGTCTTCACACGTTTTATACTCTCTTAATGAATTACCCCTCATTGTGAAAGACCCATAGTTTTGTAATACTTTCTCTTAAAGGCAGTTGTACATCATCGGGTCTTCGGCTGAGCACAGGGGCGCTGTTGTTTGACATGGCACTCAACCATATCTTTGCTATACCTGCTACTTCTGGTCATCCTTAAACCTGAAGAGGGTATGCCGCTTTCAATCCTCAGTAAACCACCGCTAACCAACTAACTAACATAGGAAGTATTGGGGAACGGTAAAGCTAAAGCTTGGGAACTTTCATCTGTATTTATGTCTCAAAAGTTGAACCTTAGAGAAAGTATGGATTCAATCCTCTCAAAATTCATGTGTCCCAAGTAGTTTTTCTTGCAATTTACCTTTTCTTCCTTGCCATCCTTTTTCCATACATGATATCATTTTGAATTCAGTTTGTGCCACTTTCTACTTAATGTGAAATATAATCCTCTTCTGGTATTTTTTCTCTCCTATTCCCGAGTTTGCATTTGTTTATATTTAAAACAACAAAGCGAGAAGTGTCCCATAATCTTTCCTCTTTTACTGTTCATTATCACCATTATTCTTTGTCTTAATGAATCCTCTCCTCCTTGTTATCGCTATTGCTTTCCCATACTCTTCAGGATTTTCAGCTACTCAAGTCTAGTGTGTGTAGTACATTTTTTCTGGCTTTTGTCATGCCATGCTTTTGTCTCCAGGTTTTTAACTGTTCATCAATCCCCAGTTTCCAAAATGTATCTACCTGATGTTCATCATTCCTATGTACTGTGTGTTCATTACTCTTCTCTTTATAAAATTAATTCTTATTTTCCTTAATGTCCATCACTCATCAGTTCTCAATTTACATTTATCCTCCTTCTGTTTTCAATCAGTTCTGTCAATGATTTTATTCTATTTCTTTCTTAATTGCCATTCCTTTCCCTGATTTCTTTCACTCACCTTGCCCTACTTAGTATGAATTACCTCCCTCTAGGATTCTAGGCAGTCAGATGAGACAGTTAGTGCCCTTCAGCCAATTACAGGAGTCTGAGGCAGGTGTAGTCACCACCAATACATTAGTGACACATTTACAGTTAGGGAGAGATGTTCTGAATCTGGAAAGGGACGCCGTGTGAGAAAGGGACAGCCAGTCCACTGCTGAAATTATTTTACTTTTTCTAAATTCCCTAGTTCAGGCTTCCTCTGTGTGGAATCAAAATTCTAGATGAGCCAAAAGGGAAATAAAACCACCTCTTCTGAATTGAAACTTTTTAAACCCAGCAAATGGGGCTGTCCTGTCGCTCTGTGGCAGGAAGATACCACCCTTCCAAACTTGGGAACCATTTGTCATCTTAATACATTATGGGGTCTGTCATCTGGCCCATTTAATTCGAACCTTTGGTACCAGGGTTCCTGCCAATAAGAGTGACTGAGCATCCTACCCAGCAAAAGGAAAGGTTACGTTTAAAAAACATTGTTTACTAAAAGGGGGGCAGTTTGTAAGCTGAACACTGTGTGTGTTTGTGTGCGTGTGTGTATATGAATGATAGAGAATTTACGTTGGGTTAATCTACAGGACCCATTCAATAAGTCTAAAATGCATAATCCATCTGTGGTAGACATGTTCTGTCTTGTGGCTTCAGCTTTCTGATTTTCAGTTTTAACTATGAAACCCAGCAACATTTTATATTTCTCAGTTCATGATGTATGACTCTGCTGGCGAATTAGTTTGCAGTTCTGTAAATCTGCAGCAGTTTCGCTGATTTGTGGTTTCAAAAAGTTACTCTGGTTAGCTTTTAAAATCATTGACAACGCATGAAGAAAGCTAATCATTCCTTTAATACTACAGAGTTGCCACCTCCGTAGAGGATAGCACGGCTGTTACGGAGGTGCAGTCTGCCCAACGCATTAAAGAGTGAAGTTGTGAATGGAACTTCACATCCAGCTCTTGAGGTATGTCACTAGCTTTGTTACAGGGATATTGTTGGCTGTTTTTGTGATTGATTGGTCTTTTCTGAATGAAAAGATTTCCTTTTAAAAAAATATGATTTTGACTATCCCCCCCAAAAAGTTGTCCATATTCACAGCCCAAATATTTGTATCCCATTGCTTCATTTGGCTACCAATCACATGAATACATTTTTGTTATACAGGTAAAATACAGAAGAGTTAGTTTGATCCCTCAAATTACATCTTATTGCCTTAATTTCCTGTATAAGTAGAAGTGACCTGGCTCCATCAGGTTTTGTTTCTTTTAAAAATACCTATTTCCCTATGTTTGACCCCTCTTATGACCTAAACTTAACTTGGTTAAAAAATAAAATACAAGCCTTCACTCTATGGGTTGTACTAAAGGATCTGTCCCACCACTGCCTTTTCTATTCATTGACAGTACTGCTGGCCCACCTGTTAGACAGAGGATGACCCTGTGATGCTGGGAAACACTGAAGTACTTCATGGGGATTGTCTCAAAAACAGACAAACAGTTTAGTGCAAGTAATAGGACCACATCATCTCTACCTATAATCATAAAACGTAAATCTGAGAAAAGTTACTAGTTAATCTGAAATAAGAGATTAAATAAAATGTAAATACAATTTCATTAAATGACGAATAACTTTTTTTTTCAATTTCAGAATCTCTAACATCAAGCCTACCTGTTTAGGAAAAAAGACAACTTTTCCTTCAGTCCTATGTATATGTTTGGTTTCAGAAATCAAATGTTCTGCCTCTACAGTTTGTTTTATAACTGTGGGTATTCCAGTAGTCACTAGTGGAAGAAGCTTATTTCATTGTATGACAATACAGTTTTAATAAAACTCTTTAAAAACATGGAGGCCCTGTTCATTGCTTTCGAGTCATTTTGTTCCATTACCAAGTTTGTTTTCTCAGAAATGCTATGAACTTTTTCTTCCTGTGCAAGGGGGTGACAATATTTCTTTCTATCTCACCGCAAGACTGCAGTGTCCTGGAGCATTCTACAGCAAGAGATCTCACCCTTTGACTCAACTGGATTGCTATAGCTCACCTGTGGTTAAGAGTACCTTCTTCACCCCTGTTCCCATGATCCCCCTCCCCTTGGACGTTCTGGATACATTGTGTTTTTAACATTAGTCATTTATTCTAGGGGGCTATTTTAAAGTGTGCAACATTTTTATATGTATATATATATATATATATATGTTCGATGGCATGTGTAGCTGCAGATACACATGCTGTGCACATCCCGCCATCTAGTGTTGGGCTCGGAGTGTTACAAGTTGTTTTTCTTCGAAGAAGTCTTTTCGAGTCACGAGATCGAGGGACTCCTCCCATTTTGGCTCCATTGCGCATGGGCGTCGACTCCATCTTGGATTTTTTTTTTTCCGCCATCAGGTTCGGACGTGTTCCTTTTCGCTCCGTGTTTCGGGTCAGAAAGATAGTTAGAATCTCGGAAAAATCGTCGGTATTGTTTGCGTTCGGTATCGGGTTAGTTATAACAGATCGACACCGATTTTGAAGAGCTCCGGTGGCCCTTCGGGGTTTTTTCGATCCCCCGTCGGGGCCTGCCCGGCCACGTGTCTCTTCAAGGCTGATGGAACGGACCCCATTCCGCTTCTGCCCAAAATGTCACAACAAGTATCCGTATACAGATCAGCATCTGGTCTGTAACTTGTGTTTGTCTCCAGAGCACAAGGAAGATACTTGTGAAGCCTGTCGAGCATTTCGGTCGAGGAAGACATTAAGAGACCGAAGAGCGAGAAGACTGCAGATGGCATCGGCGCCGACAGGACAAGGGAGTTTCGAGGAGGAAGAAGAAACCTTCTCCATTCAGGAATCTGACTCAGACGAGCTTGATCCCGAAGAAACGCCGAAAACCGTGAGTAAGACGTCGAAACATAAAACCCACGAGAAGACCACAAAAGCCCAGGGGACGCCACCGCCAACAGGCCATGGCTTAACCCGAAAAATAGGTGACCGATCATCGGCACCGAAAAAGGGCACGCTTGTGTCAAAGTCATCCGACTCCGGTCGAGATACCGGCACACAGCAATCTCGGGCCCAAGACAGCGGCTCCGAGCAAGTTCGGCACTGAGACAGTGGCACCGAAATGGGTCGGCACCGAGACACCACCACGCCGAAAATAAAGGTTTCCTCGGAGCCCAAAAAGGCGACCGAAAAGGTTTCGATACCGAAACATCCAGCCTCAGAACCGAAAACAGCTTCCTACACAGAGGAACAGGGATTGTCCTCCCAAATGCAAAGACATAAGTTCGGAGAAGAACTTGAATCAATGGAGCCAGACTACACTCAAAGGAGGCTCCACATTCAAAAGGACACAGGGAATATAAGCACTCTTCCCCCAATCAAAATGAAAAGAAGACTTGCCTTTCAAGAAAAGGACAAGCAGCCACAGGCAAAGGTGGGAAGACAAACAACTCCGCCACCATCTCCACCACCATCAATGCACACATCACCGGTAGCCACTCCACCACTGATGCAATCCCCGACTCATACTGCAATGAGTCAAGATGATCCCGACGCATGGGACCTTTATGATGCTCCGGTATCTAATAACAGCCCAGACTGTTACCCTGCGATGCCGTCGCCACCTGAAGACAGTACATCCTACACGCAGGTGGTCTCAAGGGCAGCTGCTTTTCATAACGTCACCTTGCATGCAGAACCAATTGAGGATGACTTTTGGTTTAATACACTATCCTCCACTCATAGCCAATACCAAAGCTTACCTATGCTCCCTGGAATGCTAAAACACTCCAAACAAGTATTTCAGGATCCTGTAAAAGGCAGGGCCATAACTCCAAGGGTGGAGAAGAAGTACAAGCCACCGCCAACAGACCCTGTTTATATTACGCAGCAATTAACACCAGACTGTGGTTGTTGGGGCAGCTCGCAAAAGAGCAAACTCTCATACCTCGGGAGACGCTCCACCTCCAGACAAGGAGAGTCGCAAATTCGACGCTGCAGGGAAAAGGGTTGCAGCACAAGCAGCAAACCAATGGCGCATTGCCAACACCAAGCTCTTCTGGCAAGATACGATAGAGCTCATTGGGACGAAATGCAGCATTTCATAGAACACTTACCCAAAGAGTTCCAGAAAAGGGCACAACAAGTGGTGGAAGAAGGACAAAGTATCTCAAATAATCAGATACGGTCAGCAATGGATGCAGCAGATACAGCTGCAAGGACAGTAAACACTGCAATAACAATAAGGCGACACGCATGGTTGCGTACGTCAGGATTCAAGCCTGAAATACAACAAGCCGTGCTGAATATGCCCTTTAATGAACAGCAGTTGTTTGGGCCGGAGGTGGACACTGCTATTGAGAAACTCAAAAAAGACACTGATACGGCCAAAGCCATGGGCGCACTCTACTCCCCACAGAGCAGAGGCACATTTTGCAAGACACAATTTAGGGGATGGTTTCGAGGTCAACCTACAGAAGCCACAACCTCACAAGAAAGGCCCACTTGTCAAAGCCAATATCAGCGGGGAAGTTTTCGAGGGCAATATAGAGGGGGACAATTCCAAAAGAATAGAGGGAAGTTCCAAAGCCCCAAAACTCCTCAAAACAAGCAGTGACTTCCAAGTCACACATCCCCAACACGTAACACCTGTGGGGGGGAGACTAAGCAATTTTTACAAACATTGGGAGGAGATAACAACAGACACTTGGGTACTGGCAATTATCCAGCATGGTTATTGCATAGAATTTCTCAAATTCCCTCCAAACGTCCCACCGAAAACACACAATATGTCAAAACAACATATAGATCTTCTAGGACTAGAGGTCCAGGCATTGCTACAAAAAGGAGCAATATAATTAGTACCAATCCAACAGAAAGGAACAGGAGTTTACTCTCTGTACTTTCTCATACCCAAAAAGGACAAAACACTAAGACCTATATTAGATCTAAGAACATTAAATACCTACATCAAATCCGACCACTTTCACATGGTGACATTACAAGACGTAATCCCACTGCTCAAACAACAAGACTACATGGCAACACTAGACCTCAAGGATGCATATTTCCATATACCAATACATCCTTCACGCAGAAAGTACCTAAGATTTGTATTCCAAAGGGTACACTACCAATTCAAAGTGTTGCCATTCGGAATAACTACTGCGCCAAGAGTCTTTACAAAATGCCTGGCAGTAGTAGCTGCACATATCAGAAGGCAGCAAATATATGTGTTCCCATACCTAGACGATTGGTTAATCAAAACCAACACACTAAAACGGTGTTCACAACACACAAATTACATCATAGAAACCCTACACAAACTAGGTTTCTCAATCAACTACACAAAATCACACCTTCAGCTGTGTCAGACACAGCAATACTTAGGGGCAACAATCGACACAGCAAGAGTGATTGCCACGCCAAGTCCACAAAGAGTACAAGCATTTCACAATGTAATACAGGTCATATATCCAAACCAAAGGATACAAGTCAAAATAGTAATGAAACTCCTAGGCATGATGTCCTCATGCATAGCCATTGTCCCAAACGCAAGATTGCACATGCGGCCCTTACAACAGTGCCTAGCATCACAATGGTCACAGGCACAGGGTCAACTTCTAGATCTAGTTGATGGACCGCCAAACATACACCTTGCTTCAATGGTGGAACAATATAAATTTAAATCAAGGGCGGCCTTTTCAAGACCCAGTGCCTCAATACGTAATAACTACAGATGCCTCCATGATAGGGTGGGGAGCACACCTCAATCAACACAGCATTCAGGGGCAATGGGCCTCTCGGCAAAAACAGTTTCACATAAATCACTTAGAACTATTGGCAGTATTTCTAGCGTTAAAAGCATTTCAACCAATAATAAGCCATAAACACATTCTTGTCAAAACAGACAACATGACCACAATGTATTACCTAAACAAACAGGGAGGAACACACTCAACACAGTTGTGTCTCCTGACACAGAAAATATGGCATTGGGCGATACACAACCACATTCGCCTAATAGCACAGTTCATTCCAGGGATTCAGAATCAATTAGCAGACAATCTCTCTCTGGATCACCAACAGATCCACGAATGGGAGATTCACCCCCAAGTACTACACACTTACTTCCAAAATTGGGGAACACCACAAATAGACCTGTTTGCAACAAAACAAAACGCAAAATGCCAAAACTTTGCATCCAGGTACCCACAAGATCAGTCTCTAGGCAATGCGTTATGGATGAGTTGGTCAGGGATATTTGCATATGCTTTTCCCCCTCTCCCACTCCTTCCATATCTAGTAAACAAATTGAGTCAAAACAAACTCATACTCATAGCACCAACTTTGGCAAAACAACCTTGGCACACAACACTACTAGACATCTCAGTAGTGCCTCATATCAAACTACCAAACAGACCAGATCTGTTAACTCAACACAATCAACAGATCAGACACCCCAATCCAGCATCGCTGAATCTAGCAATTTGGCTCCTGAAGTCTTAGAGTTCGGACACTTAGACCTTACACAGGAATGTGTGGGAGTCATAAAACAAGCTAGAAAACCAACCACTAGACATTGCTATGCAAATAAGTGGAAAAGGTTTGTTTATTATTATCATAATAATCAAATTAAACCCTTACACGCATCTGCTAAAGACATCGTAAGCTACTTGCTACATTTGCAAAAGACAAAACTAGCTTTTTCATCCATTAAGATACATCTTACCGCAATTTCAGCTTACCTGCAAATTACTCACTCAACTTCACTGTTTAGGATACCAGTCATAAAAGCCTTTATGGAAGGCCTAAAAAGAATTATACCACCAAGAACACCACCAGTTCCTTCATGGAACCTCAACATTGTCTTAACGCGACTCATGGGGCCACCTTTTGAACCCATGCACTCATGTGAAATGCAATATTTTACATGGAAAGTTGCATTTCTAATTGCCATCACATCTCTAAGAAGAGTCAGTGAAATCCAAGCATTTACCATACAAGAACCATTTATTCAAATACAAAAGCATAAAGTAGTTCTACGGACAAATCCATAATTTTTACCAAAAGTCATATCACCGTTCTACTTGAATCAAACAGTAAAACTACCAGTGTTCTTCCCACAGCCAGATTCTGTAGCTGAGAGAGCACTACATACATTAGACATCAAAAGAGCGTTAATGTACTACATTGACAGAACAAAACAAATTCGGAAAACAAAACAATTATTTGTTGCTTTCCAAAAACCTCATACAGGAAATCCAATTTCCAAACAACGCATTGCTAGATGGATAGTTAAATGCATTCAAACCTGTTATCTTAAAGCAAAAAGAGAACTGCCTATTACACCGAGGACACACTCAACTAGAAAGAAAGGTGCTACCATGGCCTTTCTAGGAAACATTCCAATGACTGAAATATGTAAGGCAGTCACATGGTCTACGCCTCATACGTTTACCAAGCACTACTGTGTGGATGTGTTAACAAGCACAACAAGCCACAGTAGGACAAGCAGTACTACGAACTTTGTTTCAAACAACTTCAACTCCTACAGGCTGAACCACCGCTTTTGGGGAGATAACTGCTTACTAGTCTATGCAAAGCATGTGTATCTGCAGCTACACATGCCATCGAACGGAAAATGTCACTTACCCAGTGTACATCTGTTCGTGGCATGAGACGCTGCAGATTCACATGCGCCCACCCGCCTCCCCGGGAGCCTGTAGCCGTTTCGAAGTTGATCTTGAACATTTGTAAATTTGTAAATATATCACTTTAAACTACATTAGGTACATACATGTTTACTCCATTGCATGGGCACTATTACTATAATACACAACTCCTACCTCACCCTCTGCGGGGAAAACAATCTAAGATGGAGTCGACGCCCATGCGCAATGGAGCCGAAAGGGGAGGAGTCCCTCGATCTCGTGACTCGAAAAGACTTCTTCGAAGAAAAACAACTTGTAACACTCCGAGCCCAACACTAGATGGCGGGATGTGCAAAGCATGTGAATCTGCAGCGTCTCATGCCACAAATAGATGTACACTAGGTAAGTGACATTTTCCATCTATATATATATGTTCGGTGGCATGTGTAGCTGCAGATACACATGCTGTGCATTATCCTGCCATCTAGTGTTGGGCTCGGAGTGTTACAAGTTGTTTTTCTTCGAAGAAGTCTTTTCGAGTCACGAGACCGAGGGACTCCTCCCTTTCAGCTCCATTGCGCATGGGCGTCGACTCCATCTTAGATTGTTTTCTTTCCGCCATCGGGTTCGGACGTGTTCCTCTTCGCTCCGTATTTCGAATCAGGAAAGTTAGCTAAATATCGAAAATTTGATGGTATTGTTCACGCTCGGTACCGGTTTAGTGTTAGCGTATCGACACCGACAGTAGAAGCGCTCCGGCGGCCCTTCGGGGCTTCCGCTCTTCAGCGGGGCCTGGTCGACCCGATCGCATCCATCGACGAAACTAATGGACCGGACCCCCTTCCGCTGTCCGAAGGGCCACTTGAAGTATCCCTATACAGACCAACACTTGGTCTGTAATCTGTGTTTATCACCAGAACACAGGGAGGATACTTGTGAGGCCTGCCGGGCGTTTCGATCAAAAAAAGACCCTACGTGATCGAAGAGAGAGAAGACTTCAAATGGCATCGACGCCGAGAGAACAACTCGACGTCGAAGAGGAGGAAAGAATTTCCATTCAGGGGACGGACTCTGACGGATCCGAAAGCGAACGACCCACGATGGTGCAGAAAACAGTGAGTAAAACTGCCCTGTCCAAAACTCACACAAAGATCGTAAAGGCCAAGGGCATGCCACCGCCAGCAGGCCATGGCTTAACCCATCGAAAAGAAGGTGACCAAACATTGGCACCGAAAAAGGCCAAAGAATTGCCGAAGACATCCGACTCCGGTCGAGATTCAGGCACCGAACGATCTCAGCACCGAGAGTTCGACTCACCCAAGGTGAGAAAAGTCATTTCGGAACCGAAAAAAGCGGCTTCTGAGCAGAAAAGAAGCTCTTACACAGAAGAGCAAGGACTTTCCAGCCAAATGCAAAAACAAAGATTTGAGCAGGAAACAAGTATGGGGGAACCAGACCATACGCAAAGGAGGTTGCATATCCAGAAAGAGACTGGAAAAATACAAACTCTTCCTCCAATCAAAACCAAAAGAAAGCTGGCATTTCAAGAGTCAGAAATGCAGCCAAAGGCGAAAGTGGCCAGAGATAAAACCCCACCACCGAGGTTTTTGCCACAACCTTCCCCACTACACTCACCACAGCTGTCCCCGGTAACAATACCTCCAATACAGTCACCTACACATACAGGGATGACACAGGATGATCCGGATGCATGGGACTTATATGATGCTCCAGTATCAGACAACAGCCCAGATTGTTACCCAACAAGGCCGCCACCTCCAGAGGACAGTACTGCATATACGCAGGTACTATCAAGGGCAGCTACGTTCCACAATGTATCAATGCATTGAGAGCCAATAGAGGATGATTTCCTGTTCAACACCTTGGCATCCACCCACACTTCCTACCAGAGTCTGCTAATGCTCCCGCGCATGCTCAAGCACGCAAAACAGGTATTCCAGGAGCCAGTGAAAGGAAGGGCTATCACGCCTAGGGTGGAGGAAAAAATGCAAGCCTCCCCCAATGGACCCTGTGTTTATAACACAGCAACGTACACCAGACTCAGTGGTTGTAGGAGCAGCAACAAAGAGGGCAAACTCTCAATCGTCAGGAGATGCTCCACCGCCTGACAAAGAGAGTAGGAAGTTTGATGCAGCGGGCAAATGAGTGGCAGCACAGGCAGCCAATCAATGGCGGATCGCAAACTCACAAGCCCTACTGGCTTGCTACGACAGGGCACACTGGGACGAGATGCAACATATCATACAGCACTTGCCCAAAGAACACCAGAAACGTGTCCAACAGGTTGTGGAAGAAGGACAAGCAATATCCAACAACCAAATAAGGTCCGCATTAGACACAGCAGACACAGCAGCACGAACAGTCAACACTGTGGCAACCATTCGCGGGCATGCATGGTTACGTAGCTCAGGATTCAAGCCAGAAATCCAACAAGTTGTGTGAAACATGCCTTTTAACCAAGAACAATTGTTTGGGCCAGAAGTGGACACAGCAATTGAAAAATTAAAGAAGGATACGGACACGGCCAAAGCCATGGGCGCGCTCTACTCACCACAAAGCAGAGGCACATTTAGAAAGCTACAATTTAGAGGGGGGTTTCGTATGCAAACAAAAGAGCCTTCCACTTCGCAAACCAGACTCACCTATCAGGGACAATACCAGAGAGGAGGGTTTCGAGGCTCATATAGGGGTTGACAATTCCCAAGAGCAAGGGGAAAATTCCAAACACCTAAGACAAGTCAAACCAGTGACTTCAATGTCATAAAACCCCAACACTTAACACCAGTGGGGGGGGACTTACTGCATACTACCAAAACTGGACACACATAACTATGGATGCATGGGTCCTAGCCATTATCCAACATGGTTATTGCATAGAATTCATAAATTTCCCGCCAGATGTACCCCCAAGGGCACACAATATGTCCAAACAACACTTAGACCTGTTACAACTAGAAGTCCAAGCATTGTTACAAAAACAAGCAATAGAACTGGTACCCAACCATCAAAAAGGAACAGGTGTCTACTCCCTGTATTTTCTAATTCCAAAGAAAGACAAAACGTTAAGACCCATATTAGACCTCAGAACGCTGAATCTCTTCATCAAGTCGGATCACGTCCACATGGTAACACTTCAAGACTTGGTTCCCTTACTAAAAAAAAGAGGACTGCATGTCAGCGTTAGATCTCAAGGATGCATACTTTCACATACCCATACATCCTTCTCACAGAAAATACTTAAGGTTTGTAATACACGGCGTGCACTATCAATTCAAAGTGTTAGCGTTCAGGATAACAACAGCCCCAAGGGTATTCACAAAATGACTTGCAGTAGTAGCCGCTCACATAAGGAGACAGCACATGCACGTATTCCCATACTTAGATGACTGGTTAATAAAAACCAGCACTCAACAACAGTGTCTTCTTCACACGCAATACGTTATAGAAACTCTACACAAACTAGGATTTTCTATAAATTACCAAAAATCACATCTGCAGCCATCCCAAATACAACAATACTTGGGAGCAACACTCAACAAACAAAAAGCGATTGCCACTCCAAGTCCACAAAGGGTACAAGCGTTCCAAAATATAACATTAAACATACAGCCAAACCAACACTACCAAGTAAGGTTTGTAATGAAACTTCTAGGCATGATGTCTTCATGCATAGCCATTGTCCCAAACGCGAGATTACACATGCGGCCGTTACAACAGTGCCTAGCAAAACAATGGACACAAGCACAGGGTCAACTCCAAGATCTAGTGTTGGTAGACCGCCAGACACACTTCTCGCTTCAGTGGTGGAACCCTATAAATTTAAACCAAGGGCGGCCATTCCAGGACCCAGTGCCTCAAGACGTGATCACAACAGATGCTTCCATGATAGGGTGGGGAGCACACCTCAACCAGCACACCATACAGGGACAATCAACAAAAAAAACTGCACATAAATCATTTAGAACTGTTGGCAGGGTTTCTAGCATTAAAAGCATTTCAACCACTGGTAGCCCACAAACACATTCTTGTCAAAACCGACAACATGACGACAATGTATTACCTCAACAAACAGGGGGGAACACACTCATCACAACTATGCCTCCTTGCACAAAAGATTTGGCATTGGGCAATTCACAACAACATGCGCCTAATAGCGCAATATATTCCAGGCATTCACAATCAATTAGCGGACAATCTCAGTCGAGATCACCAGCAAACTCACGAGTGGGAAATACATCCCCAGATACTACAAGAATACTTTCACCAGTGGGGGGCACCAGACATAGATCTGTTTGCCACAGAACAAAACGCAAAATGCCAAAACTTCGCGTCCAGGTACCCACACCCTCAGTCCAAGGGCAATGCTCTATGGATCAATTGGTCAGGGATATTTGCTTACTCATTCTTTTTCTAGTCAACAAACTGAGTCAAAACAAACTTAAACTAATACCCAGAGCACCAACGTGGGCACGCCAACCGTGGTACACCACACTGTTGGACCTCTCAGCAGTACCTCACATCAAACTCCCAAACAGACCAGATGTTAACACAACATAAACATCAGATCAGGCACCCCAATCCAGAAACGCTCAACCTAGCACAAGTCTTCCAGGACAAGTCATTACAGAACTTACATGGAGCTGCACTGTGATCAGCTCCTGTTACTTTCATAGCTTTTAAAAAGCTAATTTCCAAAGTGGCACATCACATATCAAGGCTGGCAGACAAACAAAAAACTGGCCTTTGGCACACGTCTGGTTGGTTTTAAATAACTACATCAAACTGGGACCACAACCTATCATACATTTCTGCATGTGAAGCCTTGTTAATCATCCAATATAGTTTAGGTGGTTTGCCAACCTTGGACTGCATACCCGTGGGGATAAGGAAAAACACCAGCCTACTATGCAGGGTCTGCCAATCCTGCAGCAAAACAATTGCCTGCATTTGCCATGTCCTAACAGTGGGCATTTCTAAAAAAAAAACAATTCCAGGCTGCCGGGAATCCACTCCTGTGGACCTGCTGTAATTATATATGTTAAAGCAAAGCACCGAATACCCAAGCGAGATTTCATTCATGCAAGCATTTGAGAAACTAATATGCTCTGTAGACCTATGCGAATTGTATGTGAACAATGCACATTAGGCCCATGCTCTGAGAACCCTTCACTCACTTATGAGCAACCACTGGTGATTGTTTACAAACCTGGTTGTCTCATAGGCATCTGATCCACCACATAGGTGATCTTTCCACACAAGTGACAAATTAAAGGCTCAGCGATAGCCAGAGACAAATCTTAGCGTGGACTGATTAATCCTTTTTTATAATGCCATAATTTAGATTAGCATAATGTTAAAAGCATGAGATCTTTTTTAGTGAATTCAAATGGCAAGTGATGAATTGGAGAATAAGTAATAGGCAAAGATGAATTTTGGGATGGTTTGTTTTATTTTTTAACAATAAAGCCCCATTTTAATCGTATAATATGACTGGCACAGTGTTGACCGCTTGAGATTACTTTAAAGATAAATAATGGCTATTTGATGGCAGTGATGTGCTGAATCCTTTTTTGTAAATATGGTTTTAATTAACTAAAAATAAAAGGAAACTATTTATGAGTTAGTCAATAAACCTAAGGTATCTTTAACCTCTACCATTTGCTGACTGACACTCTGAAAAGCAACCAATGAACATCTCAACAGAGTGAAGTCCTATTTGAGTTCCTTGAATTTAAAAACTCCATTATCTGTGACATTCTGTCCTATGCACCAGACCCATTGCCCTACTGACCCACCACTCTCCTACTACTACCTGCATACATCTCCTTCAAACCCCTAGAGACCGATGAGATACAAATTATGGCTGACAAAATAAGTGTGCATTTTCACCTAAGGCTCATGCTCTGTGCCATGCTTTAAATATAAATGCCTCCCTCTGATCAGGAGTCCTGTCTGATCCTCTTAAGCATGCTATCATCACCTCAGTTCTTCAAAAACACGAATGCAGATCCCAAGATATTGGTTAACTAAAGGCCCATAGCTAAAAGTCTCCTTTCTCAACAAGATCCACAGAAAAGAGGTGATGAAACAGCTTTAAAGAGTAAGGGGAACTAAACATCTCCTCAACCACTACCAGCCTGACTTTAGACGTGCAAGTAACTTTGAAACTTCAATTGTCCACAAAAAGGAGAGGCACCCTACTCCCAATGGCTTTAGTAAGAGAGTATCACCCATACTGTATACTGGGTCCAATCTTTTCCTTCCAACTGCAGTCAGAAAATCAGGATAGGAACAGCTGAATTGTCTACACTTTTGGTGTCCCCAAAGTATCATCTGGATCCTGCCTTTTGTTAAACATCTATATGTGATGCCTTGAACTACTTCTCAAGCAGTAGCAACTAAACTTCCAAATATATCTAGAGGACACAAGAAATCCCTGTTCAGATGGACAACAACTGAAATAGCTCGAACATCGCATTGTGTGTGTACCACTTCCTCCACTGGATGAAGGAGACCTTCCACCGCATGAGTGGAGCAATGACAGATCTTTCTAATGGGAGAAGGTGAGATTTTCCAGTGTGAATCTTTTCTGTATTTACATGTGCATAATTTTGGCTTCTTGTGGTAGGGTCTGGAGCGGTCTCCTTTTTGTTTGAGTGCTGTCATTGTCTACCAGGAAGCCTCTGAATGTGGTGGCCACCTTCAGATTCTTTTTTTCACCATTGGGTCTACAATCCAGAGCTCTGGCCCGAAAGCACAAAAATCTACATCTTGCGTAAAAGAACAGAGGAAACGCATGCAGAAACATTTGGCACTGGGGAAGGCTCTGACATCTAGGAGGTCAAGCAGGAGAGGATGTGAAAAGAACACCTAAGGATAGCAAGCCAAAAAACAGTAGTTAATACCTCAGCCCCAGGCCCAGCCAAAACATTTGACTTGAGGCCTTTGAAGAAGACATCTACATCAAAGCAAAGCATTGGCTTTTGAGGAAAAAACACTAGCATAAGAAACACCATGGGTGTAAGGAAATGCCTCCTTGGCATGGTTGCCCCCTGACTTTTTGCCTTTGCTGATGCTATGTTTACAATTGAAAGTGTGCTGAGGCCTGCTAACCAGGCCCCAGCACCAGTGTTCTTTCCCTAACCTGTACTTTTGTATCCACAATTGGCAGACCCTGGCATCCAGATAAGTCCCTTGTAACTGGTACTTCTAGTACCAAGGGCCCTGATGCCAAGGAAGGTCTCTAAGGGCTGCAGCATGTCTTATGCCACCCTGGAGACCTCTCACTCAGCACAGACACACTGCTTGCCAGCTTGTGTGTGCTAGTGAGAACAAAACGAGTAAGTCGACATGGCACTCCCCTCAGGGTGCCATGCCAGCCTCTCACTGCCTATGCAAGTATAGGTCAGTCACCCCTCTAGCAGGCCTTACAGCCCTAAGGCAGGGTGCACTATACCATAGGTGAGGGTACCAGTGCATGAGCATGGTACCCCTACAGTGTCTAAACAAAACCTTAGACATTGTAAGTGCAGGGTAGCCATAAGAGTATATGGTCTGGGAGTTTGTCAAACACGAACTCCACAGCACCATAATGGCTACACTGAAAACTGGGAAGTTTGGTATCAAACTTCTCAGCACAATAAATGCACACTGATGCCAGTGTACATTTTATTGCAAAATACACCCCAGAGGGCACCTTAGAGGTGCCCCCTGAAACTTAACCGACTATCTGTGTAGGCTGACTAGTTCCAGCAGCCTGCCACACTAGAGACATGTTGCTGGCCCCATGGGGAGAGTGCCTTTGTCACTCTGAGGCCAGTAACAAAGCCTGCACTGGGTGGAGATGCTAACACCTCCCCCAGGCAGGAGCTGTAACACCTGGCGGTGAGCCTCAAAGGCTCACCCCTTTGTCCCAGCACCGCAGGACACTCCAGCTAGTGGAGTTGCCCGCCCCCTCCGGCCCGGCCCCCACTTTTGGCGGCAAGGCCGGAGAAAATAATGAGAATAACAAGGAGGAGTCACTGGCCAGTCAGGACAGCCCCTAAGGTGTCCTGAGCTGAGGTGACTCTAACTTTTAGAAATCCTCCATCTTGCAGATGGAGGATTCCCCCAATAGGGTTAGGATTGTGACCCCCTCCCCTTGGGAGGAGGCACAAAGAGGGTGTACCCACCCTCAGGGCTAGTAGCCATTGGCTACTAACCCCCCAGACCTAAACACGCCCTTAAATTTAGTATTTAAGGGCTACCCTGAACCCTAGAAAATTAGATTCCTGCAACTACAAGAAGAAGGACTGCCTAGCTGAAAACCCCTGCAGAGGAAGACCAGAAGACAACAACTGCCTTGGCTCCAGAAACTCACCGGCCTGTCTCCTGCCTTCCAAAGAACTCTGCTCCAGCGACGCCTTCCAAGGGACCAGCGACCTCTGAATCCTCTGAGGACTGCCCTGCTTCGAAAAAGACAAGAAACTCCTGAGGACAGCGGACCTGCTCCAAAAAGACTGCAACTTTGTTTCGAGGAGCAGCTTTAAAGACCCTGCAATCTCCCCGCAAGAAGCGTGAGACTTGCAACACTGCACCCGGCGACCCCGACTCGGCTGGTGGAGAACCAACACCTCAGGGAGGACCCCCGGACTACTCTACGACTGTGAGTACCAAAACCTGTCCCCCCTGAGCCCCCACAGCGCCGCCTGCAGAGGGAATCCCGAGGCTTCCCCTGACCGCGACTCTCTGAAACCTAAGTCCCGACGCCTGGAAAAGACCCTGCACCTGCAGCCCCCAGGACCTGAAGGACCGGACTTTCACTGGAGAAGTGACCCCCAGGAGTCCCTCTCCCTTGCCCAAGTGGAGGTTTCCCCGAGGAAGCTCCCCCTTGCCTGCCTGCAGCGCTGAAGAGATCCGTTGATCTCTCATAGACTAACATTGCAAACCCGACGCTTGTTTCTACACTGCACCCGGCCGCCCCTGCGCTGCTGAGGGTGAAATTTCTGTGTGGGCTTGTGTCCCCCCCGGTGCCCTACAAAACCCCCCTGGTCTGCCCTCCGAAGACGCGGGTACTTACCTGCAAGCAGACCGGAACCGGGGCACCCCCTTCTCTCCATTCTAGCCTATGCGTTTTGGGCACCACTTTGAACTCTGCACCTGACCGGCCCTGAGCTGCTGGTGTGGTGACTTTGGGGTTGCTCTGAACCCCCAACGGTGGGCTACCTTGGACCAAGAACTGAACCCTGTAAGTGTCTTACTTACCTGGTAAAACTAACAAAAACTTACCTCCCCCAGGAACTGTGAAAATTGCACTGTGTCCACTTTTGAAATAGCTATTTGTCAATAACTTGAAAAGTATACATGCAATTGAAATGATTCAAAGTTCCTAATGTACTTACCTGCAATACCTTTCAAACAAGATATTACATGTTAAATTTGAACCTGTGGTTCTTAAAATAAACTAAGAAAATATATTTTTCTATAACAAAACCTATTGGCTGGATTTGTCTCTGAGTGTGTGTACCTCATTTATTGTCTATGTGTATGTACAACAAATGCTTAACACTACTCCTTGGATAAGCCTACTGCTCGACCACACTACCACAAAATAGAGCATTAGTATTATCTCTTTTTACCACTATTTTACCTCTAAGGGGAACCCTTGGACTCTGTGCATGCTATTCCTTACTTTGAAATAGCACATACAGAGCCAACTTCCTACATTGGTGGATCAGCGGTGGGGTACAAGACTTTGCATTTGCTGGACTACTCAGCCAATACCTGATCACACGACAAATTCCAAAATTGTCATTAGAAATTGATTTTTGCAATTTGAAAAGTTTTCTAAATTCTTAAAAGACCTGCTAGGGCCTTGTGTTAGATCCTGTTTAGCATTTCTTTTAGAGTTTAAAAGTTTGTAAAAGTTTGAAATAGATTCTAGAACCAGTTGTAGATTCTTAAAAAGTATTCCAACTTTTAGAAGCAAAATGTCTAGCACAGATGTGACTGTGGTGGAACTCGACACCACACCTTACCTCCATCTTAAGATGAGGGAGCTAAGGTCACTCTGTAAAATAAAGAAAATGACAATGGGCCTCAAACCTACCAAAATACAGCTCCAGGAGCTTTTGGCAGAGTTTGAAAAGGCCAACCCCTCTGAGGGTGGCAACTCAGAGGAAGAGGATAGTGACTTGGAGGAAAATTCCCCCCTACCAGTCCTATCTAGGGAGAACAGGGTCTCTCAAACCCTGACTCCAACAATAATAGTCAGAGATGCTGGTTCCCTCACAGGAGAGACCAACACCTCTGAAATCACTGAGGATAACTCCAGTGAAGAGGACATCCAGTTAGCCAGGATGGCCAAAAGATTGGCTTTGGAAAGACAGATCCTAGCCATAGAGAGGGAAAGACAAGAGATGGGCCTAGGACCCATCAATGGTGGCAGCAACATAAATAGGGTCAGAGATTCTCCTGACATGTTGAAAATCCCTAAAGGGATTGTAACTAAATATGAAGATGGTGATGACATCACCAAATGGTTCACAGCTTTTGAGAGGGCTTGTGTAACCAGAAAAGTGAACAGATCTCACTGGGGTGCTCTCCTTTGGGAAATGTTCACAGGAAAGTGTAGGGATAGACTCCTCACACTCTCTGGACAAGATGCAGAATCTTATGACCTCATGAAGGGTACCCTGATTGAGGGCTTTGGATTCTCCACTGAGGAGTATAGGATTAGATTCAGGGGGGCTCAAAAATCCTCGAGCCAGACCTGGGTTGACTTTGTAGACTACTCAGTAAAAACACTAGATGGTTGGATTCAAGGCAGTGGTGTAAGTAATTATGATGGGCTGTACAATTTATTTGTGAAAGAACACCTGTTAAGTAATTGTTTCAATGATAAACTGCATCAGCATCTGGTAGACCTAGGACCAATTTCTCCCCAAGAATTGGGAAAGAAGGCGGACCATTGGGTCAAGACTAGGGTGTCCAAAACTTCCACAGGGGGTGACCAAAAGAAAGGGGTCACAAAACCTCCCCAGGGGAAAGGTGGTGAGACAGCCAAAAATAAAAATAGTCAAGAGTCTTCTAAAGGCCCCCAAAAACCTGCACAGGAGGGTGGGCCCAGAGCCTCTTCACAAAACAATCCTGGGTACAAGGGTAAAAACTTTGATCCCAAAAAGGCCTGGTGTCGAAACTGTAGTCAGTCTGGACACCAAACTGGAGACAAGGCCTGTCCCAAGAAAAGTTCCACTCCAAACTCCAATCCAGGTAACACTGGAATGGCTAGTCTCCAAGTGGGATCAACAGTGTGCCCAGAGCAAATCAGGGTCCACACTGAAGCTACTCTAGTCTCCGAGGGTGGGGTGGATTTAGCCACACTAGCTGCCTGGCCCCCTAACATGCAAAAATACAGGCAGCAGCTCTTTATTAATGGGACAAGTGTAGAGGGCCTGAGGGATACAGGTGCCAGTGTCACCATGGTGACAGAGAAACTGGTTTCCCCTGGCCAATACCTGACTGGAAAAACTTATACAGTCACCAATGCTGACAATCAAACTAAAGCACATCCCATGGCAATGGTAACTTTAGAATTGGGAGGGGTCAATGGCCTGAAACAGGTGGTGGTCTCCTCAAACATCTCAGTAGACTGTCTGCTTGGAAATGACCTGGAGTCCTCAGCATGGGCTGAGGTAGAGCTAAAAACCCATGCAGCCATATTGGGTATCCCTGAACTGGTGTGTGTAAAAACAAGAGCACAATGCAAGGCACAGGGTGAAAAAGTAGAGCTGGAGTCTGGAAAAGTGGCCCAGCCTACCAAGAGAAAAGGAAAGTCAGTTGGGAAACCAACTGCAACACAGTCAGAAAAAGAGAACCTCTCTTCTCAGGAAGAAGTTCTGCCCTCTGAGGGAACTGAGCCTTTGGAGCTTGAACCTTATCAGGTTGAGCTCTTAGGCCCAGGGGGACCCTCAAGGGAGGAGCTGTGTAAGGGACAAGAAACCTGTCCCTCTCTTGAAGGCCTTAGGCAGCAAGCTGCTGAAGAGTCCAAGGGCAAGAAAAATGGAACACATAGGGTCTATTGGGAAGATGGACTCCTGTACACTGAGGCCAGAGACCCCAAACCTGGTGCCACTAGGAGAGTGGTAGTGCCTCAGTCGTTCAGAGAGTTTATTCTGACCTTGGCCCATGATATTCCCCTTGCTGGGCATTTGGGACAAACCAAGACGTGGGAGAGGTTAGTCAACCACTTCTACTGGCCCAATATGTCCCAGAAGGTTAAGGAGTTTTGCCTCTCCTGCCCCACCTGTCAATCCAGTGGTAAGACAGGTGGGCACCCAAAGGCCCCCCTCATTCCACTTCCAGTACTGGGGGTCCCCTTTGAAAGAGTGGGTGTGGACATAGTTGGTCCACTGGAACCTCCCACAGCCTCAGGAAATATGTACATCCTAGTAGTAGTGGATCATGCTACTAGGTATCCTGAAGCTATTCCCCTTAGGTCGACTACTGCCCCTGCAGTAGCCAAGGCCCTCATTGGTATCTTTACCAGAGTGGGTTTCCCTAAGGAGGTGGTGTCTGACAGAGGTACCAACTTCATGTCAGCATACCTAAAACACATGTGGAATGAGTGTGGAGTGACTTACAAATTCACTACACCATACCATCCACAAACTAATGGCTTAGTTGAGAGATTCAACAAGACATTAAAAGGCATGATCATGGGGCTCCCAGAAAAACTCAAAAGGAGATGGGATGTCCTCTTGCCATGTCTGCTTTTCGCTTACAGAGAGGTGCCACAGAAGGAAGTAGGATTCTCACCCTTTGAACTTCTGTTTGGTCACCCTGTAAGGGGACCACTTGCTCTTGTTAAAGAAGGCTGGGAGAGACCTCTTCATGAGCCTAAACAAGACATAGTGGACTATGTACTTGGCCTTCGCTCTAGAATGGCAGAGTACATGGAAAAGGCAACCAAAAACCTTGAGGCCAGCCAACAGCTCCAGAAGTTTTGGTATGACCAAAAGGCTGCACTGGTTGAGTTCCAACCAGGGCAGAAAGTCTGGGTTCTGGAGCCTGTGGCTCCCAGGGCACTCCAGGACAAATGGAGTGGCCCTTACCCAGTGCTAGAAAGGAAGAGTCAGGTCACCTACCTGGTGGACCTGGGCACAAGCAGGAGCCCCAAGAGGGTGATCCATGTGAACCGCCTTAAGCTCTTCCATGACAGGGCTGATGTGAATCTGTTGATGGTAACAGATGAGGATCAGGAGGCAGAGAGTGAACCTCTCCCTGATCTTCTGTCATCAGACCCAAAAGATGGCTCAGTAGATGGAGTGATCTACTCAGACACCCTCTCTGGCCAACAGCAAGCTGATTGTAGGAGAGTCCTACAGCAGTTTCCTGAACTCTTCTCCTTAACCCCTGGTCAGACACACCTGTGTACCCATGATGGGGACACAGGAGACAGCATGCCTGTCAAAAACAAAATCTTTAGACAGTCTGACCATGTTAAGGAAAGCATCAAGGTGGAAGTCCACAAGATGCTGGAATTGGGAGTAATTGAGCGCTCTGACAGCCCCTGGGCTAGCCCAGTGGTCTTAGTCCCCAAACCTCACACCAAAGATGGAAAGAAAGAGATGAGGTTTTGTGTGGACTACAGAGGGCTCAATTCTGTCACCAAGACAGATGCTCATCCAATTCCTAGAGCTGATGAGCTCATAGATAAATTAGGTGCTGCCAAATTCCTAAGTACCTTTGACTTGACAGCAGGGTACTGGCAAATAAAAATGCACCTGGAGCAAAAGAGAAAACAGCATTCTCCACACCTGATGGGCATTATCAGTTTACTGTTATGCCCTTTGGTTTAAAGAATGCCCCTGCCACCTTCCAAAGGTTGGTGAATCAAGTCCTTGCTGGCTTGGAGTCCTTTAGCACAGCTTATCTTGATGATATTGCTGTCTTTAGCTCCACCTGGCAGGATCACCTGGTCCACCTGAAGAAGGTTTTGAAGGCTCTGCAATCTGCAGGCCTCTCTATCAAGGCATCCAAATGCCAGATAGGGCAGGGAACTGTGGTTTACTTGGGCCACCTTGTAGGTGGAGGCCAAGTTCAGCCACTCCAACCCAAGATCCAGACTATTCTGGACTGGGTAGCTCCAAAAACCCAGACTCAAGTCAGGGCATTCCTTGGCTTGACTGGGTATTACAGGAGGTTTGTGAAGGGATATGGATCCATTGTGACAGCCCTCACTGAACTCACCTCCAAGAAAATGCCCAAGAAAGTGAACTGGACTGTGGAATGCCAACAGGCCTTTGACACCCTGAAACAAGCAATGTGCTCAGCACCAGTTCTAAAAGCTCCAGATTATTCTAAGCAGTTCATTGTGCAGACAGATGCCTCTGAACATGGGATAGGGGCAGTTTTGTCCCAAACAAATGATGATGGCCTTGACCAGCCTGTTGCTTTCATTAGCAGGAGGTTACTCCCCAGGGAGCAGCGTTGGAGTGCCATTGAGAGGGAGGCCTTTGCTGTGGTTTGGTCCCTGAAGAAGCTGAGACCATACCTCTTTGGGACTCACTTCCTAGTTCAAACTGACCACAGACCTCTCAAATGGCTGATGCAAATGAAAGGTGAAAATCCTAAACTGTTGAGGTGGTCCATCTCCCTACAGGGAATGGACTTTATAGTGGAACACAGACCTGGGACTGCCCATGCCAATGCAGATGGCCTTTCCAGGTTCTTCCACTTAGAAAATGAAGACTCTCTTGGGAAAGGTTAGTCTCATCCTCTTTCGTTTGGGGGGGGTTGTGTAAGGAAATGCCTCCTTGGCATGGTTGCCCCCTGACTTTTTGCCTTTGCTGATGCTATGTTTACAATTGAAAGTGTGCTGAGGCCTGCTAACCAGGCCCCAGCACCAGTGTTCTTTCCCTAACCTGTACTTTTGTATCCACAATTGGCAGACCCTGGCATCCAGATAAGTCCCTTGTAACTGGTACTTCTAGTACCAAGGGCCCTGATGCCAAGGAAGGTCTCTAAGGGCTGCAGCATGTCTTATGCCACCCTGGAGACCTCTCACTCAGCACAGACACACTGCTTGCCAGCTTGTGTGTGCTAGTGAGAACAAAACGAGTAAGTCGACATGGCACTCCCCTCAGGGTGCCATGCCAGCCTCTCACTGCCTATGCAAGTATAGGTCAGTCACCCCTCTAGCAGGCCTTACAGCCCTAAGGCAGGGTGCACTATACCATAGGTGAGGGTACCAGTGCATGAGCATGGTACCCCTACAGTGTCTAAACAAAACCTTAGACATTGTAAGTGCAGGGTAGCCATAAGAGTATATGGTCTGGGAGTTTGTCAAACACGAACTCCACAGCACCATAATGGCTACACTGAAAACTGGGAAGTTTGGTATCAAACTTCTCAGCACAATAAATGCACACTGATGCCAGTGTACATTTTATTGCAAAATACACCCCAGAGGGCACCTTAGAGGTGCCCCCTGAAACTTAACCGACTATCTGTGTAGGCTGACTAGTTCCAGCAGCCTGCCACACTAGAGACATGTTGCTGGCCCCATGGGGAGAGTGCCTTTGTCACTCTGAGGCCAGTAACAAAGCCTGCACTGGGTGGAGATGCTAACACCTCCCTCAGGCAGGAGCTGTAACACCTGGCGGTGAGCCTCAAAGGCTCACCCCTTTGTCACAGCACCGCAGGACACTCCAGCTAGTGGAGTTGCCCGCCCCCTCCGGCCCGGCCCCCACTTTTGGCGGCAAGGCCGGAGAAAATAATGAGAATAACAAGGAGGAGTCACTGGCCAGTCAGGACAGCCCCTAAGGTGTCCTGAGCTGAGGTGACTCTAACTTTTAGAAATCCTCCATCTTGCAGATGGAGGATTCCCCCAATAGGGTTAGGATTGTGACCCCCTCCCCTTGGGAGGAGGCACAAAGAGGGTGTACCCACCCTCAGGGCTAGTAGCCATTGGCTACTAACCCCCCAGACCTAAACACGCCCTTAAATTTAGTATTTAAGGGCTACCCTGAACCCTAGAAAATTAGATTCCTGCAACTACAAGAAGAAGGACTGCCTAGCTGAAAACCCCTGCAGAGGAAGACCAGAAGACAACAACTGCCTTGGCTCCAGAAACTCACCGGCCTGTCTCCTGCCTTCCAAAGAACTCTGCTCCAGCGACGCCTTCCAAGGGACCAGCGACCTCTGAATCCTCTGAGGACTGCCCTGCTTCGAAAAAGACAAGAAACTCCTGAGGACAGCGGACCTGCTCCAAAAAGACTGCAACTTTGTTTCGAGGAGCAGCTTTAAAGACCCTGCAATCTCCCCGCAAGAAGCGTGAGACTTGCAACACTGCACCCGGCGACCCCGACTCGGCTGGTGGAGAACCAACACCTCAGGGAGGACCCCCGGACTACTCTACGACTGTGAGTACCAAAACCTGTCCCCCCTGAGCCCCCACAGCGCCGCCTGCAGAGGGAATCCCGAGGCTTCCCCTGACCGCGACTCTCTGAAACCTAAGTCCCGACGCCTGGAAAAGACCCTGCACCCGCAGCCCCCAGGACCTGAAGGACCGGACTTTCACTGGAGAAGTGACCCCCAGGAGTCCCTCTCCCTTGCCCAAGTGGAGGTTTCCCTGAGGAAGCTCCCCCTTGCCTGCCTGCAGCGCTGAAGAGATCCGTTGATCTCTCATAGACTAACATTGCAAACCCGACGCTTGTTTCTACACTGCACCCGGCCGCCCCTGCGCTGCTGAGGGTGAAATTTCTGTGTGGGCTTGTGTCCCCCCCGGTGCCCTACAAAACCCCCCTGGTCTGCCCTCCGAAGACGCGGGTACTTACCTGCAAGCAGACCGGAACCGGGGCACCCCCTTCTCTCCATTCTAGCCTATGCGTTTTGGGCACCACTTTGAACTCTGCACCTGACCGGCCCTGAGCTGCTGGTGTGGTGACTTTGGGGTTGCTCTGAACCCCCAACGGTGGGCTACCTTGGACCAAGAACTGAACCCTGTAAGTGTCTTACTTACCTGGTAAAACTAACAAAAACTTACCTCCCCCAGGAACTGTGAAAATTGCACTGTGTCCACTTTTGAAATAGCTATTTGTCAATAACTTGAAAAGTATACATGCAATTGAAATGATTCAAAGTTCCTAATGTACTTACCTGCAATACCTTTCAAACAAGATATTACATGTTAAATTTGAACCTGTGGTTCTTAAAATAAACTAAGAAAATATATTTTTCTATAACAAAACCTATTGGCTGGATTTGTCTCTGAGTGTGTGTACCTCATTTATTGTCTATGTGTATGTACAACAAATGCTTAACACTACTCCTTGGATAAGCCTACTGCTCGACCACACTACCACAAAATAGAGCATTAGTATTATCTCTTTTTACCACTATTTTACCTCTAAGGGGAACCCTTGGACTCTGTGCATGCTATTCCTTACTTTGAAATAGCACATACAGAGCCAACTTCCTACATTGGTGGATCAGCGGTGGGGTACAAGACTTTGCATTTGCTGGACTACTCAGCCAATACCTGATCACACGACAAATTCCAAAATTGTCATTAGAAATTGATTTTTGCAATTTGAAAAGTTTTCTAAATTCTTAAAAGACCTGCTAGGGCCTTGTGTTAGATCCTGTTTAGCATTTCTTTTAGAGTTTAAAAGTTTGTAAAAGTTTGAATTAGATTCTAGAACCAGTTGTAGATTCTTAAAAAGTATTCCAACTTTTAGAAGCAAAATGTCTAGCACAGATGTGACTGTGGTGGAACTCGACACCACACCTTACCTCCATCTTAAGATGAGGGAGCTAAGGTCACTCTGTAAAATAAAGAAAATGACAATGGGCCTCAAACCTACCAAAATACAGCTCCAGGAGCTTTTGGCAGAGTTTGAAAAGGCCAACCCCTCTGAGGGTGGCAACTCAGAGGAAGAGGATAGTGACTTGGAGGAAAATTCCCCCCTACCAGTCCTATCTAGGGAGAACAGGGTCTCTCAAACCCTGACTCCAAAAATAATAGTCAGAGATGCTGGTTCCCTCACAGGAGAGACCAACACCTCTGAAATCACTGAGGATAACTCCAGTGAAGAGGACATCCAGTTAGCCAGGATGGCCAAAAGATTGGCTTTGGAAAGACAGATCCTAGCCATAGAGAGGGAAAGACAAGAGATGGGCCTAGGACCCATCAATGGTGGCAGCAACATAAATAGGGTCAGAGATTCTCCTGACATGTTGAAAATCCCTAAAGGGATTGTAACTAAATATGAAGATGGTGATGACATCACCAAATGGTTCACAGCTTTTGAGAGGGCTTGTGTAACCAGAAAAGTGAACAGATCTCACTGGGGTGCTCTCCTTTGGGAAATGTTCACAGGAAAGTGTAGGGATAGACTCCTCACACTCTCTGGACAAGATGCAGAATCTTATGACCTCATGAAGGGTACCCTGATTGAGGGCTTTGGATTCTCCACTGAGGAGTATAGGATTAGATTCAGGGGGGCTCAAAAATCCTCGAGCCAGACCTGGGTTGACTTTGTAGACTACTCAGTAAAAACACTAGATGGTTGGATTCAAGGCAGTGGTGTAAGTAATTATGATGGGCTGTACAATTTATTTGTGAAAGAACACCTGTTAAGTAATTGTTTCAATGATAAACTGCATCAGCATCTGGTAGACCTAGGACCAATTTCTCCCCAAGAATTGGGAAAGAAGGCGGACCATTGGGTCAAGACTAGGGTGTCCAAAACTTCCACAGGGGGTGACCAAAAGAAAGGGGTCACAAAACCTCCCCAGGGGAAAGGTGGTGAGACAGCCAAAAATAAAAATAGTCAAGAGTCTTCTAAAGGCCCCCAAAAACCTGCACAGGAGGGTGGGCCCAGAGCCTCTTCACAAAACAATCCTGGGTACAAGGGTAAAAACTTTGATCCCAAAAAGGCCTGGTGTCGAAACTGTAGTCAGTCTGGACACCAAACTGGAGACAAGGCCTGTCCCAAGAAAAGTTCCACTCCAAACTCCAATCCAGGTAACACTGGAATGGCTAGTCTCCAAGTGGGATCAACAGTGTGCCCAGAGCAAATCAGGGTCCACACTGAAGCTACTCTAGTCTCTGAGGGTGGGGTGGATTTAGCCACACTAGCTGCCTGGCCCCCTAACATGCAAAAATACAGGCAGCAGCTCTTTATTAATGGGACAAGTGTAGAGGGCCTGAGGGATACAGGTGCCAGTGTCACCATGGTGACAGAGAAACTGGTTTCCCCTGGCCAATACCTGACTGGAAAAACTTATACAGTCACCAATGCTGACAATCAAACTAAAGCACATCCCATGGCAATGGTAACTTTAGAATGGGGAGGGGTCAATGGCCTGAAACAGGTGGTGGTCTCCTCAAACATCTCAGTAGACTGTCTGCTTGGAAATGACCTGGAGTCCTCAGCATGGGCTGAGGTAGAGCTAAAAACCCATGCAGCCATATTGGGTATCCCTGAACTGGTGTGTGTAAAAACAAGAGCACAATGCAAGGCACAGGGTGAAAAAGTAGAGCTGGAGTCTGGAAAAGTGGCCCAGCCTACCAAGAGAAAAGGAAAGTCAGTTGGGAAACCAACTGCAACACAGTCAGAAAAAGAGAACCTCTCTTCTCAGGAAGAAGTTCTGCCCTCTGAGGGAACTGAGCCTTTGGAGCTTGAACCTTATCAGGTTGAGCTCTTAGGCCCAGGGGGACCCTCAAGGGAGGAGCTGTGTAAGGGACAAGAAACCTGTCCCTCTCTTGAAGGCCTTAGGCAGCAAGCTGCTGAAGAGTCCAAGGGCAAGAAAAATGGAACACATAGGGTCTATTGGGAAGATGGACTCCTGTACACTGAGGCCAGAGACCCCAAACCTGGTGCCACTAGGAGAGTGGTAGTGCCTCAGTCGTTCAGAGAGTTTATTCTGACCTTGGCCCATGATATTCCCCTTGCTGGGCATTTGGGACAAACCAAGACGTGGGAGAGGTTAGTCAACCACTTCTACTGGCCCAATATGTCCCAGAAGGTTAAGGAGTTTTGCCTCTCCTGCCCCACCTGTCAATCCAGTGGTAAGACAGGTGGGCACCCAAAGGCCCCCCTCATTCCACTTCCAGTAGTGGGGGTCCCCTTTGAAAGAGTGGGTGTGGACATAGTTGGTCCACTGGAACCTCCCACAGCCTCAGGAAATATGTACATCCTAGTAGTAGTGGATCATGCTACTAGGTATCCTGAAGCTATTCCCCTTAGGTCGACTACTGCCCCTGCAGTAGCCAAGGCCCTCATTGGTATCTTTACCAGAGTGGGTTTCCCTAAGGAGGTGGTGTCTGACAGAGGTACCAACTTCATGTCAGCATACCTAAAACACATGTGGAATGAGTGTGGAGTGACTTACAAATTCACTACACCATACCATCCACAAACTAATGGCTTAGTTGAGAGATTCAACAAGACATTAAAAGGCATGATCATGGGGCTCCCAGAAAAACTCAAAAGGAGATGGGATGTCCTCTTGCCATGTCTGCTTTTCGCTTACAGAGAGGTGCCACAGAAGGGAGTAGGATTCTCACCCTTTGAACTTCTGTTTGGTCACCCTGTAAGGGGACCACTTGCTCTTGTTAAAGAAGGCTGGGAGAGACCTCTTCATGAGCCTAAACAAGACATAGTGGACTATGTACTTGGCCTTCGCTCTAGAATGGCAGAGTACATGGAAAAGGCAACCAAAAACCTTGAGGCCAGCCAACAGCTCCAGAAGTTTTGGTATGACCAAAAGGCTGCACTGGTTGAGTTCCAACCAGGGCAGAAAGTCTGGGTTCTGGAGCCTGTGGCTCCCAGGGCACTCCAGGACAAATGGAGTGGCCCTTACCCAGTGCTAGAAAGGAAGAGTCAGGTCACCTACCTGGTGGACCTGGGCACAAGCAGGAGCCCCAAGAGGGTGATCCATGTGAACCGCCTTAAGCTCTTCCATGACAGGGCTGATGTGAATCTGTTGATGGTAACAGATGAGGATCAGGAGGCAGAGAGTGAACCTCTCCCTGATCTTCTGTCATCAGACCCAAAAGATGGCTCAGTAGATGGAGTGATCTACTCAGACACCCTCTCTGGCCAACAGCAAGCTGATTGTAGGAGAGTCCTACAGCAGTTTCCTGAACTCTTCTCCTTAACCCCTGGTCAGACACACCTGTGTACCCATGATGTGGACACAGGAGACAGCATGCCTGTCAAAAACAAAATCTTTAGACAGTCTGACCATGTTAAGGAAAGCATCAAGGTGGAAGTCCACAAGATGCTGGAATTGGGAGTAATTGAGCGCTCTGACAGCCCCTGGGCTAGCCCAGTGGTCTTAGTCCCCAAACCTCACACCAAAGATGGAAAGAAAGAGATGAGGTTTTGTGTGGACTACAGAGGGCTCAATTCTGTCACCAAGACAGATGCTCATCCAATTCCTAGAGCTGATGAGCTCATAGATAAATTAGGTGCTGCCAAATTCCTAAGTACCTTTGACTTGACAGCAGGGTACTGGCAAATAAAAATGGCACCTGGAGCAAAAGAGAAAACAGCATTCTCCACACCTGATGGGCATTATCAGTTTACTGTTATGCCCTTTGGTTTAAAGAATGCCCCTGCCACCTTCCAAAGGTTGGTGAATCAAGTCCTTGCTGGCTTGGAGTCCTTTAGCACAGCTTATCTTGATGATATTGCTGTCTTTAGCTCCACCTGGCAGGATCACCTGGTCCACCTGAAGAAGGTTTTGAAGGCTCTGCAATCTGCAGGCCTCTCTATCAAGGCATCCAAATGCCAGATAGGGCAGGGAACTGTGGTTTACTTGGGCCACCTTGTAGGTGGAGGCCAAGTTCAGCCACTCCAACCCAAGATCCAGACTATTCTGGACTGGGTAGCTCCAAAAACCCAGACTCAAGTCAGGGCATTCCTTGGCTTGACTGGGTATTACAGGAGGTTTGTGAAGGGATATGGATCCATTGTGACAGCCCTCACTGAACTCACCTCCAAGAAAATGCCCAAGAAAGTGAACTGGACTGTGGAATGCCAACAGGCCTTTGACACCCTGAAACAAGCAATGTGCTCAGCACCAGTTCTAAAAGCTCCAGATTATTCTAAGCAGTTCATTGTGCAGACAGATGCCTCTGAACATGGGATAGGGGCAGTTTTGTCCCAAACAAATGATGATGGCCTTGACCAGCCTGTTGCTTTCATTAGCAGGAGGTTACTCCCCAGGGAGCAGCGTTGGAGTGCCATTGAGAGGGAGGCCTTTGCTGTGGTTTGGTCCCTGAAGAAGCTGAGACCATACCTCTTTGGGACTCACTTCCTAGTTCAAACTGACCACAGACCTCTCAAATGGCTGATGCAAATGAAAGGTGAAAATCCTAAACTGTTGAGGTGGTCCATCTCCCTACAGGGAATGGACTTTATAGTGGAACACAGACCTGGGACTGCCCATGCCAATGCAGATGGCCTTTCCAGGTTCTTCCACTTAGAAAATGAAGACTCTCTTGGGAAAGGTTAGTCTCATCCTCTTTCGTTTGGGGGGGGTTGTGTAAGGAAATGCCTCCTTGGCATGGTTGCCCCCTGACTTTTTGCCTTTGCTGATGCTATGTTTACAATTGAAAGTGTGCTGAGGCCTGCTAACCAGGCCCCAGCACCAGTGTTCTTTCCCTAACCTGTACTTTTGTATCCACAATTGGCAGACCCTGGCATCCAGATAAGTCCCTTGTAACTGGTACTTCTAGTACCAAGGGCCCTGATGCCAAGGAAGGTCTCTAAGGGCTGCAGCATGTCTTATGCCACCCTGGAGACCTCTCACTCAGCACAGACACACTGCTTGCCAGCTTGTGTGTGCTAGTGAGAACAAAACGAGTAAGTCGACATGGCACTCCCCTCAGGGTGCCATGCCAGCCTCTCACTGCCTATGCAAGTATAGGTCAGTCACCCCTCTAGCAGGCCTTACAGCCCTAAGGCAGGGTGCACTATACCATAGGTGAGGGTACCAGTGCATGAGCATGGTACCCCTACAGTGTCTAAACAAAACCTTAGACATTGTAAGTGCAGGGTAGCCATAAGAGTATATGGTCTGGGAGTTTGTCAAACACGAACTCCACAGCACCATAATGGCTACACTGAAAACTGGGAAGTTTGGTATCAAACTTCTCAGCACAATAAATGCACACTGATGCCAGTGTACATTTTATTGCAAAATACACCCCAGAGGGCACCTTAGAGGTGCCCCCTGAAACTTAACCGACTATCTGTGTAGGCTGACTAGTTCCAGCAGCCTGCCACACTAGAGACATGTTGCTGGCCCCATGGGGAGAGTGCCTTTGTCACTCTGAGGCCAGTAACAAAGCCTGCACTGGGTGGAGATGCTAACACCTCCCTCAGGCAGGAGCTGTAACACCTGGCGGTGAGCCTCAAAGGCTCACCCCTTTGTCACAGCACCGCAGGACACTCCAGCTAGTGGAGTTGCCCGCCCCCTCCGGCCCGGCCCCCACTTTTGGCGGCAAGGCCGGAGAAAATAATGAGAATAACAAGGAGGAGTCACTGGCCAGTCAGGACAGCCCCTAAGGTGTCCTGAGCTGAGGTGACTCTAACTTTTAGAAATCCTCCATCTTGCAGATGGAGGATTCCCCCAATAGGGTTAGGATTGTGACCCCCTCCCCTTGGGAGGAGGCACAAAGAGGGTGTACCCACCCTCAGGGCTAGTAGCCATTGGCTACTAACCCCCCAGACCTAAACACGCCCTTAAATTTAGTATTTAAGGGCTACCCTGAACCCTAGAAAATTAGATTCCTGCAACTACAAGAAGAAGGACTGCCTAGCTGAAAACCCCTGCAGAGGAAGACCAGAAGACAACAACTGCCTTGGCTCCAGAAACTCACCGGCCTGTCTCCTGCCTTCCAAAGAACTCTGCTCCAGCGACGCCTTCCAAGGGACCAGCGACCTCTGAATCCTCTGAGGACTGCCCTGCTTCGAAAAAGACAAGAAACTCCCGAGGACAGCGGACCTGCTCCAAAAAGACTGCAACTTTGTTTCGAGGAGCAGCTTTAAAGACCCTGCAATCTCCCCGCAAGAAGCGTGAGACTTGCAACACTGCACCCGGCGACCCCGACTCGGCTGGTGGAGAACCAACCCCTCAGGGAGAACCCCCGGACTACTCTACGACTGTGAGTACCAAAACCTGTCCCCCCTGAGCCCCCACAGCGCCGCCTGCAGAGGGAATCCCGAGGCTTCCCCTGACCGCGACTCTCTGAAACCTAAGTCCCGACGCCTGGAAAAGACCCTGCACCCGCAGCCCCCAGGACCTGAAGGACCGGACTTTCACTGGAGAAGTGACCCCCAGGAGTCCCTCTCCCTTGCCCAAGTGGAGGTTTCCCCGAGGAAGCCCCCCCTTGCCTGCCTGCAGCGCTGAAGAGATCCGTTGATCTCTCATAGACTAACATTGCAAACCCGACGCTTGTTTCTACACTGCACCCGGCCGCCCCTGCGCTGCTGAGGGTGAAATTTCTGTGTGGGCTTGTGTCCCCCCCGGTGCCCTACAAAACCCCCCTGGTCTGCCCTCCGAAGACGCGGGTACTTACCTGCAAGCAGACCGGAACCGGGACACCCCCTTCTCTCCATTCTAGCCTATGCGTTTTGGGCACCACTTTGAACTCTGCACCTGACCGGCCCTGAGCTGCTGGTGTGGTGACTTTGGGGTTGCTCTGAACCCCCAACGGTGGGCTACCTTGGACCAAGAACTGAACCCTGTAAGTGTCTTACTTACCTGGTAAAACTAACAAAAACTTACCTCCCCCAGGAACTGTGAAAATTGCACTAAGTGTCCACTTTTGAAATAGCTATTTGTCAATAACTTGAAAAGTATACATGCAATTGAAATGATTCAAAGTTCCTAATGTACTTACCTGCAATACCTTTCAAACAAGATATTACATGTTAAATTTGAACCTGTGGTTCTTAAAATAAACTAAGAAAAGATATTTTTCTATACAAAACCTATTGGCTGGATTTGTCTCTGAGTGTGTGTACCTCATTTATTGTCTATGTGTATGTACAACAAATGCTTAACACTACTCCTTGGATAAGCCTACTGCTCGACCACACTACCACAAAATAGAGCATTAGTATTATCTCTTTTTACCACTATTTTACCTCTAAGGGGAACCCTTGGACTCTGTGCATGCTATTCCTTACTTTGAAATAGCACATACAGAGCCAACTTCCTACAATGGGTCACAGTCAAAAGAGATAGCTGGCGGTATAACCTTTAACCTGGCCTCAACTTTGAAAGGTGGCAGAGAGAACAGGTGTGACAAAGGTCTCAACATCAAAGAGGAAAGTGTCAACGGTCGAAGTTGAACAAAAAGCCCTTGATGTTGAGAGGAAAAGGTGTCACCTTGAAGCTGAAAGGAGGCTTTAATGAGTAGACAACAGGAGTTCCACAACTCCTTCAAGGTTTACAGACCCCCTAAGAAGAATTGAGGAGAAAAGCCGTAAGAGGAGGACCCCGTGGAGTTGGAGCCCCCTCGATGCCAGAGCCCCAAGAGGAAGAAGAGGGAGTCTTTGACTGCAAAGGGGAGCAGGAGGAGAAGCAGTATGAGCACGCCAATACTTGAGCATCAGAATGACAGAGGACACTGATTTTTCCCAATGAAAAAGGGTTGTATTTTGCCTCTCTAGGCTGTCGCTTCCAGATAATGTGGCGGAGTTAAAGGCACAGATCAAAAGAACTACTGGCACCTCTGGAGATCAGACTGAGTTATGCTACCTGCACAGGATTTTTCTACCCTCACAACCAAAAAAGTTCCCAGCAATGCTTTCCAGCATTTTAGACAAATTATGTAATATTTTTAAGAGCCAGCAGTGGTTAAGGCAGTAGCACCAGTAGTAGAAAAGAACATTTATTTTCTAAAACCCCAGTTTAAATCAAGGAAATGACAGCGGTGGACCCTGTCACTGTCGCCACAGCCTGTAAAAGAGCCAACGTGCATGCATTGATGGGGTTCTGCCAGACAAAAAGAGCATGAGAGTGGATATGGTATGAAAGGCGAGAAGGCACCATACAGTGGTGCATTGAAAATTCAAACACGCTGCTACATACATACTGTGACCAATAATGGGAGGGGATGGAAGAACTTATGCAACACCTCCCAGGGCAGCACAAGAAAGGAGAAAATGATATTATTCAAGAAGGCAAAGCCAATGCATGTTTGAAGTCTACTTCAGATGCTGCGGACAAGTAAACAACACTGCTCTGCAAACACACTAATTAGACACACCTAGCTGAAGATGTCAGAATTTAAGCCAGAAGTGCAGATGGCAGTGGACAAATGTCTGTCAATGGAGAACGCCTCTCCAAAACTGCAAAGGATGAATTCCAACAAAGTATGAAAAAAGATATTGACACTTCAAAAGCAATGGGTGCTCTGCAGTCGGGAGGAGCGCTGAGAGGGAGATCTGCTTAAAGAATAATAAAGGTCAAAAAGGTATCCCAACCAGTCAACCTATGTCACCTTCATGCTGCAAAAGAGCTCACAAAGTGCACTGGCGTTATGGCAATATCTAGGAACAACAAGGCAGTGGCTCTTTCAACGAAGAGCTTGAGGAAAAGGTAGCGTCCTGCAAGGGGCTGAATCCTCAAGTAAATGACTCAGCGAAAAACATGCCACTCTATACAACACCAACAGGAGACAGGATTGGAGGGATCCTTCAAGAATGGAGATTAAAGCTAATACAAAGGCCTCAAAACATCAGGCCAAAGACACATGCTGCAAAGAAGCACACCTATGATTGCAGGAAGAAATCAATGGTCTGCAAACCTTGAAATAGAGCGTGATTCAAGGGAGGAAATACACCAAGGCGTTTACTCAATTTATTTCCTGGTGCCAAACAGAACAAGCAGTCAGGCCAATCCTAAATCTACCAAAAGTTCATAAAGACTCAAAAATTCGAACTGATCACACCGCAAGAGCTTGTCCTGTGGCTGCAGAAAGGGGACCAATACAATAGTTTTCCTCTGGACTTGTTAAAATCCAATCTTTCACTATGTGGATGCCTAATTATCAACCTAAAAACAACAAATATAACTTCAATATCAAAAGTAACCAATTAGGCTCCAACCACAATAGTTAGAAAATTATAAATATTTAATGAAAGTGGTATTTTAAATGACCTGTGCGTTCTCCATGGTTCACACACCTTATTATGTCTGCTGGTTTATAAACTGTCAAAGGTCTTGCAGGCTGCCAATACGTTGCCCTATGTTTCTTATTGAAGTCAGGGTCCACCCGGAATACATCTCCCTAAACGTAGAAAAATTATACCCAGTTCCAGAGAGGGAAATACTTTTCTAGGAGCAAGACTGAAAAGAATAAACTCCAAGGAATCCAAAGCTTTCCCAATTATAGGTAGGATCCTGACAATAATAGATCAAATTTGCCCTTACCAGAGGCAAGCTCTCACAGTAAGGCCAAGGTGACTTTTTGCATTGCAGTAGTTCCCTTGCCAGGTTACACATGAGACCACTTGAGGGGTGCCTATAACATCATTGGTGACAGGTACACAGAAGCTAGGAGGATTTACTAGTTGTCACAGGGAGGATAACAAAGGAGGAATGGTGGTTTATAGAAAATAACACAGTGAACAGATCTTTCAAATACCCTACTCAGTCTATAGCCATTCCAACAGATGCATCTGTTAATGCTGAATTTTTACTATTAAATATTCATGTATTTTAGATTATGAATCTGCATAGAATTTGACTAAACAGAAAATAATGTGCGACTTGGAAAATGTGCCCACTTGAGTGGCCGCTATTAATCATGAAGTGTCTTTATTAATGGCTTATTCATATTAGTTGAAGTATTTACATTGAGAAAAGGTAGCAGTATGATGTATCAATGGGTTTGCATTATGTATTTGCTTTATTAATTGTAGGCCTTAAGTTAGCAAGGTTTTAGGCCTAGTCTGCACAGCCTCATATTAAGCTGCACTGTTCAAATAATACAATGAGAAATGTATACATGTATTGTTTTTCACTGAGTTGACCAAACGTTAGCAGATGTTCTCATGAGAACTGCTTGCTAGAATGGCTTGTACTAGTTATTTAAACAATGTATAGTTTGATGCGTGAGACAGCGATGTTCCCAGGAGCTAACAATGGATGCACTGACTGAAGTACGGATGGATACAAAAATGTTGCCTGGCGAAAACGACGGTGGGAACGGGAGAAGAGGAGCCAATCATCGACATGTGAAAGACAGTTTAGTTATATCTTAGATTTAGAAATAAATCCTTATTGGACTAATTGTAAACGTAGGATTCTTTTACCAATGGTAACGTGGGAAGTTCTTAGCTTAGCCTGACTACACAGAGAGAGAAGTGCTCATTTCTCACTTTGATTTCCTCCATAGAGGATTTCTATCTTTAACTTTATTGCTTAAACTTCTGATGCTGAATGCTGATCCCTTAGATATTGCTTTCAAATGGTTTGGATAGCTCAGAGTCCCTGTTTCTGAACCATTCCCTTTCATGACACGTTGCTGATGCTGACCGAACTGATGTCAAACTGACAAAGATAATCGCAGCTTGCTGATCCATACTGAGAAGAGGTACAACAAAATGCTATTGTTCTTGTTGTAAATGTTGTCTTTTGCTTCTAGGTACCAACCGCTATTTTGATAGAACCATAGCTAGATGTTTTTCAAATTTATGTTGACTAAAATTGTTTTGCATGAAGCCCAAACATGCTTTTCTAATCAGAAGGTTAGTAAGGGAACCCCTGACAAGGTAACAGGTTGCTACTAACTAATAATTGATGTTGCTCAGTGGCTGAAACTAGATGTATGCTATGTCTATTGTGCAGTTGTTCTTGTTATTGATTTGTATGGTGATTGTATAATGTTTGGTAATCAATGCACTAGTTAAATTGAGAGTCTTTAGAAGATTTGGTCAACCAGTGTTGTTCTTGTATGTGTGCCATTTGGTTTTGAGACTAATTTACGTAATATTAGCATTGTTCCTATGAGGAAATAAACATTCTAACTTTACAAAAGGTGTGTTTATTTGTGGCCAAATGGGTCATGGTGCGTGAAGGTTACTGACTCCAAAGCTTATTGATATTGTTTACAATTTGTGTTGCATTTGGGATTTATGGTGGGCATTACCCTAAGTGCAGTCAAAAGGTCCATCGAACCTCTAATGTGTCCTCTTATAAATCAAAGATAAGAAGCCAAATAAGGTCAGACGTGCTCACACATCCCACACAGGGTAAGCAGCACACATGGGGAGGCTGAATGTCTGGATATTATGTAGCCTGAAAGATGCAGTAAAGCACATAACTGTTGGAACAGAAGACCATCTTTTTAGCACTGACGGCTGTTTAAACACAAGTAGAAGGGGAAAACTGTTCAAAACCAAATAGACCATACAACCACAATGTTTTTTCTCAACAAACAGGATTACGGGGTCTCAAATAGCACATAAGATATATTAGTCATACAAAGAAAGCTAACTCTAATGGCTGTACACCTGTTGGGGATCCAAAACAGTGGTAAACAGGCAGACGATCACCTCTCACAAGTGGAAGCTAAAGCAACAGCTAGTAGAAAACATTTTCAAACTATAGGGCAAGCCACAAGTGGATGTCTTTGCTACTCAGGAAAATGTGAAATGCCAAAGCTTTGCATCCAGGCATATAGTCCACTGGTAGCTAGCAAATGTTCTATACACGACTTAGAAAAAACAAAGCAATACAGATAAAGAAACTCTTTGTTTTCTTTACAGCAGTTAGCAAAAGTTCACAGTAACAAAAGCAGCAAGCATATGGCAGATAGCATAGATGATCCTTAAGTGCTACAAGACATCAAGAGTAACATTAGGAGAGAAGCCAGGAGCACACTCAAGAACAAAGGAACTAATGCTAGCCTTCATTACCCGTTAGTGACATAGCCAGGGCAGCCACATGGTCTTGAGTATTCGTGTTCACCAAACACTACTGTGGATATCAAAGCTATAACAAGGAAGAGTAAGTGGAACAACAAGTACTTAAAACATTTTTTCACAACCACACACTATTGTATTGGCTCTTTCTACTGCTTTTTGAATATGGTTGTATGTAATTACTATGATGTTTTTGCCTTCCTAAGGATCAACCGCATTATTTCCGACCCAGTGAAGTTGGAGGAACGCAAGAACATTATATTGAATACATTCAAGCAAGGTGGGTATCCTGATACAGTTATTCAGAAAGCAGTAGAAAGAACCCAATACAAAAGACAGATCACTACTGGCACCTAGGAGTCCTATGAAAGACTCCAGTAGAATGAATAGAATGACGTGTTTCCAAATATTCATCCAGAGGAATGAAACTCGAGAATACTATTGAGGCATTGGCCTGTGCTTCAAACTGAAAGTGGTTTTTGTGGTATCTTTAACCAACCCCCACTTTTTTGCATTTGAAATATCAAAACATGTCAAGGAACATCTTGCACTTAAAGGAAAACCAAAGCATATGCTCCCAAACAAAGGAATTGTAGCCTGTTCTAAATATGGCAATTGCAATAACATTATCCAGGGAGCTACCATTACACATCCATCCATGGTAACCAAAATCAAGTTACCCGCCACAGCAACATGTGATTCTAGGAATGTAATCTATTTATTGAAATCTCCATGCAGACTGGTTTATGCAGGCATTACTGAATGTAAGATTAAAACCAGAACAACACAGCATAAAAGCGATATACGTACCAAAAACAAAAAATCTGCAAGCTTAAATATACAGATAAGTCAGTTACTCTTCACAGTATTAGAAGTTGTCCACATGAGGGATGGTTTGGGTGACCAGAAAAATCTCCTCCAAAGCGAGAGAGATTGGATTAAAGAAATGTACACTTTAATACCGAAGGGTTTTAATGGGTGACAAGAAAAATCTCCTCCAAAGCGAGAGATACTGGATTAAAGAAACGTACACTTTAATACCGAAGGGTTTGAATGACTGGATGGAGTGTAGTTGTTTCTTATAAAGATGTATTGTGTTTTACTTGCAAGTATGTTTGTACATTTGGCTGTTTGCTCTTCACCCAAGGTGAAAAGGTAAGCGCATGGTAGACATTGCAATACAGAGTTGGTTTGTGCATATTCTATCTGCCACATTAACATCAGAAACCATGTTTTAGAGTTTACACAAATTGAGGGTAGAACCAGGCTAGCATGAGCCACTTCCATTCTAGAGTAGCACACTGGGGGCGGCTGTTCTTCTGCTGTAATTCATGTCACTGCTCTTGGTGTAACACACAAATATTTTTATTGGTTTTTTGTGTGTGTTTTATGTAGAATTGGAAGTAGCACTGTAGGAAGCTGAGTTATGGTTGTAGTACCCCCACTTTTTTTGCCTGGTTCTCGATGCTGCTTTGACTAAAGTGCAACTGGTTCCTACTAACGAGGACCCAAGTGTCAGTGTTCCTTCCCCAAAATAAGACACCTAGTCACTTGATTCCCAAGTGACTAGGCGCTGTAGCACCTTTGTAAGTCCCTAGTAAGTTGCACCTCTAGTACATAGAACCTAGGTACTGTAGAGAGTCCCTAAGAGCTGCAGCATAACTTATGCCACTCTGAGGGACCCAGAGGCAAACTCATTCCGACTGCCATTGCAGGCTGTGTGACAGAGTGCTCTCTAAAAGTGAAAACATGACATGGCACATGGCCTGTGTGACATGTCCCATGAACACTGCAGGTAATTTATGTAAGTCACCCCTACAGCAGTCCTTAAAACCCTGGCAGGGTGTATTGTATTACATATGGGGGCATATCTGCAAGAGCAGATATGTCCCTGCTATGTGTTTGTTGATTCTTAAACATAGTAAATGAATAGTTAAGCCAGTCTAAGTACATGTGCTGGACTCTGGTCAAAGAGAGTTCCCCAGCTACATGACGGCTGCATTGAAAGTAGGGATGTTTGGTATCAAACATCTCATATTAATAACCCCTCAATGATTTAAGTGATGGACTTATTAATACATGTGCCCAGGGGAGCACCTTATAGGTGCCCTTTGAAAATCTACAAACTGACTGTTGTTGAGCTCACAGACTAGTTCTAACCAGTATGCCACCAACAGATGATAATCTGTCTTCCAAGGAAGAGAGCCTTTGCTCTCTGGAGGTCAGAAACAAAGCCTGCATGGGCAGGGGTGTTACATCTCCCCACAGGATGACCTGCATTGCAAGGCAGGAGCTTCAAAGCTCACTGCCTTTGGTAAGCAGAGATGGCCTTCCTCAGAGGGAGATGCTGTCCCCCCTGCCCCAGGCCCCATCTGGCACGGGCACAGGTGAGAAAATTAGCCATGCAGGAGGCGTGTTACATTTCCAGACTGGAAACACCCCTAGTCTGGTCAGCCTGAAGTGGACACAGCCTTGGAAATTCTGCCACCTTGTGTGTGTGGTGAGATTAAGGACCTCTGGACAGGGTGATGCCCACTCCCCACAGGAAGTGGCCATCTGGGGGTGTAGCAACCCCAAGGGTGAGTAGACCATTGTCTACAGCCCTTCGCTCTCCTGCAAGCGCTGCTTTTCAAGATGTTGTAATCTATTCTGTGGGCTTTACCCATGCCCATCTCGTGCCGATCACTTTCATTTGTTCCTGGGCCTGCCTTTCAAAAATCAGTTGATGTTGTTGCTAAATGGTTTACGTTTGTCCCACCTTAAGGCTGGTTTGTTACCAAATTACAGACTGCCTCTGTTACATGGATCATTGCACCATCATCCATATACTTTAGTGTGGGCGCACTACTTATTTCTTTTGTCTCTCCCCTTTGCGTCACGCTCCATGGCGCTTTAAAGTTTCATGCAATGCTAGCTCAGTCAGAGGTATTGGAGTTGATCGTTTCCAGCTGTCTGGTGTTGGGCTGTTTATTGAACAGATTGTGCCAGCTTCTCATCTTGAAAGGCCTCCACTTTCCGACTGACGTGTCTGCATACTGGTCCTATCGAGAGAGGGAGCTGTGGGCAGCCGGCAGCAGCCTGTTCAGAGCAGAAAGAGAGCCCTGCAAACAAAGAGAGGGCTCCCTGCACCTTCCATTTCTCCCTGGCTTCCTCCTCCGGCGGCAGAGCCCTGCTACCCCTTATCTGAAACCTCCTCGCAACCTCTTCTTTTCTGATAGTCTTTCAGGCCACAGCTTCTGCCTTTGTAGTCTAAAAGCAGCAGTATATCTCTCTAGTTTTGTATTTTTGTCTTCTTTTTTGTGTGGGCCTGAGAAAGCTTGACATGTTTTAATTTTTTAATATTTTTTGAGTGCTCCCACAGAATCAAGTCCAGGTACTTTTTTCCCCTCAGACGAGTGCCTTTGTGTTCACATATTTATTTTAACCATAAACCAAGCTGTTTTATGCTATTTAATGCTGTTCACATTGTTCCTTTGCAACTGGAAGGCGCGTGCGGATGGATTTTGGAGGGATTGCCTGTGAAATTACATGTGCTTTTTGTGCGCAGAGAAGATAGGGAGACCAGAGTCAATGTAAAACAAGAAAGAAGTTTGTTCTTTCTTCTTTCAGACACTAATGATACGAGGGAAGCTTGCATTGTACCTTCAGTGTGACGGAAGCTTGCATTGTACCTTCTGTGTGGCGGAAGCTTGTATTGTACATCTCTGTCTCCCTTAAAAGTGCAGTCCAGGTACTGCATGCACTGTGCAAGGCAGACTGACTGCTTCAATCAACCAGACTCTTTATTAGTGTGCGCTCGGAGGGCAGCATGAGTGAAAAATGTGCTAGCATTCACACCCAGAATTTTCAATTCTATTAAGGACACAGAGGTGAGGATTGTGCTTCTCCTTCTTTACTGCTCAAAATACAGCAGCCAATCAAAAAAACAGTAAACATTAACTACATATCCAATCATGCTTACTACCAAAATGTCCACCAATCACTACCCAACAGGGGTTATTAATGCATCAGATATCTTCCTGTCTTCCTCTTTCTTTGCTCTTCCGTGAACTTCATGAGTGATAACTCTGTACAAAACACACACGAACTGTCAACCGGGACAAAGCAAACATACTCGACCAGCTGGATGTATCCACCTTCTTTAGTCTGTTTTTTGATCAGAACCTAACAAAAATTAAACAAAAAACGTACAATCCTGTATAAAGTTTAAATCTAAAGGGAGGGATATCATATATCAGAATGCTTTAAATCGAAATACAGATTATATTAATAATACATTTCATATAGATCTGGGTGGGATAGTGCTTGCCTCCGTGTCCTTAATAGAATTGAAAATTATTGGCGTGAATGCAAGCAAATTTTTCATTCTATGACAGGACCGGAGGCTCAGATTATGCTAGTTTAAAACTGATTAAAAACAACAGATGAAAAATCTCCTACAGGTTTATAATAAAACTGCTTGAAGATCAACTCTGATGACCAATCCGCAGATTTCATAATGTCTTGAATAGTGACCCCCAAACCAAAAGACTTGGACGCCATGGCCCCTCGAACTGAATGAGCTCCGAATTGATTTACATCAGTCCCCGTTTCGCCCATTATCCCTCTTATTAGTCTGGCAATGCATACCTATGGGATTATCATAGATGATCTGCGGAAATGGCAGAATCAAAATTGTTTACCGACCTGTAGGAAAAACCTTCTGAAGCTTTCAAAGATAAAAAGATTACTACCTCTGAAAGTTCTGCCTCCACAGGATCCACTTGCCTTTCCAAGCACCAACTCTGGCAAAATCTCTGGGCTGAAGAGTATCTCTTTCGAGTTGAAGGGGCCCACGCCCTACTGATGAACTCTGAAGCTGCCTCCAAAATGCCTGGCAAATTCAACTGTTGCCTGAAAGCCACCAGGCCATCAGAGACAACTGTCCCGCTATCACTAGGGGATACATCGCTCCTTGAGGTTCTGGCAGCAAGTCGTGGGAGCACGGACGTAGAAGAGGACAATGGCATGCAAGCTCCAGAAAAGGGGAACCAAGGTTGTGCCTACCAGACTGGGGTAATCAACACTACCTCTGCTGCTGGTTTCTTAATATGGGTCGCCACCCTAGGAATCATGGAGAATAGGGGAAATGCATAATTCAGATCCTGCGACCAATCCTGAGAGGTATCCATCACCTTTGCGAGCGGATCTGGTCTCCAACTGAAGAATGCGTCCAACTGACGATTCAGCCTGGACGCAAACAGATCTACCTTGCACAGACCCCACACCCGTTGGGTCAATTGGAATATCTGTGGACAAAGCTTCCAATCGCTGTGATCCATCAGATATCTCCAATTACAATCAGCCCCCACATTGGATTGGCCTGAAATGTATTCTGCTATCACAGAGATCCTGTGGCGGAGGCAATAATGCCAGAAGTCCTTGGCTATCTCCACCAGAAGGGGGGACTTGGTGCCCCCCATCTTGTTGATGTAGAGAACCGCCGAAACGCTGTCCATCTTGAGCAGAATAGAACAGGATACTCTCCTGGGGGAAAGGGTCCTGACTGCAAACAACCCTGCTAACAGCTCCAAATAATTGATGTGCAACTGAAGCTCCTTGCAGGGACGTCTCCCTCCCCCCCCCCACTATTGAGATGTTCCCACAGCACGCTCCCCTTCCCCATCAACTGGTGTCGGACTCTATTATTACCTCCGGCTGGGAGCTGAAAATGGCCATGCCAATCCAAGCATCCACGTGTGTCAACTACCAGTTGATATCTGTCCTTGCTTCCTCCATCAGAGGGACCTGATCGGAATAGGCTAGACCCTTCTGTAAATGCTGAATCTTCAGCATTTGTAGAGCTCTGTAATGAAGAAGTCCCGGAATAATTGCTTGAATGAAGGAGGCAAGAAGACACACTATGCGAGCAATCCTCCTCAGAGACACCGAGGGAAGGGACAATGTTGCTCTCAATTCCTTCTTGATGTCCCGTATTTTGCTTTTGAGAAGTACTAACTGGGATGTTTTCGAATTGATGATAAATCCCAGAAATTCCAACGTTTGAGAGGGAGAAAGAACGGACTTGGTCTATTTTACAACAAATCCCAAATCCTGCAGAAGAGAGCGGGTCATGTGAAGGTGACGCAGCACCAACTCCTGGGATTGCGCCATGATCAAACATCGTCCAAATAAATCATCATGCGAATCCCCTTTCGCAGATGGGCTACAATTGGTTTGAGCATCCTGGTGAAACACAAAGGTGCTGAAGAAAGCCTGAAAGGCAGGACCAAATATTCCAGCCATTTATCCCTCCACCTGAATTGGAGAAAACGTCTGTGAGGATGAAAGATAGGAATAGTGAGATAAGTATCTTTCAGGTCCAAACTGACCATCAAGGCTCCTGGCTGAAGTAAGTCCGGCAACAGATGAAGTCTTTCCATTTTGAAATTCCGGTACACAATGTAAAAATTAAAATCTCTCAGATTCAGTACAAGTCTGTGTCCGCCCCCTCGTTTCTGGACTAAAAAGATGTTGCTGCAAAAACCCGATGGATGGGTTTGCAGTTACCCCCCACTTTTTGCCTGATACTGATGCTGACTTGACTGAGAAGTGTGCTGGGACCCTGCTAACCAGGCCCCAGCACCAGTGTTCTTTCACCTAAAATGTACCATTGTTTCCACAATTGGCACAACCCTGGCACCTAGGTAAGTCCCTTGTAACTGGTACCCCTGGTACCAAGGGCCCTGATGCCAGGGAAGGTCTCTAAGGGCTGCAGCATGTCTTATGCCACCCTAGGGACCCCTCACTCAGCACAGACACACTGCTTGCCAGCTTGGGTGTGCTGATGGGAAGAAAATGACTAAGTCGACATGGCACTCCCCTCAGGGTGCCATGCCAACCTCCCACTGCCTGTGGCATAGGTAGTCACCCCTCTAGTAGGCCTTACAGCCCTAAGGCAGGGTGCACTATACCACAGGTGAGGGCATATGTGCATGAGCACTATGCCCCTACAGTGTCTAAGCAAAACCTTAGACATTGTAAGTGCAGGGTAGCCATAAGAGTATATGGGCTGGGAGTCTGTCAAAAACGAACTCCACAGCTCCATAATGGCTACACTGAATACTGGGAAGTTTAGTATCAAACTTCTCAGAATAATAAACCCACACTGATGCCAGTGTTGGATTTATTAAAAAATGCAAACAGAGGGCATCTTAGAGATACCCCCTGTATTTTACCCAATTGTTCAGTGCAGGACTGACTGGTCTGTGCCAGCCTGCTGCTGAGAGACGAATGTCTGACCTCATGCGGTGAGAGCCTTTGTGCTCTCTGAGGACAGAAACAAAGCCTGCTCTGGGTGGAGGTGCTTCACACCTCCCCCCTGCAGGAACTGTAACACCTAGCAGTGAGCTTCAAAGGCTCAAGCTTCGTGTTACAATGCCCCAGGGCACTCCAGCTAGTGGAGATGCCCGCCTCCTGGACCCAGCCCCCACTTTTGGCGGCAAGTCCAGGAGAGATAATGAGAAAAACAAGGAGTAGTCACTGGCCAGTCAGGACAGCCCCTAAGGTGTCCTGAGCTGAGGTGCCTCTGACTTTTAGAAATCCTCCATCTTGAAGAAGGAGGATTCCCCCAATAGGGATAGGAATGTGACCCCCTCCCCTTGGGAGGAGGCACAAAGAGGGTGTACCCACCCTCAGGGCTAGTAGCCATTGGCTACTAACCCCCCAGACCTAAACACGCCCTTAAATTTAGTATTTAAGGGCTCTCCCTGAACCTAGAAACTAGATTCCTGCAACAACAACAAGAAGGACTGCCTAGCTGAAAACCCCTGCAGAGGAAGACCAGAAGACAACAACTGCCTTGGCTCCAGAAACTCACCGGCCTGTCTCCTGCCTTCCAAAGAACTCTGCTCCAGCGACGCCTTCCAAAGGGACCAGCGACCTCTGAATCCTCTGAGGACTGCCCTGCTTCGACGACGACAAGAAACTCCCGAGGACAGCGGACCTGCTCCAAAAAGACTGCAACATTATCCAAAGGAGCAGCTTTAAAGAACCCTGCAATCTCCCCGCAAGAAGCGTGAGACTTGCAACACTGCACCCGGCTACCCCGACTCGGCTGGTGGAGAACCAACACCTCAGGGAGGACCCCCGGACTACTCTACGACTGTGAGTACCAAAACCTGTCCCCCCTGAGCCCCCACAGTGCCGCCTGCAGAGGGAATCCCGAGGCTTCCCCTGACCGAGACTCTCTGAAACCTAAGTCCCGACGCCTGGAAAAGACCCTGCACCCGCAGCCCCCAGGACCTGAAGGACCGGACTTTCACTGCAGAAGTGACCCCCAGGAGTCCCTCTCCCTTGCCCAAGTGGAGGTTTCCCCGAGGAAGCCCCCCCTTGCCTGCCTGCAGCGCTGAAGAGATCCCTTGATCTCTCATTGACTTCCATTGCGAACCCGACGCTTGTTCTAACACTGCACCCGGCCGCCCCCGCGCCGCTGAGGGTGAAATTTCTGTGTGGGCTTGTGTCCCCCCCGGTGCCCTACAAAACCCCCCTGGTCTGCCCTCCGAAGACGCGGGTACTTACCTGCTGGCAGACTGGAACCGGGGCACCCCCTTCTCTCCATTGAAGCCTATGCGTTTTGGGCACCACTTTGAACTCTGCACCTGACCGGCCCTGAGCTGCTGGTGTGGTAACTTTGGGGTTGCTCTGAACCCCCAACGGTGGGCTACCTTGGACCAAGAACTGAACCCTGTAAGTGTCTTACTTACCTGGTAAAACTAACAAAAACTTACCTCCCCCAGGAACTGTGAAAATTGCACTGTGTCCTCTTTTAAAATAGCTATTTGTGAATAACTTGAAAAGTATACATGCAATTGAAATGATTCAAAGTTCCTAATGTACTTACCTGCAATACCTTTCAAACAAGATATTACATGTTAAATTTGAACCTGTGGTTCTTAAAATAAACTAAGAAAATATATTTTTCTATAACAAAACCTATTGGCTGGATTTGTCTCTGAGTGTGTGTACCTCATTTATTGTCTATGTGTATGTACAACAAATGCTTAACACTACTCCTTGGATAAGCCTACTGCTCGACCACACTACCACAAAATAGAGCATTAGTATTATCTCTTTTTACCACTATTTTACCTCTAAGGGGAACCCTTGGACTCTGTGCATGCTATTCCTTACTTTGAAATAGCACATACAGAGCCAACTTCCTACAATGGGGTTTGCAAAGTGCGATGGCGCGTTTCTGCAGCAAGTCTTTGATTTCTGTGTCTATAAAACTGGACTCTTCTAGGGGAAAATGCAGAGGAGGGGCCTGTTGCTGAGGGGTTTGATAAACTTCCATATGGAAGTCCTTAACAGTTTGCAGCACCCATGCGCCTTGAGTTATCGCGCACCAGTTGGGTAAGAAAAACCGATTTCGACACCCCCCAAAAAACTTGAGAAGAGTCGATGGTCCTTACCTGTGGAATAGGATGATTGAAAACAGCTCCTGAGACCCCCTCGCTGACCCCGGTGCCTGGGGAAGTGGGCACGGGAGGGGGAAAAGGTGCCTACTTTGGTGTAGTCCTGCCAGTCTCCTCGCCCACAGCTGAAGGATCCTCTATGCGGGCCTTGGAAGGAGAGACGGCCTGACGAGTGGCCCCTGCCTCGTCCAACTTGTCCAAAAAGGCCTAGTTGAAATACCTTTTTGAGATTTGCTTGGGCCTTATCAAGAGTGGTAAACGTGGAGACATACTTTGCTATGTCCTTTACAAATTTTTCAACAAAGAGACGTCCCTCCACCAAGGGACCTGCGTCTGCTACCAGTTCTGTGAGAATGCTCATCAAAAGAGACTTGCGCCGTTCAGATGAGATGGTGCAATTTACATTCCCTAACAGACAAACAGCCCTTTGTGTCCATCCTGCCAGAACATCCGGGTCAATAGGGCCGCCATGTTCTTTGGCCACCTGGGCCATCTCTAAAATCTTCGTCAAAGGACCACCAAGATCTAAAAGTTTATCCTGGCAGGATCGCCAAGCCCTGTTGATGCCTTTTTTAGGGTCTTTGGCAAATCTTTTTTAGAAAAGTCAACATTCTTGTGTCTATTTCTGGAGTGCCAGCCACGTTATTGGGGATATCCGGCCTAGCACACTCTCCCCGGAGTCTGTTGCGTACCTCCTTATCAAAGGCCTTGCGCAGTTTGTCATGCAAGTAGCTCGCTACTGATTGCGCAGGAGCCCAGTCGGCTGACCTGGGATGACTAATGTCTTCCGGGTTTAACTGAAAAGGATTGGTGGGTGACCGGGAAGACTCTGGACACTTCGGAGAGGATCTTTCACCTTTTTGCGCTTAGGCTCAGTCTGGTGTGAACCAGGCGAATCAGAGTCAGACTGGTCTGAGGCTGAAGAGTCCTGAGTGGCAGTAAAGGCCTGCTTGGAGGTTGAAGGTTCTGAGCAATACTGGTGATCATCCATGGGGCCCTGGGCTAAGGCAACCATGGCCTCCGCATGAGGCCAGGCAGATTTTTGAGTTTCACCTTGCATGATTGGTGGGAGAGTCCCTCCCGTTTCAGGATCTTATGCTGGGACACAACATTGACGTATCGCAAACAGCTCTAGTTGCTGCGTAATTGGCTTATGTGTGCCCCTTAAGGCTTGACTGATCTTTTGAGGAACAGAATCCTCCAGTGCCCTGCAAATGGACTGCTTGACTGAAGTATTGATCGCCTCAGGCAGGGCATCTTTCATAAGATGATACTGTGAGCCTTCCCCACACTGCCCATATTCCTCCTCCTCAAAGGGCATCCAGTCGGTCATCCTGATACAATATGTAGGGTGTTTGAAAAAACACAATCCGAGGCAGGCAAATAGCTGGAGAACTCGGGGGAACCACCCCTAGGGTAATGAGACAACAATTATTGCGGCTCCTCAGCTGCAAACTTTGTAATGAATTATCGCAGCCCGCAAATTGTTATGAGGGCGTCATGAGAGCCACAATGAAGAAAAGTAACTTTCACAAGCGTGCACTCCGCTCTGATGATAGGGCCTGCTCCACTGATGCAGCCTGAGCATAGGCGTCTTCACCACGCATTTGGAATATCAAAATATGCATGCGATGTGAAGCGTCACTGAAACGCTTCGAAGGAGGAGAAACACCGAAAGGACTACATGTAGCCCAATTGGTGAAACATGTAGTTCTTTGCTCTCAGGCCGGGCCTGATTAGGGAAAGGCTCCGGGCTGTCTGTGGTCGCAAAGACCAATGAACGGAGTCAGAGGGGAGGCGAGTCACCACCTACCCACTGACAGAACCTCGCTGGTTGGCTGCGTCTCTGCCCGCAGTCGCTGGACTGGGCTGAGACTCACCTCACGCCGAGGAGTTGAAGACTTGCCACATAAAGCAGCCACGATTGATCCAGCGTTCGCACAAAGACGGAAAAACATACTAAGCCAGGGCGCGCACTGAGAAACCTCAAAGCATTAGTACGCAGGCCATTTACATTAGCAAAATCACAGTGACGAAAATCCAAAGACCGAATCAACACTTATCTTGTCTGCACGAGTAGCAAAGAAAGAGGAAGGCAGGAAGATGTCTTCCTGTCTGATGCATTAATAACCCCTGTTGGGTAGTGACTGGTGGACATTTTGGTACTAAGCATGATGGGATGTGTAGTTAATGTTTACTGTTTTTTGACTGGCTGCTGTATTTTGAGTAGTAAAGAAAGAGAAGCATAATCTGAGCCTCCGGTCCTGTCATAGAATTTGCCGCAGCCCCGTGGGGCAGCGCATTTAACACCAGTTAGTGCTGTTAACAACACACTGCTGAGCCTCAAATTCTTTAGGGCCTAATGCTAGCTGCTGTGACACTGAACACCTTTCCCTGCAAACTTCCTCGCTTGCTGCCTAGGGCCGTCCCTGTAAGACAGTCCTGAGGGCTCTTTAAAACAACTACTAACGTTCAAGCTTTTTAACTCTGCCGGGGAAAAAAATATTTCCGGCCCTCACAAAATGAAACTATTTTGTTCATAGCTATTCCATTAAACTGCCAGTTTTAAATATATATAGCAATTCAATTAATTTGTATTAATTTGTTAAAAAAAAAACAAATACATGATCGCCACCGTGCTGCTGGCAGACTAATCACCGTAAAGCATGAAGCTATCCTCTGTGAGACAATTACCAGGGAGGTTTTTTTTTAATTTGATTTTTTTTTCCTTTGGCTAACACAGGGGATAGCATGCTACTGATGACGGCGCGCCGTTGCCAGGGGTTACTCTTCTAATGGGAGTCGGGTGGGCGGGGCCCTGTGGTCCTCGAGGTCTCAGCAGGCGACGGCCCCCACCAATGAACGGTGACATCCCGTTCCGTGGTCTTTCCAAGCAACGGAGCGTGTGACGTAACCCGCAGTGTGCTGCACGAGCCAATCCGCCTGTGCCGACGTCACCCGCGCGTCACTTCTTGCGCTTCCGCGACCTCTGCACTGCAAAACGTCACTTCCTGCGCCCCAGGTTCCTCAGGACCGCGGCTCCACTCTGGGGTCTAAGACGTACTCGGTCCTGCAGAGGGAGGGAGCTCCCAGGACTGGGCCTTCCACGACAGCCCCCGCCGGGGCCGCGGTGAGTGAGACGCCGAGGGCGGCCCCTGCTGGAGGGCCGCCGCAGGGGGAGGCTTGCGCTGCCCGGTGCGTGCGGGAGCTCCTGCCTGAGGTGGACCTTTTTTGTGAACGAGGTCGGGGGTGTTTACGCGGCTGGTACCACTTCTGTGTGTGAGGGAAGCTTGCAGGGCCTGTGGTACTAATGTCTGCGTGTGAGGGGAAACTTGCACTGCTGTGCCTTTGTGGTACTAACTATTCTGCGTGTGAGGGAAACTTGCACTGCTGTGCCTCTGTGGGGACTGATCTGCGTGTCAGGGAAACTTGCGTTTGCGGTGCTTGTGTGGCAATAACTATTTTGCATGTGAGGGAAGCTTGCACTGCAGTGTCGCTGTGAGGACTGATCTGCTTGTGAGGGAAGCTTTCACTGCAGTGTCACTGTGGGTACGCATCTGCATGAGAGACAAGCTTGCACCGCAGTACCTCCATGGGTTCTGATCTGCGTGTGAGGGAAGCCTGAAGTGCCTCTGTGAGGATTGATCTTCATGCGAGGGAAGCTTGCACTGCAGTGCCTCTGTGAGGATTGATCTTCATGCAAGGGAAGCTTGCACTGCAGTGCCTCTGTGAGGATTGATCTGCATGCGAGGGAAGCTTGCACTGCAGTACCTCTGTGAGGATTGATCTGCATGCGAGGGAAGCTTGCACTGCAGTACCTCTGTGAGGATTGATCTGCGTGTGAGGGAAGCTTGCAGTGCCTCTGTGGACTTATCTGCGTGTGAGGGAAGCTTGCATTGCTGGTGTTTTATAGGTAACTCAGCCCTGACATGTTTTTTCCAGGTCTGTACTAATCCAGCTGAGGTTTTTCGTTGAACTCTGGGACTTATAGTATTGTTTATTCCAGGATAAAACAGTACTACAGTTCATAGAGTTCAAAGAAAAAATCCTGCCTCTTAGATAACTGTTAGCTTCCACTGCTGATTCCTTTGTGATAACTGCTCCGGGTTCGAGAGATACGACTGTTGGCAAAAGTTCCCGTGTAAGAGACGTTTTTACCGCTGATGCTCAGATGGTACCTCTTCTGGTGTGATGATGCTCAGCAGGTACCTGTTCTCTGCGCAAAGAATATGCGTGTGAGTGTTGTTACGTTCATCTCGGGAGGCATCATCCAAAGTACCTCCAAGTTAAGGAAACTTTGTTGTGGTTGTGTTAACTTCACATTACAGAATCTGCAATGTGGCTCTTATTTTTAGAGACCATATTTGGCATTTTACGTCCTATTCTATATTCCAGTTCTGGGGTACCGTCTCCAGGTCTGGAGTATTGAGGGCAGTTCAGAGGGTTCGTCTTCAGATCGTATTTAGATCTGCGACTTTATCTAGAGTGTTGGTATCTGATTTCAAGGTTAGTATTACTCTTGTCACGTCCCTAAAACCCCTTCTGGAATACTGATCTCATTTCTCACTGCCCCATCTAGAGAATTGGTACTACTTCTATAGGCCACATCAGGCATATTGTGTTCTCAAGCATACATATGGTATATTGAATCCAGTGGAGAGCTTCATCTAGAGTGACGTATTTGTGTATCTATATTTTTCTGCTTACAAAATGCTGTGTCCAGTGATCTTTGCAGGCTGAGATAACTTATTTTTGAATCTCTAAAGGACTGCGATCCATTTTTGATGTACACATCATACCATGCCACAGCAGCCATTCTAACATGGCTTTATACCATGTGTCCATATGATGTGTGCGATCTGATATAAAACATTAACAATTAATGATCAGTAATCAGAAAACAACGATCAGAGGGATGTATCCATTCTCCATATACACGTTTTCATTCATTTCGTTTTTGTGAATATTACTTCAGTGTGTACCTTTCTAGTTTCCAGGTGATTTTGTTGGTAGCTCTTGCTAAACATGATTAACGAATACTGGAAATCTACCAGCATGAAATTAAAGAAAATTGATCTACCTTCCCAGAATATACTTTTAATAATACTGTGGTGAAACCTGTGTAGTAAAGTTCTTGCTTTGGTTAATATTTGCACAGTAGTTGCAATATGTATTACATAAGTGCGGGACTAGGACACAGTTCTCTGTTATTTCATTAATAGTCATAATGTTTATTTTAGTTCTTTTTAGTTAGATATATAAGTCCAGAAACAGTGTGTAATTCCTTTAACAACAGTATCTTTTTCAGAGTCCACAGACCTATATCTTTGTCCAGAAAATTGACCTCTCTTCTAAATCGAATTCTAAAGCTAACGTTACCTAAATGGTGTACAATGATCATTTTTTTTTCTTTTTTGTTCACCCTATTTTGTAGCCAAAACATATAACAGAAAACCATTTCTCGATAACTTCTTCCTGAACCAGTTGATATTTAAGCACCTTACTCCTTCACTGCACCAGGCCTTTCAAGTGAAGCCTTGCAAGTATTTGATCTCCTTCACCTACAAGAGCTTTCTGAAATCTCCTGGGTGATACCAATCTTATTTCTTTTATATTAGAATTACAATACTTCCTTTATGTTATAGTTGAGTGCTTCATTATTGTACATCTGAGAACTTCAAGAAATGACACACAGGGATCTTTTTTTTTTTTTTATTGTAACAGCAGACATCCAATTCCTGCCTTCTCTGTCATATGATTTAAAGGATCTTATCCAAGGTGTTCCAATTGAACTTTGCTTGATGGTCTTTCTCTTAATGTACATTCAGTATATTTATTTATTTATTTTTTAAGGCATGCCCATCAGATTTAGATTAATTAGCAAGCTCATCGACTCGTTTTTTTTCCAGCTGGTGGGATGTCTGAAGATCTCCTCCTTATCCATGACTCTTCAACTACCATTTTTTCTATGTTTTTCATCCATAAGTCATTAATCGCTGCAGTTCAAAATGTTTAAGTTAATTTGCTCTCCTTCTACCTTAACATCCGTCAATATTGGTTACATTTGTGTCGTCGTTTTAATTACGAACATCTCAAATATCTGTTTACATTTTTTCCTCACAAGAGTGTCCTCAGCATCTTGACATATGTTTTTTTTTATTCTCCTTAATTGTTGAAACTTCAGAAATCAGTAACTGTTTTGCCAGTTGTAAAATTATATGTTGTCATGGCCATAACTTAATTCATCAAATTATTAAGAATTACATTATAGCGTAGTTGATTTAGACACAATGTTTGAACTTTTTTGGACCCACACATTCTATCTGTTTTTGTAGTTCAAACAGGCCCCATTCATTTTTCTTTCAAACACATTTGTATTCCAATTCTTCCCAAGACAAGATGAGCTAGAAAACCTGAGTCTTTTACTGGGAACACCTTGACTCGAGACAGCAACCAGGATTGGAGAGAGAAGGGAAAAGTAGCAGGGTAGATAACACGGAGAGAGCTGACACTGGAAATGAGAAACAATTGACGCAAATGTTAGACACTGCTCTCTGATAAAAGCAGCCAGTTGAAGTGCACCATGAGGAGGTTGTACCACAAGGAAGTCCCTCACAAATGTCATAAGATGTTATTTTCACAGGTTACAGGTTATAAAGGTAAAACTCGGTGGCCATCCTAGAAAGTCTTGTCTTCTATAGGTTTATAGGTGTCCAGACTTCCACTTGTTATTAGCTTTGAAACGTATCATGTTATTTTGGCTCCCAGTAATTTGTACTATTTGTTCTTTCTCTCAAAGATCGGTGTTGGTATCTTTAGATCTGTTAGTGTTTTCTGTGTGCTTACTTCTTTTTCTGGTCTCTTTTCAGTGTACTCTTCAGGGGCAGACCAGAAATGTTCCACTCATTTCTTACCAAACATTTCCTCTGATATTTGATGCCTTTTATTACATTGTTTAAAGAGTTCAAAACCTCCTTAGGAGCAATCGACATCAGAAGTTTTAAAGGTTGTTCACTTTGAATTAAAAAAAAATCAAAGTCTTTCATAAGTTTGTTTGCATAAAATGTTTTTCACAAGTTCGTGAACTCCGATTTTAGTTTCATCATCTCCTGCATGAAACTTTAATGGACTTTTTAATTTTTGTACTCGTACTTTCTCTTTCTATATCCACATGCTTGTTATATTTAACTCCTTGTTAAATAGTAATTATTTCTTCATCTTTCTTTTGATTTTTCCTATATTTTTGGTAACACTTTGCTTGTGCCAAGAGCGCCAGTTTCTTCTACCCCTTTTCAGATGTTTGCATTTCAACTTGTACAGCCTCTAAAGCTGTAGCCATATCAGGCAGAGGTGATCGATCGTTCCAGTATGGAAATGATCTCCTCAATAAGGTCCAATTATTTCTTATTATGTTCACCCTCATTCTCCTGAACTTTTTACTTCTGGCACTGTTATATCTTTTCCACCCTTTTCTGTGTAACTCCTCACAAGGTTTTGGTTAATTTCTCACCTTTTGTTTCCAAGTTATCTGGAACATTTCCAAGTGGGACAGCGTAAGAGTCAGTGGTTGAATGGTAATTCAGTTATACGTATTATATATATTTTTTTAAGGAGCAGATCTTAACTTGTAATTAGGGACAATAATCCTCTAATTTTGCGCAGTCATGCCTTCTTTCCATGATCTGGAAATCTATCTTAAGAAAAATCAACAGGTATGATTTCTTCACAGATATATTTTGTAGATGCTGAATCATCTCCTGTTGAGAACACAACCGTTGGTGTACTTGCAAGGAGACACCCCTCTCTTTTACCCTTCCTTGTTACTGATCCTGTTTTTGTAATCCATATTGCTCCTACATCATATTTTTCTTAAAATATCTTATTTTTTTTCCTTTTCCTCCCCATTACCAGTTCCTTTAGCTCTGCTCTCTCTTTAAGAATCTTACTTGCGAATGAACGATCCTATGTAATTTCGTTGGCTGAATATCTTATATGCCCTGGAGCTACCTGTTATTTAAGACCGTCTTCATCAGGCAATTTTACATCTACTGGTTTGCAGTAGAATGCTTTAACTTTTAAATGTTAAATTGTTTTAGTAGTGTCCTCATCAAACACTTCTCTTTAGCTATTCATTATTTGTCTGTTATCTGATTGTTTTTGCTCCTGCAGTCCTCACTTTCCACCCCTCTTTTCTAAAAGGCTGATTTGTTCTTTTTTTACTTTTTAATTGGGTTGATATGGCCATTGTTGCCTGTGCCTCGGTGGCTAGTCAGTACACACAGTGATGGGCACGAGGCTGTGTGTGATCTCAGATCGCAGTCACAAAAAGTTAACAGTTTACACACCTCATTTGAGCAATTTAGAAATGCAAATTTTTAAAGACCTCAATGCCTCAGGAAAAAAAGAATACATTGAACAAATCCATGCAAAACCTTCTGAGTGAGAATTTGCCGGGAAGAACTGGAGGATGAGAAGGGCAAAGGGAACTTGTTGCCCTCCTTGTGAACCATCCTCCCTAAACACCTCTTTAAGGCTTTGTTTGGGAAGTATCGCCTGGCTAATTTTTTATTTTTATTTTTTTTGTTTAGGTCCAAACAACTTTTGAGTGGCTCAAGCTATCTAGCAAGCTCAACCATACAGGTTCACGAAGGCTCATTGTGAGATTGATACATGAGTTGAAACTGGCAGTGCAATCTTTTGTCTGAGCCATATTATTGCTGGCCTTTCATAAATCTACTGGCACATTTTTTTTTTTTTTTTTTTTACGGTGATGGATCGCCTCTATTTGGGGGAAAAAATCTTCTTGAGGCAGGCACGTTGCTGATATACTACTTTTTTCTTAATGGCGAAAATGGTGTCTTGCCTAACTGTCAAGAACCCTAACCCTCTTTACAAGCTCTACTGTAAATCATCTTACAATTACTTTTTTTGATGCAGGGAAAATGGCGCAAGGAGGGATCAAGCAGGAGCTGTTTGATGCCATAATGAAGGAAATGGTCGGAAGTTATGAAGTATCCGAAGTACCTGGCGAAAGTTTGACAATGTTAACTGTTCCAGGAGTACCAGCGCCCGGTAACGTAAATCTTTACTAAGTCATAGTTAACATGAAGAAAATTTTATGCTGTTAGAAGAAATTGAGTGGATTAAATTATTAAATTAATATATGCTGAATTTTAGATGTCCAGAATTAAAATATTTTCTTGGGCTTTATTAGTAAAATTATAGACATTTTATGTGAGATTTCATATTGTGGCTCTTATGTTTCAGACTAAATAACTACATTAAATATGACTGCCTGCCGATTGTTTGACTCTAGAGGTCTAGGTATCTATACGTATAAAATCCTCAGTTTTGAATGGTTGCGGTCTGCCTCCTTGCAGTCAAGTAAAGGTGACTACGCTTCGACCTCAGTCTTCTGATTGAAAACCATAACACAGCCTTGCTGCTTTTTTATGAGCAGTATGTCTGGACAAACATTGAGCCTGTCAGAATAAATAGCTTTGGATTCTCCAGACAGAAAACACTTTTTGTGCTGTGTCCCTTTGTGAACAAAGTTGTGCATAAGGTGAATGTTCCCACAGAGGATCAACTGGGCCAGTTGTAAGTTAACTTGGGCTGATCTTTCTTACGATTGACCTGTGTCAAGAATTATACATCAGTACCTAACTACAGAGTGCTTCTTAAAACATTATTCCCCAAAATGCAGGTTGCGAGATACTAAAGATGCATTTAGTTATCCTTTCACATTTACTGTGCTTAAAAGACAGAAGTCCAATGTCAGGCTATAACTTCTGACATATTGTTGTTTATTTTTTTAACATATGGATTGATGTTTGCACATGTACATTATTAAAGATAGGGTTGTGGTTCTAAAAAGTTTGGGTAGCTCTGTCCTAAAGAATTTAGCATGTTATGATCATCCTGTATTTAACAACCAAAGCCTCCAAGACGTTTTAGATCATCGCATGCTGCCATCTAAGCAGGATCTCACCCAGGATCACAATATTGACTCCCAAAACTGTGTTGGGAAGGGGCCACAGTATGTCCCGATGATCATACTAAGCACGTTTTCAGGATTCATTTGTCATTTTGACAAGTAGGCCCAACCCCTGCAGCACAAACCCTTTGGCTGCCAATTTACAGTACCACAATATGGAGCAGGAAAGGGTATTGTCTGCAGTGAAGTAATATTTGTGTCCAGATGTTAAAGCTGTTCAAACTTGTGAGTTTTCAATGTCTTTGGGGCATTCCAATTTAAGTAGTATTTGTGTGTCATCTGCATAGTTGTAGCATGTGAGTTGAAAATCATTGATCAGTTCTGGTAATATCATCATGTAGATGGTGAAAAGCAAGGGTGAGATGATTGATCTTTGGGGGACCCCTGCTTTTGTGAGATAGGGTTTGGATGAGAAGGGGTTAGAATAAATAATATTAGTTCTGTTTTGAAGGTAGGATGTAATCCAGTCGAGAGCAGTCCCTTCTATGCCGGCTTCGTGGAGTCTTTGAATTAGGGTTTCATGGTCAACTGTATCAAAGGCAGCCGAGAGGTCCAAGAGAAGTAGTGCAGCAACTCCATTGAGGTCGACTGTGTTTAAGATCATCCCAGATTGCTATGATTGCCGATTCAGTGCCTCTTCCTGGGCGGAATCCAGTTTGGTGGTCTGAAAGTATGGAATTGTCTTCAGTGAGTTTTGACATCTGGGCGAATGCTGCTCTTTCTATCAGTTTGCCCAGGAAAGGTCAATTTGTGAATGGTCTGTAGTTGTTGGGGTCCTGCGGGTCTAGGTTTGATTTCTTTAATAATGGACTTATGTATGCCTTTTTCAGGTCTTCAGGTAAAGTTCCTGTAGTTTCAGTTAAAGAGTTGTTGATGATTCTTCTTACACGTGTGGCAGCAGAGGTAGATAAAATAATGTACTTGAAGATGTGTGGTGGACAAGGGTCAGAAAGGCAACTGAAAGGCCTGCTTGCTTTGATCATATCCATAAGTTCATTTTGTGATATTTGTTTGAAGGACTGTAGAGGCTGGGTTGGTTTATTCTTAGAGTGGATTTTAGGAAAGGGATTGGCGCTGATGGTTTTTCTCTGCTTTAAATAGGAGTCCAATGTGTCTGCCTTGGTTGTGTAATGAGTTGCCAGTTTGTTTTTGATATCTTAAGTAGTGGGATGACTTCCTTCCGTGCATTTACGTTTTTTCCGCTTTTTTGGTTGATGATTTGTATATTCTGTTAATTTAGTGTAGCTGCAGTTTGTCTTCTATGTTTGTTTTGATCCAGGTCCGCTACAACCTTCTGATTTGTTGCTTTATCTTTTTAGGTTCTGTGTTTCTCCAAGTTTTTCTGAGTGGTATTAGGCTGTCAAAGCTTCCTGTAGCCACTCACAATTAATTATTTTCCAAAACTTTATATCTAGATCTGTGTTGGCTGTTAGTTGTGTTTCTAACTCATCAAAATTGAGTTTGCTCCATGATCGATAGGTGCATGTATGTAAGTAGTTGTGGGTTGTGTTGATTTGTGGTGTTTTATGTTGGAAAGTTATCCAGTGGTAGTCTGACCATGTGATGGCGTGATGCCATGAACGGTAACTAGTTCAGGCTTTGCAAAAATGACATCTAGGATGTGTCCCGCTATGTGTGTGGGATTGTGTACAATCTGATGTAGGTTCAATGCGACTAGGGCAGTTGTGATAGCTTTTTGGATGGGGCATATTGGGTTTTGTCAAACCAAATGTTTAGGTCCCCAATAACGCATAGGTTTGAGCATAATGTAATAAGGTTTGAGATTGTGTCTAGAAAAGCATCTGGGAATGTTGAGTTGTTAGGTGGAGGTCTGTAAAGGAGGAGAAAGTTACAGGAGGAAGTTGGAGTAGAGTGGTATGTGGTGAAGAGGGCTTCACAACCTTGTATGGAGATGTTGTCTGTTTTACTGAGATTTATTGCTTGTTTGGATATTATTGCTAGTCCACCTCCTCTCTTGCCTATACGGTTTTGTGTGATGGTTTGATAGCTCAGAGGAAAGGCTTCATGCAACACTGGGGCCATGTCATCTCCCAAACATGATTCTGTTATGAATAGTAAGTCAGGGTGTGTGTCTGTGAGCAAGTCGTAGATGTGGTGCTTTTTTTTTTTTTTAAAGAGTGATTTAGCATTTATAAGCTGGCAGTTTAGAAAAAGTTTGTTAGTGGTGGTGTTTTGTTTAGGAGAAGAGTGAGCAGTATATTTTGAGTTTGTAGCAGGTGTGTTGTGATAACTGTGTGAGGACCACAATAGTCCTGTTTTTCAATATAGTGTTCCTCTTCCATCAGGCTTAGGGGGCATTTTGTTGGGTCTGTGTGTGTTGGTGGTGGACTTGGTGGCTGAGAGAGACATGAAGAGTGTACTTTTTTTTATTTTTATTTTTTATTTTTTTAATAGGGTTGCCTTAATATGTAATGGACAAGGGGATGCGAAGTTGTTAAGAGTAGCGTGTTGTTTTATTTTGTTTGCCTCTGTTTAGTGTGGAAGGAGTATGGGTTAGTGGCGGTGGAGGAGCATGTGGATCATAATCTAAGGCTATAAATTGTGCAATGGATGAGAGGCGGGTGAATGACTGTAGTTGTGTTGGGGTGCTTGTGGTAGATGTTTGTGAAGTGTGAGAAAGTAGGGGTAAAGATAGGTCAGGATTTGCATTTTTTGTGTAGTCATGATGGTAGGAGTGGGTGTGTCGGAAAGCATTATGAAAGTTTGTGTTATTTTGATGTGCTGATTGATGTGTGTGTGGTCTGTATTGTTTTTGTGGAATAGTGAGAGGGGATATTGATGTAGTGGTTTTCTGTGAAGGATTTGTATGTGAGTTAGTGCTGGTGAGTGGTATTAGAGTATTACAAGGGGTGTTGTGTTTTGGAGATGAGTGTATAAGGTGTGTAAGAGGGGATGTAGGTATGTCAGGGGAGTTTGTGTTAGTTGTGATGACTGGAAGAGGTAATGTGTGGTGGAGTGTGAGGATTGTATGGTTGTGTGTAATTGGCGAAGAGAGGGGAAGGGTGTTTGTTGATGGTGTGTTGGAAGGCTGGCTTTAGGTATTTTCTTGATAAAAGGGGGTCTTTGTGGAGCAAATAGAGGATAGTTCTGTTGGTTTGTATGAGCAGAGAGTGTGTACCTGGATGGCTGAAAGTAATGTATAATGTGGTTTTGTGTTGTGTGAGCGATGGCAGGTTGTGTTAGTGTGAACGGACCGAGTTGTGTTTGCTGTGATAATGAAGGTGTTTTACTGTTGTTGTTGTGGTGAATATGTGTATAGGTGTGGTATATGGGCTCTTGTTCTGGTTGATGAGACATTGCAATCTGTAGGAGATCAGTTTGTGATGCAGGAGTTGTATGTCTTTGCTGATAATGTGTTTGCATGGTGATGGATGTGTAGGGAGTAAGGCCATTTTGAGTAAATGGCAAATTGGGCAGCATTTCTGGCCCTTGGCCCTACCAGTCCCGACCAGGCCCAAACAGGCAAATGCCCTTGTCCTCTCCACCCTTAGCCTCGAAACCCGGGCTTAGATGCCCGGAGCCCTAAGCTTAAATAGCCCTACTGGCCAACAGAAACCTAGACCTAACCATAACCAGTCAGATTTGTAACCCTAAATCTCACAACCAATGGGAGACCCAACCCTATTCACAAATCATACCCCTAATCCTGCCAACCAGTCACAAACCCAACCCTAAAAACCAAGAGCAAAAGGAATCTCAACCCTGCTAACATATCACTACTTTGTGCTCTCTGGGGTCAGGGACAAAGCCTGCTCTGGGTGGAGGTGATTCTTCACCCCCCCCCCCCCCCCCTCCCCCTTGCAGGAGCTGCAACACTTGGCAGCGAGCCTCAAAGACTCCTGCCTCTGGTTACACTGCCCCAGCGCACTTCTTTTAGTGAAGAAGAAAGACTGAAGAGCTGCACCAACAGAGCAGACTTCAGATTACAAGTGACTTGGCCCCAGTCCTACCGGCCTGTCTGCTGCTTCAAGACTCCTGCTACAAGAAGATGACTCGTCCTGCAAAACCAATGACCTCTACAAAACCCAGAGGACTTTCTGTCTACCCAAGGGCCAATATTTCCAGAGGAGGACTCCAGAACTGCCCCTGATCTGCGAGTCCTGCCCACTCTGCACCTGGCTCATCTGACCAGAGACAATCCTCAGGCAATTCGGACCTCAAGTCCACCCTGGATTGACCCCTCATGACCAACATGAGGATGCCAACAGCCTAAATCCAGAGGACCCTTATTGCGACTTAATCTGGTGAAGATTTCCTGACACCTAAAGGTAACCCTGCACCCCTGGCCTTGGAATACAACAGTTGGTCCAGCAACATCCTGTGGGCTCTCCACTTACCTGTCGAGCAGTTGGTTTTCTTCAGTTGACTCCATGGACACGCCTGCAGCATCTTTATGAACCCTGAGCTTCCCACATTGAAAAAAAATTGGGCGCCAATGCTTTTCACCCTGCACCCAGCCGCCCCTGCGCAGCTGAGGGTGTGTGTTTAGGTGCTGCCCTGTGGTGACCCCTCACACAACGCCTGAACTCTCCCTCCCCCCCCCCCCCCCCTCTCGATCCAACCCCCAGATATATGCCCTGAAGTTGAATGTAGTTACCTGCAAGCTGCTTCTTTCTGAGTGCCCTCTGTCTCCATAGGATTCCATTGGGTGCCCAACACCAACGTTGACCTCTGCACCTGGCCGTCCCCGTGTTTCTGGCGGTGCACCCTTGGTGTCTTCCTAAACTTTGCCCAGTGGACACCTTAACCCCCGAAGACTGGGATCGTGAGTTGCGCACTTACCTGCAAACTGTGTTGTTACTTTTCCTCCCCTAGGACTGCATTGCTTACTACGAGAATTTCCACTGTCTATTTTTTAAATTGAATAGTTTTACTCACCTGTAAACTGTTTTACCTGTGAATTCTAAACAAAGTGCATTTGATTCTTGAAAGTGCTTCATTCTTAAAACTTTTTTTTACCTGCAACAAAGATCCTTTTGGTTCTAGAAATAAAGTAACAAAATATATTTTTGCTATATAAAAACATTGGTCTGGAGTAAGTCATTGAGTGTGTGCCTCATTTCTTGACTGTGTGTACACAACAAATGCTTTACAGTACCCTCCGGATAAGCCTGACTGCTCGACCACACTACCACAAAAGAGAGCATTAGTATTATCTACCTTAGCCTCTTAAAGCTTCTGGGGATCCACTGGACTCTGTTGACACTATACCTAATTTTGGTATAATATATGCAGAGCCAACTTCATACATAAACATCAAACCATTAGAAAACTTGTAAAGACGACCGTACAATGCTAGGGGTATGAAGCATAGCACTGTTTTACTTTGGGTTCTAGGAAAATAATGTGATTTCATGATTCTGCTTCCATAATTGTTGCTGAATTCTTTTTTTTCTTCATGTTTGTAAACAGGTGCTTCTAAAACACAGAGTGTGACGTTTGATGAAGCGAACCAATCCAGTTCTCAACCAAGGTCTGTAGGGAGAGATGTTGGCAGAGATGTGGATCGTTCTCGTTCTTCTAGCCGACAACGGTCCAAGAGTCCCTATCGAAGTAGAAATCGCTACAGCAAGGACCGGGGCAGAGGCTATAGTTGCTCTCGTTCATCAGACTCCAGTTCTGACGACTGCCGACGTGGTCGGCCCCGTGAACGCAGCCCCTGGCGCAGTTATTCCGGAAGACATGATGACAAGACGCAAAATAAAGATGGCGCCACACCACCTCAGAAGAAAACTTGGAGTAACACAATGTCGCAGGTTCAGACTAAAGATGCCAGGCGGTCATCGGGATCTGTCCGAGATCGTCAAGAGAGAGATCGTAAAGAGAGAGGTAGACAAGGCGGATCAGGGTCGAGTGCCTATCAGCAGCCCCCCAGAAAAGATAAAGAGGAAAACCAAATGAAAGCAATTCTGGCTGAAACTGATGCCTTGTCCAAACTCGGCGTTCATCTAATCCGGTGGGCTGGGTTCCATGCTGTCACTAGGAATGAGTTCACAAACGAGCATTTTTCTGACTGCCAGCTTACTACAGAAGCTTTTTCAAAGATGTTGACATCTTTCAAATGTTCACTCAAGCAGGAACACAGATCGCATTGTTTCCGATATGTCAGGAATTTGAGACATTCTGCTTTTTCCGCACCTCATTTAGATCCAGATTTTTTGAATTTGGTAGTAGAAAAAGGGGCTGTGGGGAGCAAGGAAACCTTTGGTGAGGTTATAAATCCCCTTGACCAGCATTTGCTGACACTTCAAATCAGTCTCCTGAAGTGTGCACATCCCATGTTCTTGGCATGCAATGAATATGAGCTCAACCTAAAGGAAGGGAATGATACCCGTTCCCAGCTCTTCACTGCCCTTGAGAAGATCATATCTCTCTGTCGGAAGACCTTGGTGCTCATTGGCATGTCTTACTCCTTAACGTCATCTTTCCGACAAGACAGAATCCTGGAGGCTGTTGACCTCATAGATGCAACTCCGAAGCCTTCCGACTACCCAAATTTAGAGGACTCCTACTTGTTTGGAAAAGAATACATGACTAAGCTGAGAAACTGGCTGGACAAAAGTGGCCATCCAGTTAAGCTCACATTTGACATGCTAACTCCAGAACAAAAGCAGCAGCAAGTTCTCCAAGCTAAAATGCAAGAAGAGAAAGGTAACTACGTTTTGATAAACAACTTCTAAACCGCTAGCTTCTGTTTTCATAATTTATTTAGTAGATGATTTGACTTCTGGTATATCTGCTCTTTTATTCAGATCTTATGTGTTAGCCTTTTTGGAACTGACGGACCCTAGGGTCAGGGCTTCGATATAACATGCAAGCAACCTGCACAGTCTGGTTGCGTGGCCGTACCGGGTAACTGTATCCTGAAAGTAACCTCTACAGATGTATTGACTAATACAGATTAGAAACAGTCAGCTCTTCCATACTGAACATAGCTATTGATAATGGAGTGATGGATAGCCCCTTGACTGGACAAGAATGAACAACCTATATATATATATATATATATATATATATATATATATATATATATATATATATATATATACATACACAGTGTTGCTATATATTTGTGTTTGTGGGTGAAGGAGTTTCAGCTTGCCACCTTGTGAACCAGCTAGAAAAAGTAAGTCCCGCTGTCAGCAGAGAATGAAAGGTAGATTGGGGGGCACTGTCTTTATCTCTGGATTTGACTGACAATAAACATAAAGATTAAATGACACGAGGCTCCTCCCGTCCAATTCTCTCCACTTTCTCCTTCTGGCTCTGTCGTTAATTACAGTGCAATATCTTTAAGTGGGTGCCAATAACTAAGGGAGCACAAAAACACAATCTTGTCACCACAGGGGATGTGAAAACTTCTCTGCTCAAGCCTAATTCTCTGTCTTAAATGACAGTTGGATCCACCATCCCCTGATTTTCATCCTTCCAAATATCTAAAGAGACACGTACATTTACGGAGAAACTTCTGCAAAGTGAAGTAGCCAGAGAAATGTGAACGTGTTAGAGGGAAAATGCTACATTGTTTCCTTTTCATTTGAAATAATTTTTATTGCACTTCATTATGTGTCATTATAGTAGACTGAAATAATAATTATTTGCGGTAATATTTCTCTCCAGTGATATCTCTTTAAATATCTCTGTTATTGTTCTGTGTAATGACCTAGTCGCGCATAAACCTCTACACAACACCTGCGCTTTCTACATTAATAAGAAAGTGTAATTTTATCTCGGTGCGCAACTTGGGTTCTGCCATTCACCTATGGGTGTCATTTTCCCTGCATCCATTGTTGCAAGAGTGTAGATAGTTTGTTCTTATTTAAGTGCTAAGAACTGAGCTCCCTTTCAAGATCCATTTATCAACAGTTTTATTTTAATGTCTTTGGAGAAACCTCAAAATCAGATGTCTCCAACAGGATTTATCAGGTATTCCTTTTTGCAGTAATATCTTTTTAGGCTGTTTTTTTTCCTTTTTTTTTTTCGACGTGTTGTTTTCTATCTGTGGACTTTAACCATGCGCACCTCATGCCCATCACTTTCATTTGTTGTTAGGCTTGCCTTGCAAAAATCCTTGATGTGGTTGGTGAATGCTTTACGTTTGTCCTGCCTTGTGGTGGTTTTGTCATGCCTTGCAGACTGCCACTGTTACATGGATAATTGCATCATTGCCAATATACTTCGTGTGGGTGAACTTTTTTTTGTCTGAGGGTGAATGTTTGCATTGTACAAGACTGATTTGCATATGGCTGTGTCCAAATTGAAATGGCAAGGAAAAAAACTGATGGATTAAACCCAGATCTGTGACGGAGGGTGAATGTTTGATTTGGTCTGCATTCCATCCATCATCTGCTGTTTTTGCACCAGTGGGCCTGCAGCACGGATTGTCCCACCAACTAAGTACCCCTATAAACATGTCTCAGGCCTGCAACTGCAGAGCCTGAATATACAGTTCCACTGTCACTCCGACTTGGCTTTTGAAACCCCTTGCCAAGCCTTACCCTCCTCTTTTGCTTACATCTAAGCCACCCCTAAAGTAGGCCCTAGAGAAAGGCAGGGCATGTACCTTTCTGTTTCCTTGTCCTGGTAATGAAAAAACCCTCAAGTGCTTTCTCATTACTGTGAGGCCTACCACTCTCATAGGCCAGCATTAGGAATTCTTTATAATATGTTTAAGTTGTATTTCTTCATCTGAGAGAATTGGCTGGATCATGTTTAGTACCATTGGAATTGTAATAATAAATCCTCTTTTCCGGTAAGTTTGGATTTATTACCGGGCACTCACTGCCCTGGAAGCCTACAGCCTCCCTCCAGTACACGTCTGGCTTGCGTAGGCTGACAGTTAGACTTGTGCATTCCCTTCAGACATCCACAGCACAGGATACTCAGCCATATCTGCATTAATCTGCACGCTGATGGGCCTTCATGGAGAAGGGGTGGGGAGTTTCTCACACTTAAATCTCAAAGGGTAAGGGCTGGGGTTCACACAAGAGGGCTGATTACCTTCCACTGGCTGTCTGGAGCCCAGACTGGCTTGAAAGGGGAGACCTGCGCACTTCACAAGAACTCTTTGTTAGTCACCCCCCACATCAAAGGCACATTTTTGATTAAATGAGGGGCCTCTGGACCCAGTCAGTAGATCACTACTGGACTCAGAAGAGACCCTGCCAGGAGTACAGGGTACAGACTGCTGTTTCATAATTACCCTTGCACTGTGCTGACTGTTCTGATGAATTGCTGCCCTGTTGCTCTGCGCTGCCCTGTGGGCTGTTGACCTCTGCCCAGTGCGTCTGGAGGCCAGGCTCACCCAAAGGAGTCTTCGACGACTCCTGAGCGCCTCCACCTTCGCCTGTAGCAGCATTTCTTCCTGCCACATAGTAGGAGGGAGTTGGACTTGAAAAAAAATACACCTTTCCCCGTTACCATTGAAGGCACAATCTCCCTGTGCAAAATCCAGACCGAGTTTGACAGATTTGTCTCCCTGCTGGTGTAACCGCTGTTAGTATTGTCATAAGGTGTGCTTGTCTAGCCTGTCCCAAATGTCTATAATTCACTGACGGATCAGATATTTCCTGTCCTGTACATCGGGCGGTTAGGGCTGACCGTCTGTGTTAGTACAAGTTCCGCCTCTTCCCTAAGGAGTTCAAACTGCAGTTGTTTGCATACCCTGTAAGTTAAGCCCAAGCATGAGGCCCCTCAACAATCCTTTAAGGGTCTTCCATTCAGTGGATCTGTATGTTGTGGTACCCCAGTTCGACTCCATGTAACCCTTGAGTGCATTGGATAAAGCCTCACGCACTTCTGGGTTTCCCAAAACTTCTACAGTCATTCGCCAGGTTCCCACCCCCGGTCACCCACCACCCCACAATCCTACAACTAACAGGGGAGATGTCATGTAAGAATCGTGCCGAGTGAATACCCTTGACATTCTCTGGGCAGGGGAACATGCAAAGCACAATTCGGTGCAGTTGGTTGTGTGTTATTGAATGACACCTATATGCCTTCTGTGTGTGGTGTTTCAGTCTCCAGATGTCCTGGACCTCCAGGTTTTGTATTGCCCAAAAAAGAGCCTCCTTCATTTGAGGTTTCGTACCGTCCCTTGTGGGCGTCATATCACGGCTATTTTTTTAATTAGTTTATAATATTGGAACATCGGCAATTTCAGGCAGTGTATCTTGAAGATAGAAGAAATGCACATTGGAAGCATATGTGAGGGTGCATTCACAGGTGCCAATGCATATAAGAATGAACATCACAATCTGCAGTATAACAAGAAAAAGAAAAATCATTTGTGATATCCACATTTATGTTATAGATCACATTCTGTATATTGCCTTTGTAACCAGCCTCACACATTCAAACATAACTGGTATCAACATAAAAACAACATATCCGAGGCATGTTAACTCCTGCCCCTAGGTGGGGAGGTGGGGCTTACATGTAACCATTTGTTTAAGGGGGTCTGGCAGTGTTGTCTCCCATACAGTGTACAGTTAGTGCAGGCATGATGGCCATGGCATTGTCCTACCCAAGTTATGAGTGTGCTGGTTTAAAGCCTGTGCTCTTCTACGCCTCTGCCACTGTGTGACACCTGTTGTTCTGCCAGTATGTCAGATCTGAAGCCTGCTTGCCACCGCTGATTGGGAGGAGGGTATGCTGCTTTCTGTCACATGGCAATCCTGCGGTTAACTAGTAACGCCAAGTCTGTGATCTGTTTATAGGTTTACAGGCTGCTGAACGGGTAGTGACACTCAATAAGCAGCAGAGACTGTCCCTTTGGAGCGGGGAGATTGTAACCTCCGAAAGAAACTCTAGCACCTCGTCCCAATATGCCACTATATCAGTATGCCAGTATATCAGAACTTAAGTCTGCCAGCCCCCTCCCAATGGGGGAATGGTGTGCTGCTTTCTGGCACATGGAAATCCTGCGTTTCGCTAGGAGCAACGCAGTGTCTATGAACTTGCTAATGGGTTTATGGGCTGCTGAGTGAAACCCAATAAGCAGTAGAACAGGTTACGTGATGTCAGACGGGAATGGCGAAAAAGAAATATAACAAACTGGGCAGTATCAGCATCTTAGAAATGGCTATCTGGCCTGTCGGTGAGAGCAGCAGAAATAACCAGAATGGGAGGGAGGCTCTCATCCCATCTAGAGCCTTGCATATGTTGCTGTCCACTAGGTCTTTATTAGAATGATGAATAGTATCCCTAGGTACTTTATAGATGTGCAAGGCTAGGGAAGAGGGGCCCTTGGCAAAGCTTGCTGTTGCGCCTCTGTCAGAGAGGTCAGGGGAAATAATTGGAATTTGTTCCAATTCACCTGAAGCCCTGATATGTCACCAAACTGCTGCAAGAGCTCCAAAAGACCAGGGAGTATAGTGGCATGGCCCTGAGATACATCAAAGCACCATCCACGTAGAGGAAAATTATGTGCCATTTTGATCTGCCTGACTGCCCCAGTTGGCAGCCCGCATCCGGAGCGTGCATGCAAGAGGTTCCATGACCAACGCAGAGAGTATTTGAGATAACAGGCAGCCCTGGTGAGTGCCTCGTACAGTGTCAAAGGGGCCATATTTTACCCCGTGCCATCTGTTTAACTTCTTCATTAATTTCGTCCTATGATATGGGTGCCTCCAGTTCTGCCAGCGGTGAGGCCTGTAACCTAGGAAGGCGTATTCATTCTAAGAATGAACCGATCAGTGCTAGGTCTGCCAGCTGTGGGGAGGCATAGGAATTGGCGTAGTAGGAACAGAAGGTGTCATTGATGGCGCCCTGAGTATTTTTGTAAGAGACCCATCCCATCAGAAAGAGCTGTTATTGGGACCCTAGGGAAGATCGAGCAAAGGAGCCAGGCTGGCAACCTTCCCGCTTTATCACCTTCCACATGTTTTCGCGACAAATATTACCTATAATCTAGTGTGCCTAACGCCTGTAGGGTTGCCTGGTGTTCGAGTTTAGATTGTGCAAGTGGTGCAGCGACAGCACGGGCTGTAGGAAGCAACTGCTCATACTTTTGAATGTCAGTTTCCAGTTTGATAAGTTTGTTTTGCAGCGCTACTTTGGAGCTGTAAGGAAATGCCTCCTTGGCATGGTTGCCCCCTGACTTTTTGTCTTTGCTGATGCTATGTTTACAATTGAAAGTGTGCTGAGGCCTGCTAACCAGGCCCCAGCACCAGTGTTCTTTCCCTAACCTGTACTTTTGTATCCACAATTGGCAGACCCTGGCATCCAGATAAGTCCCTTGTAACTGGTACTTCTAGTACCAAGGGCCCTGATGCCAAGGAAGGTCTCTAAGGGCTGCAGCATGTCTTATGCCACCCTGGAGACCTCTCACTCAGCACAGACACACTGCTTGCCAGCTTGTGTGTGCTAGTGAGGACAAAACGAGTAAGTCGACATGGCACTCCCCTCAGGGTGCCATGCCAGCCTCTCACTGCCTATGCAGTATAGATAAGCCACCCCTCTAGCAGGCCTTACAGCCCTAAGGCAGGGTGCACTATACCATAGGTGAGGGTACCAGTGCATGAGCATGGTACCCCTACAGTGTCTAAACAAAACCTTAGACATTGTAAGTGCAGGGTAGCCATAAGAGTATATGGTCTGGGAGTCTGTCAAACACGAACTCCACAGCACCATAATGGCTACACTGAAAACTGGGAAGTTTGGTATCAAACTTCTCAGCACAATAAATGCACACTGATGCCAGTGTACATTTTATTGTAAAATACACCACAGAGGGCACCTTAGAGGTGCCCCCTGAAACTTAACCGACTGTCTGTGTAGGCTGACTAGTTCCAGCAGCCTGCCACACCAGAGACATGTTGCTGGCCCCATGGGGAGAGTGCCTTTGTCACTCTGAGGCCAGTAACAAAGCCTGCACTGGGTGGAGATGCTAACACCTCCCCCAGGCAGGAGCTGTGACACCTGGCGGTGAGCCTCAAAGGCTCACCCCTTTGTCACAGCCCAGCAGGGCACTCCAGCTTAGTGGAGTTGCCCGCCCCCTCCGGCCACGGCCCCCACTTTTGGCGGCAAGGCTGGAGGGAACAAAGAAAGCAACAAGGAGGAGTCACTGGCCAGTCAGGACAGCCCCTAAGGTGTCCTGAGCTGAAGTGACTCTAACTTTTAGAAATCCTCCATCTTGCAGATGGAGGATTCCCCCAATAGGGTTAGGATTGTGACCCCCCCCCTTGGGAGGAGGCACAAAGAGGGTGTACCCACCCTCAGGGCTAGTAGCCATTGGCTACTAACCCCCCAGACCTAAACACGCCCTTAAATTTAGTATTTAAGGGCTACCCTGAACCCTAGAAAATTAGATTCCTGCAACTACAAGAAGAAGGACTGCCTAGCTGAAAACCCCTGCAGAGGAAGACCAGAAGACGACAACTGCCTTGGCTCCAGAAACTCACCGGCCTGTCTCCTGCCTTCCAAAGATCCTGCTCCAGCGACGCCTTCCAAAGGGACCAGCGACCTCGACATCCTCTGAGGACTGCCCCTGCTTCGAAAAGACAAGAAACTCCCGAGGACAGCGGACCTGCTCCAAGAAAAGCTGCAACTTTGTTTCCAGCAGCTTTAAAGAACCCTGCAAGCTCCCCGCAAGAAGCGTGAGACTTGCAACACTGCACCCGGCAACCCCGACTCGGCTGGTGGCGATCCAACACCTCAGGAGGGACCCCAGGACTACTCTAAGACTGTGAGTACAAAAACCTGTCCCCCCCTGAGCCCCCACAGCGCCGCCTGCAGAGGGAAATCCCGAGGCTTCCCCTGACCGCGACTCTTTGAATCCTAAGTCCCGACACGTGGGAGAGACCCTGCACCCGCAGCCCCCAGGACCTGAAGGACCGGACTTTCACTGGAGAAGTGACCCCCAGGAGTCCCTCTCCCTTGCCCAAGTGGAGGTTTCCCCGAGGAACCCCCCCCTTGCCTGCCTGCAGCGCTGAAGAGATCCCGAGATCTCTCATAGACTAACATTGCAAACCCGACGCTTGTTTCTACACTGCACCCGGCCGCCCCCGCGCCGCTGAGGGTGAAATTTCTGTGTGGGCTTGTGTCCCCCCCGGTGCCCTACAAAACCCCCCTGGTCTGCCCTCCGAAGACGCGGGTACTTACCTGCAAGCAGACCGGAACCGGGGCACCCCCTTCTCTCCATTCTAGCCTATGTGTTTTGGGCACCACTTTGAACTCTGCACCTGACCGGCCCTGAGCTGCTGGTGTGGTGACTTTGGGGTTGCTCTGAACCCCCAACGGTGGGCTACCTTGGACCAAGAACTAAGCCCTGTAAGTGTCTTACTTACCTGGTTAACCTAACAAATACTTACCTCCCCTAGGAACTGTGAAAATTGCACTAAGTGTCCACTTTTAAAACAGCTATTTGTGAATAACTTGAAAAGTATACATGCAATTTTGATGATTTGAAGTTCCTAAAGTACTTACCTGCAATACCTTTCGAATGAGATATTACATGTAGAATTTGAACCTGTGGTTCTTAAAATAAACTAAGAAAATATATTTTTCTATACAAAAACCTATTGGCTGGATTTGTCTCGGAGTGTGTGTACCTCATTTATTGTCTATGTGTATGTACAACAAATGCTTAACACTACTCCTTGGATAAGCCTACTGCTCGACCACACTACCACAAAATAGAGCATTAGTATTATCTATTTTTACCACTATTTTACCTCTAAGGGGCACCCTTGGACTCTGTGCATGCTATTCCTTACTTTGAAATAGCACATACAGAGCCAACTTCCTACATTGGTGGATCAGCGGTGGGGTACAAGACTTTGCATTTGCTGGACTACTCAGCCAATACCTGATCACACGACAAATTCCAAAATTGTCATTAGAAATTCATTTTTGCAATTTGAAATTTTTCTAAATTCTTAAAAGTCCTGCTAGGGCCTTGTGTGTTAAGTCCCTGTTTAGCATTGTCTTTTAGAGTTTAAAAGTTTGTTAAAAGTTTGAAATTAGATTCTAGAAACAGTTTTAGATTCTTTAAAAAGTCTTCCAACTCTTAGCAAAATAATGTCTGATACAGAGATGAATGTGGTGGAACTCGACACCACACCTTACCTCCATCTTAAGATGAGGGAGCTAAGGTCTCTCTGTAACATCAAAAAAATAACCATTGGCTCCAGACCTACCAAAATTCAGCTCCAGGAGCTGTTGGCAGAGTTTGAAAAAGCCAACCCCTCTGATGATGACCTCACAGAGGAAGAGATTAGTGACTTGGAGGCCAATGTCCCTCCTCCAGTCCTAAATAGGGAGAACAGGACCCCTCAAGTCCTGTCTCCAACTGTGTTAGTCAGAAATAGTGAGTCCCTCACAGGAGGGTCCCCCATTTCTGAAATCACTGAGGATGCTCTCAGTGAAGATGACCTCCTGTTAGCCAGGATGGCCAAAAGATTGGCTTTAGAGAGACAGCTCCTAGCCATAGAAAGGGAAAGACAAGAGATGGGCCTAGGACCCATCAATGGTGGCAGCAATATAAATAGGGTCAGAGATTCTCCTGACATGTTAAAAATCCCCAAAGGGATTGTGACAAAATTTGAAGATGGTGATGACATCACCAAGTGGTTCACAGCTTTTGAGAGGGCTTGTGTAACCAGAAAAGTGAACAGATCTCACTGGGGTGCTCTCCTTTGGGAAATGTTCACTGGAAAGTGTAGGGATAGACTCCTCACACTCTCTGGAAAAGATGCAGAATCTTATGACCTCATGAAGGGTACCCTGATTGAGGGCTTTGGATTCTCCACTGAGGAGTACAGGATTAGGTTCAGGGGGGCTCAAAAATCCTCGAGCCAGACCTGGGTTGACTTTGTTGACTACTCAGTGAAAACACTAGATGGTTGGATTCAAGGCAGTGGTGTAAGTAATTATGATGGGCTGTACAATTTATTTGTGAAAGAACACCTGTTAAGTAATTGTTTCAATGATAAACTGCATCAGCATCTGGTAGACCTAGGACCAATTTCTCCCCAAGAATTGGGAAAGAAGGCGGACCATTGGGTCAAGACAAGGGTGTCCAAGACTTCAACAGGGGGTGACCAAAAGAAAGGGGTCACAAAGACTCCCCAGGGGAAGGGTGATGAGACAACCAAAACTAAAAATAGTAAAGAGTCTTCTACAGGCCCCCAAAAACCTGCACAGGAGGGTGGGCCCAGAGCCTCTTCACAAAACAATGGGTACAAGGGTAAAAACTTTGATCCCAAAAAGGCCTGGTGTCATAGCTGTAAACAGCATGGACACCAAACTGGAGACAAGGCCTGTCCCAAGAAAGGTTCCACTCCAAACTCCCATCCAGGTAACACTGGTATGGCTAGTCTCCAAGTGGGATCAACAGTGTGCCCAGAGCAAATCAGGGTCCACACTGAAGCTACTCTAGTTTCTGAGGGTGGGGTGGATTTAGCCACACTAGCTGTCTGGCCACCTAACATGCAAAAATACAGACAGCAACTCTTAATTAATGGGACTAGAATAGAGGGCCTGAGGGATACAGGTGCCAGTGTGTAAGGAAATGCCTCCTTGGCATGGTTGCCCCCTGACTTTTTGCCTTTGCTGATGCTATGTTTACAATTGAAAGTGTGCTGAGGCCTGCTAACCAGGCCCCAGCACCAGTGTTCTTTCCCTAACCTGTACTTTTGTATCCACAATTGGCAGACCCTGGCATCCAGATAAGTCCCTTGTAACTGGTACTTCTAGTACCAAGGGCCCTGATGCCAAGGAAGGTCTCTAAGGGCTGCAGCATGTCTTATGCCACCCTGGAGACCTCTCACTCAGCACAGACACACTGCTTGCCAGCTTGTGTGTGCTAGTGAGGACAAAACGAGTAAGTCGACATGGCACTCCCCTCAGGGTGCCATGCCAGCCTCTCACTGCCTATGCAGTATAGGTAAGACACCCCTCTAGCAGGCCTTACAGCCCTAAGGCAGGGTGCACTATACCATAGGTGAGGGTACCAGTGCATGAGCATGGTACCCCTACAGTGTCTAAATAAAACCTTAGACATTGTAAGTGCAGGGTAGCCATAAGAGTATATGGTCTGGGAGTCTGTCAAACACGAACTCCACAGCACCATAATGGCTACACTGAAAACTGGGAAGTTTGGTATCAAACTTCTCAGCACAATAAATGCACACTGATGCCAGTGTACATTTTATTGTAAAAAACACCACAGAGGGCACCTTAGAGGTGCCCCCTGAAACTTAACCGACTATCTGTGTAGGCTGACTAGTTTTAGCAGCCTGCCACAAACCGAGACATGTTGCTGGCCCCATGGGGAGAGTGCCTTTGTCACTCTGAGGCCAGTAACAAAGCCTGCACTGGGTGGAGATGCTTACACCTCTCCCAGGCAGGAATTGTCACACCTGGCGGTGAGCCTCAAAGGCTCACCTCCTTTGTGCCAACCCAGCAGGACACTCCAGCTAGTGGAGTTGCCCGCCCCCTCCGGCCAGGCCCCACTTTTGGCGGCAAGGCCGGAGAAAATAATGAGAATAACAAGGAGGAGTCACTGGCCAGTCAGGACAACCCCTAAGGTGTCCTGAGCTGAGGTGACTCTAACTTTTAGAAATCCTCCATCTTGCAGATGGAGGATTCCCCCAATAGGGTTAGGATTGTGACCCCCTCCCCTTGGGAGGAGGCACAAAGAGGGTGTACCCACCCTCAGGGCTAGTAGCCATTGGCTACTAACCCCCCAGACCTAAACACGCCCTTAAATTTAGTATTTAAGGGCTACCCTGAACCCTAGAAAATCAGATTCCTGCAACAAGAAGAAGGACTGCCCAGCTGAAAAACCCCTGCAGCGGAAGACCAGAAGACGACAACTGCCTTGGCTCCAGAAACTCACCGGCCTGTCTCCTGCCTTCCAAAGATCCTGCTCCAGCGACGCCTTCCGAAGGGACCAGCGACCTCGACATCCTCTGAGGACTGCCCCTGCTTCGAAAAGACAAGAAACTCCCGAGGACAGCGGACCTGCTCCAAGAAAAGCTGCAACTTTGTTTCCAGCGGCTTTTAAAGAACCCTGCAAGCTCCCCGCAAGAAGCGTGAGACTTGCAACACTGCACCCGGCGACCCCGACTCGGCTGGTGGCGATCCAACACCTCAGGAGGGACCCCAGGACTACTCTGATACTGTGAGTACCAAAACCTGTCCCCCCTGAGCCCCCACAGCGCCGCCTGCAGAGGGAATCCCCCCCTTGCCTGCCTGCAGCGCTGAAGAGATCCCGAGATCTCTCATAGACTAACATTGCGAACCCGACGCTTGTTTCTACACTGCACCCGGCCGCCCCCGCGCCGCTGAGGGTGAAATTTCTGTGTGGACCTGTGTCCCCCCCGGTGCCCTACAAAACCCCCCTGGTCTGCCCTCCGAAGACGCGGGTACTTACCTGCAAGCAGACCGGAACCGGGGCACCCCCTTCTCTCCATTCTAGCCTATGTGTTTTGGGCACCACTTTGAACTCTGCACCTGACCGGCCCTGAGCTGCTGGTGTGGTGACTTTGGGGTTGCTCTGAACCCCCAACGGTGGGCTACCTTGGACCAAGAACTGAACCCTGTAAGTGTCCTACTTACCTGGTAAAACTAACAAAAACTTACCTCCCCCAGGAACTGTGAAAATTGCACTAAGTGTCCACTTTTAAAACAGCTATTTGTCAATAACTTGAAAAGTATACATGCAATTTTGATGATTTGAAGTTCCTAAAGTACTTACCTGCAATACCTTTCGAATGAGATATTCCATGTAGAATTTGAACCTGTGGTTCTTAAAATAAACTAAGAAAAGATATTTTTCTATATAAAAACCTATTGGCTGGATTTGTCTCTGAGTGTGTGTACCTCATTTATTGTCTATGTGTATGTACAACAAATGCTTAACACTACTCCTTGGATAAGCCTACTGCTCGACCACACTACCACAAAATAGAGCATTAGTATTATCTATTTTTACCACTATTTTACCTCTAAGGGGAACCCTTGGACTCTGTGCATGCTATTCCTTACTTTGAAATAGCACATACAGAGCCAACTTCCTACATTGGTGGATCAGCGGTGGGGTACAAGACTTTGCATTTGCTGGACTACTCAGCCAATACCTGATCACACGACAAATTCCAAAATTGTCATTAGAAATTGATTTTTGCAATTTGAAAAGTTTTCTAAATTCTTAAAAGACCTGCTAGGGCCTTGTGTTAGATCCTGTTTAGCATTTCTTTTAGAGTTTAAAAGTTTGTTAAAAGTTTGAATTAGATTCTAGAACCAGTTTTAGTTTCTTAAAAAGTATTCCAACTTTTAGAAGCATAATGTCTAGCACAGATGTGAATGTGGTGGAACTCGACACCACACCTTACCTCCATCTACAGATGAGAGAGCTAAGGTCACTCTGTAAACTAAAGAAAATAGCAATGGGCCCCAAACCTACCAAAGTACAGCTCCAGGAGCTTTTGGCAGAGTTTGAAAAGGCCAACCCCTCTGAGGATGGCAACTCAGAGGATGAAGATAGTGACTTGGAGGGAAATTCCCCCCCTCCAGTCCTACTTAGGGAGAGCAGGGCTTCTCAAGCCCTGACTCCACAAATAATAGTCAGAGATGCTGGTTCCCTCACAGGAGGGACCAACAACTCTGAAATCACTGAGGATAACTCCAGTGAAGAGGACATCCAGTTAGCCAGGATGGCCAAAAGATTGGCTTTGGAAAGACAGATCCTAGCCATAGAGAGGGAAAGACAAGAGATGGGCCTAGGACCCATCAATGGTGGCAGCAACATAAATAGGGTCAGAGATTCTCCTGACATGTTGAAAATCCCCAAAGGGATTGTAACTAAATATGAAGATGGTGATGACATCACCAAATGGTTCACAGCTTTTGAGAGGGCTTGTGTAACCAGAAAAGTGAACAGATCTCACTGGGGTGCTCTCCTTTGGGAAATGTTCACAGGAAAGTGTAGGGATAGACTCCTCACACTCTCTGGACAAGATGCAGAATCTTATGACCTCATGAAAGGTACCCTGATTGAGGGCTTTGGATTCTCCACTGAGGAGTACAGGATTAGGTTCAGGGGGGCTCAAAAATCCTCGAGCCAGACCTGGGTTGACTTTGTTGACTACTCAGTGAAAACACTAGATGGTTGGATTCAAGGCAGTGGTGTAAGTAATTATGATGGGCTGTACAATTTATTTGTGAAGGAACACCTGTTAAGTAATTGTTTCAATGATAAACTGCATCAGCATCTGGTAGACCTAGGACCAATTTCTCCCCAAGAGTTGGGAAAGAAGGCGGACCATTGGGTCAAGACAAGGGTGTCCAAGACTTCAACAGGGGGTGACCAAAAGAAAGGGGTCACAAAGACTCCCCAGCAGAAGGGTGATGAGACAACCAAAACTAAAAATAGTAAAGAGTCTTCTACAGGCCCCCAAAAACCTGCACAGGAGGGTGGGCCCAGAGCCTCTTCACAAAACAATGGGTACAAGGGTAAAAACTTTGATCCCAAAAAGGCCTGGTGTCATAGCTGTAAACAGCATGGACACCAAACTGGAGACAAGGCCTGTCCCAAGAAAGGTTCCACTCCAAACTCCCATCCAGGTAACACTGGTATGGCTAGTCTCCAAGTGGGATCAACAGTGTGCCCAGAGCAAATCAGGGTTCACACTGAAGCTACTCTAGTTTCTGAGGGTGGGGTGGATTTAGCCACACTAGCTGTCTGGCCGCCTAACATGCAAAAATACAGACAGCAACTCTTAATTAATGGGACTAGAATAGAGGGCCTGAGGGATACAGGTGCCAGTGTCACCATGGTGACAGAGAAACTGGTTTCCCCTGGCCAATACCTGACTGGAAAAACTTACACAGTCACCAACGCTGACAATCAGAGAAAAGTACATCCCATGGCAATGGTTACTTTAGAATGGGGAGGGGTCAATGGCCTGAAACAGGTGGTGGTCTCCTCAAATATCCCAGTGGACTGTCTGCTTGGAAATGACCTGGAGTCCTCAGCATGGGCTGAGGTAGAGCTAAAAACCCATGCAGCAATGCTGGGTATCCCTGAACTGGTGTGTGTGAAAACAAGAGCACAGTGCAAGGCACAGGGTGAAAAAGTAGAGCTGGAGTCTGGAAAAATGGCCCAGCCTACCAAGAGAACAGGAAAGTCAGTTGGGAAACCAACTGCAACACAGCAAAAGAAAGGGAACCTCTCTTCTCAGGAAGAAGTTCTGCCCTCTGAGGGAACTGAGCCTTTGGGGCTTGAACCTTATCAGGTTGAGCTCTTAGGCCCAGGGGGACCCTCAAGGGAGGAGCTGTGTAAGGGACAAGAAACCTGTCCCTCTCTTGAAGGCCTTAGGCAGCAAGCTGCTGAAGAGTCCAAGGGCAAGAAAAATGGAACACATAGGGTCTATTGGGAAGATGGACTCCTGTACACTGAGGCCAGAGACCCCAAACCTGGTGCCACTAGGAGAGTGGTAGTGCCTCAGCTGTTCAGAGAATTCATCCTAACATTGGCCCATGACATTCCCCTTGCTGGACATTTGGGACAAACCAAGACGTGGGAGAGGTTAGTCAACCACTTCTACTGGCCCAATATGTCCAACATGGTTAAGGAGTTTTGCCTCTCCTGCCCCACCTGTCAAGCCAGTGGTAAGACAGGTGGGCATCCAAAGGCCCCCCTCATTCCACTTCCAGTGGTGGGGGTTCCCTTTGAAAGAGTGGGTGTGGACATAGTTGGTCCACTGGAACCTCCCACAGCCTCAGGAAATATGTATATCCTGGTAGTAGTGGATCATGCTACCAGGTATCCTGAAGCTATTCCCCTTAGGTCAACTACTGCCCCTGCAGTAGCCAAGGCCCTCATTGGTATCTTTACCAGAGTGGGTTTCCCTAAGGAGGTGGTGTCTGACAGAGGTACCAACTTCATGTCAGCATACCTAAAGCACATGTGGAATGAGTGTGGAGTGACTTATAAATTCACTACACCTTACCATCCACAAACTAATGGCTTAGTTGAGAGATTCAACAAGACATTAAAAGGCATGATCATGGGGCTCCCAGAAAAACTCAAAAGGAGATGGGATGTCCTCCTGCCATGTCTGCTTTTCGCTTACAGGGAGGTACCACAGAAGGGAGTAGGGTTCTCACCCTTTGAACTTCTGTTTGGTCATCCTGTAAGGGGACCACTTGCCCTTGTTAAAGAAGGCTGGGAGAGACCTCTCCATGAGCCTAAACAGGACATAGTGGACTATGTACTTGGCCTTCGCTCTAGAATGGCAGAGTACATGGAAAAGGCAACCAAAAACCTTGAGGCCAGCCAACAGCTCCAGAAGTTTTGGTATGACCAAAAGGCTGCACTGGTTGAGTTCCAACCAGGGCAGAAAGTCTGGGTTCTGGAGCCTGTGGCTCCCAGGGCACTCCAGGACAAATGGAGTGGCCCTTACCCAGTACTAGAGAGGAAGAGTCAGGTCACCTACTTGGTGGACCTGGGCACAAGCAGGAGCCCCAAAAGGGTGATCCATGTAAACCGCCTTAAGCTCTTCCACGACAGGGCTGATGTCAATCTGTTGATGGTAACAGATGAGGATCAGGAGGCAGAGAGTGAACCTCTCCCTGACCTTCTGTCATCAGACCCAAAAGATGGTACAGTAGATGGAGTGATCTACTCAGACACCCTCTCTGGCCAACAGCAAGCTGATTGTAGGAGAGTCCTACAACAGTTTCCTGAACTCTTCTCCTTAACCCCTGGACAGACACACCTGTGTACCCATGATGTGGACACAGGAGACAGCATGCCTGTCAAGAACAAAATCTTTAGACAGTCTGACCATGTTAAGGAAAGCATCAAGGTGGAAGTCCACAAGATGCTGGAATTGGGAGTCATTGAGCGCTCTGACAGCCCCTGGGCTAGCCCAGTGGTCTTGGTCCCCAAACCTCACACCACAGATGGAAAGAAAGAGATGAGGTTTTGTGTGGACTACAGAGGGCTCAATTCTGTCACCAAGACAGATGCTCATCCAATTCCAAGAGCTGATGAGCTCATTGATAAATTAGGTGCTGCCAAATTTCTAAGTACCTTTGACTTGACAGCAGGGTACTGGCAAATAAAAATGGCACCTGGAGCAAAAGAAAAGACAGCATTCTCCACACCTGATGGGCATTATCAGTTTACTGTTATGCCCTTTGGTTTAAAGAATGCCCCTGCCACCTTCCAAAGGTTGGTGAATCAAGTCCTTGCTGGCTTGGAGTCCTTTAGCACAGCTTATCTTGATGATATTGCTGTCTTTAGCTCCACCTGGCAGGATCACCTGGTCCACCTGAGGAAGGTTTTGAAGGCTCTGCAATCTGCAGGCCTCTCTATCAAGGCATCCAAATGCCAGATAGGGCAGGGAACTGTGGTTTACTTGGGACACCTTGTAGGTGGAGGCCAAGTTCAGCCACTCCAACCCAAGATCCAGACTATTCTGGACTGGGTAGCTCCAAAAACCCAGACTCAAGTCAGGGCATTCCTTGGCTTGACTGGGTACTACAGGAGGTTTGTGAAGGGATATGGATCCATTGTGACAGCCCTCACTGAGCTCACCTCCAAGAAAATGCCCAAGAAAGTGAACTGGACTGTGGACTGCCAACAGGCCTTTGACACCCTGAAACAAGCAATGTGCTCAGCACCAGTTCTCAAAGCTCCAGATTATTCTAAGCAGTTCATTGTGCAGACTGATGCCTCTGAACATGGGATAGGGGCAGTTTTGTCCCAAACAAATGATGATGGCCTTGACCAGCCTGTTGCTTTCATTAGCAGGAGGTTACTCCCCAGGGAGCAGCGTTGGAGTGCCATTGAGAGGGAGGCCTTTGCTGTGGTCTGGTCCCTGAAGAAGCTGAGACCATACCTCTTTGGGACTCACTTCCTAGTTCAAACTGACCACAGACCTCTCAAATGGCTGATGCAAATGAAAGGTGAAAATCCTAAACTGTTGAGGTGGTCCATCTCCCTACAGGGAATGGACTTTATAGTGGAACACAGACCTGGGACTGCCCATGCCAATGCAGATGGCCTTTCCAGGTTCTTCCACTTAGAAAATGAAGACTCTCTTGGGAAAGGTTAGTCTCATCCTCTTTCGTTTGGGGGGGGGTTGTGTAAGGAAATGCCTCCTTGGCATGGTTGCCCCCTGACTTTTTGCCTTTGCTGATGCTATGTTTACAATTGAAAGTGTGCTGAGGCCTGCTAACCAGGCCCCAGCACCAGTGTTCTTTCCCTAACCTGTACTTTTGTATCCACAATTGGCAGACCCTGGCATCCAGATAAGTCCCTTGTAACTGGTACTTCTAGTACCAAGGGCCCTGATGCCAAGGAAGGTCTCTAAGGGCTGCAGCATGTCTTATGCCACCCTGGAGACCTCTCACTCAGCACAGACACACTGCTTGCCAGCTTGTGTGTGCTAGTGAGGACAAAACGAGTAAGTCGACATGGCACTCCCCTCAGGGTGCCATGCCAGCCTCTCACTGCCTATGCAGTATAGGTAAGACACCCCTCTAGCAGGCCTTACAGCCCTAAGGCAGGGTGCACTATACCATAGGTGAGGGTACCAGTGCATGAGCATGGTACCCCTACAGTGTCTAAATAAAACCTTAGACATTGTAAGTGCAGGGTAGCCATAAGAGTATATGGTCTGGGAGTCTGTCAAACACGAACTCCACAGCACCATAATGGCTACACTGAAAACTGGGAAGTTTGGTATCAAACTTCTCAGCACAATAAATGCACACTGATGCCAGTGTACATTTTATTGTAAAAAACACCACAGAGGGCACCTTAGAGGTGCCCCCTGAAACTTAACCGACTATCTGTGTAGGCTGACTAGTTTTAGCAGCCTGCCACAAACCGAGACATGTTGCTGGCCCCATGGGGAGAGTGCCTTTGTCACTCTGAGGCCAGTAACAAAGCCTGCACTGGGTGGAGATGCTTACACCTCTCCCAGGCAGGAATTGTCACACCTGGCGGTGAGCCTCAAAGGCTCACCTCCTTTGTGCCAACCCAGCAGGACACTCCAGCTAGTGGAGTTGCCCGCCCCCTCCGGCCAGGCCCCACTTTTGGCGGCAAGGCCGGAGAAAATAATGAGAATAACAAGGAGGAGTCACTGGCCAGTCAGGACAACCCCTAAGGTGTCCTGAGCTGAGGTGACTCTAACTTTTAGAAATCCTCCATCTTGCAGATGGAGGATTCCCCCAATAGGGTTAGGATTGTGACCCCCTCCCCTTGGGAGGAGGCACAAAGAGGGTGTACCCACCCTCAGGGCTAGTAGCCATTGGCTACTAACCCCCCAGACCTAAACACGCCCTTAAATTTAGTATTTAAGGGCTACCCTGAACCCTAGAAAATCAGATTCCTGCAACAAGAAGAAGGACTGCCCAGCTGAAAAACCCCTGCAGCGGAAGACCAGAAGACGACAACTGCCTTGGCTCCAGAAACTCACCGGCCTGTCTCCTGCCTTCCAAAGATCCTGCTCCAGCGACGCCTTCCGAAGGGACCAGCGACCTCGACATCCTCTGAGGACTGCCCCTGCTTCGAAAAGACAAGAAACTCCCGAGGACAGCGGACCTGCTCCAAGAAAAGCTGCAACTTTGTTTCCAGCGGCTTTTAAAGAACCCTGCAAGCTCCCCGCAAGAAGCGTGAGACTTGCAACACTGCACCCGGCGACCCCGACTCGGCTGGTGGCGATCCAACACCTCAGGAGGGACCCCAGGACTACTCTGATACTGTGAGTACCAAAACCTGTCCCCCCTGAGCCCCCACAGCGCCGCCTGCAGAGGGAATCCCCCCCTTGCCTGCCTGCAGCGCTGAAGAGATCCCGAGATCTCTCATAGACTAACATTGCGAACCCGACGCTTGTTTCTACACTGCACCCGGCCGCCCCCGCGCCGCTGAGGGTGAAATTTCTGTGTGGACCTGTGTCCCCCCCGGTGCCCTACAAAACCCCCCTGGTCTGCCCTCCGAAGACGCGGGTACTTACCTGCAAGCAGACCGGAACCGGGGCACCCCCTTCTCTCCATTCTAGCCTATGTGTTTTGGGCACCACTTTGAACTCTGCACCTGACCGGCCCTGAGCTGCTGGTGTGGTGACTTTGGGGTTGCTCTGAACCCCCAACGGTGGGCTACCTTGGACCAAGAACTGAACCCTGTAAGTGTCCTACTTACCTGGTAAAACTAACAAAAACTTACCTCCCCCAGGAACTGTGAAAATTGCACTAAGTGTCCACTTTTAAAACAGCTATTTGTCAATAACTTGAAAAGTATACATGCAATTTTGATGATTTGAAGTTCCTAAAGTACTTACCTGCAATACCTTTCGAATGAGATATTCCATGTAGAATTTGAACCTGTGGTTCTTAAAATAAACTAAGAAAAGATATTTTTCTATATAAAAACCTATTGGCTGGATTTGTCTCTGAGTGTGTGTACCTCATTTATTGTCTATGTGTATGTACAACAAATGCTTAACACTACTCCTTGGATAAGCCTACTGCTCGACCACACTACCACAAAATAGAGCATTAGTATTATCTATTTTTACCACTATTTTACCTCTAAGGGGAACCCTTGGACTCTGTGCATGCTATTCCTTACTTTGAAATAGCACATACAGAGCCAACTTCCTACACAGTGTCACCATGGTGACAGAGAAACTGGTTTCCCCTGGCCAATACCTGACTGGAAAAACGTACACAGTCACCAACGCTGACAATCAGAGAAAAGTACATCCCATGGCAATGGTTACTTTAGAATGGGGAGGGGTCAATGGCCTGAAACAGGTGGTGGTCTCCTCAAATATCCCAGTGGACTGTCTGCTTGGAAATGACCTGGAGTCCTCAGCATGGGCTGAGGTAGAACTAAAAACCCATGCAGCAATGCTGGGTATCCCTGAACTGGTGTGTGTGAAAACAAGAGCACAATGCAAGGCACAGGGTGAAAAAGTAGAGCTGGAGTCTGGAAAAATGGCCCAGCCTACCAAGAGAACAGGAAAGTCAGTTGGGAAACGAACTGCAACACAGCAAAAGAAAGGGAACCTCTCTTCTCAGGAAGAAGTTCTGCCCTCTGAGGGAACTGAGCCTTTGGAGCTTGAACCTTATCAGGTTGAGCTCTTGGGCCCAGGGGGACCCTCAAGGGAGGAGCTGTGTAAGGGACAAGAAACCTGTCCCTCTCTTGAAGGCCTTAGGCAGCAATCTGCTGAAGAGTCCAAAGGCAAGAAAAATGGAACACATAGGGTCTATTGGGAAGATGGACTCCTGTACACTGAGGCCAGAGACCCCAAACCTGGTGCCACTAGGAGAGTGGTAGTGCCTCAGCTGTTCAGGAAGTTCATCCTAACATTGGCCCATGACATTCCCCTTGCTGGACATTTGGGACAAACCAAGACGTGGGAGAGGTTAGTCAACCACTTCTACTGGCCCAATATGTCCAACATGGTTAAGGAGTTTTGCCTCTCCTGCCCCACCTGTCAAGCCAGTGGTAAGACAGGTGGGCATCCAAAGGCCCCCCTCATTCCACTTCCAGTGGTGGGGGTTCCCTTTGAGAGAGTGGGTGTGGACATAGTTGGTCCACTAGAACCTCCCACAGCCTCAGGAAATATGTATATCCTGGTAGTAGTGGATCATGCTACCAGGTATCCTGAAGCTATTCCCCTTAGTTCGACTACTGCCCCTGCAGTAGCCAAGGCCCTCATTGGTATCTTTACCAGAGTGGGTTTCCCTAAGGAGGTGGTGTCTGACAGAGGTACCAACTTCATGTCAGCATACCTAAAGCACATGTGGAATGAGTGTGGAGTGACTTATAAATTCACTACACCATACCATCCACAAACTAATGGCTTGGTTGAGAGATTCAACAAGACATTAAAAGGCATGATCATGGGGCTCCCAGAAAAACTCAAAAGGAGATGGGATGTCCTCTTGCCATGTCTGCTTTTCGCTTACAGAGAGGTGCCACAGAAGGGAGTAGGATTCTCACCCTTTGAACTTCTGTTTGGTCATCCTGTAAGGGGACCACTTGCCCTTGTTAAAGAAGGCTGGGAGAGACCTCTCCATGAGCCTAAACAGGACATAGTGGACTATGTACTTGGCCTTCGCTCTAGAATGGCAGAGTACATGGAAAAGGCAACCAAAAACCTTGAGGCCAGCCAACAGCTCCAGAAGTTTTGGTATGACCAAAAGGCTGCACTGGTTGAGTTCCAACCAGGGCAGAAAGTCTGGGTTCTGGAGCCTGTGGCTCCCAGGGCACTCCAGGACAAATGGAGTGGCCCTTACCCAGTACTAGAAAGGAAGAGTCAGGTCACCTACCTGGTGGACCTGGGCACAAGCAGGAGCCCCAAGAGGGTGATCCATGTGAACCGCCTTAAGCTCTTCCATGACAGGGCTGATGTCAATCTGTTGATGGTAACAGATAAGGATCAGGAGGCAGAGAGTGAACCTCTCCCTGATCTTCTGTCATCAGACCCAAAAGATGGTACAGTAGATGGAGTGATCTACTCAGACACCCTCTCTGGCCAACAGCAAGCTGATTGTAGGAGAGTCCTACAACAGTTTCCTGAACTCTTCTCCTTAACCCCTGGTCAGACACACCTGTGTACCCATGATGTGGACACAGGAGACAGCATGCCTGTCAAGAACAAAATCTTTAGACAGTCTGACCATGTTAAGGAAAGCATCAAGGTGGAAGTCCACAAGATGCTGGAATTGGGAGTGATTGAGCGCTCTGACAGCCCCTGGGCTAGCCCAGTGGTCTTAGTCCCCAAACCTCACACCAAAGATGGAAAGAAAGAGATGAGGTTTTGTGTGGACTACAGAGGGCTCAATTCTGTCACCAAGACAGATGCTCATCCAATTCCAAGAGCTGATGAGCTCATAGATAAATTAGGTGCTGCCAAATTCTTAAGTACCTTTGACTTGACAGCAGGGTACTGGCAAATAAAAATGGCACCTGGAGCAAAAGAGAAAACAGCATTCTCCACACCTGATGGGCATTATCAGTTTACTGTTATGCCCTTTGGTTTAAAGAATGCCCCTGCCACCTTCCAAAGGTTGGTGAATCAAGTCCTTGCTGGCTTGGAGTCCTTTAGCACAGCTTATCTTGATGATATTGCTGTCTTTAGCTCCACCTGGCAGGATCACCTGGTCCACCTGAAGAAGGTTTTGAAGGCTCTGCAATCTGCAGGCCTCTCTATCAAGGCATCCAAATGCCAGATAGGGCAGGGAACTGTGGTTTACTTGGGCCACCTTGTAGGTGGAGGCCAAGTTCAGCCACTCCAACCCAAGATCCAGACTATTCTGGACTGGGTAGCTCCAAAAACCCAGACTCAAGTCAGGGCATTCCTTGGCTTGACTGGGTATTACAGGAGGTTTGTGAAGGGATATGGATCCATTGTGACAGCCCTCACTGAACTCACCTCCAAGAAAATGCCCAAGAAAGTGAACTGGACTGTGGAATGCCAACAGGCCTTTGACACCCTGAAACAAGCAATGTGCTCAGCACCAGTTCTAAAAGCTCCAGATTATTCTAAGCAGTTCATTGTGCAGACTGATGCCTCTGAACATGGGATAGGGGCAGTTTTGTCCCAAACAAATGATGATGGCCTTGACCAGCCTGTTGCTTTCATTAGCAGGAGGTTACTCCCCAGGGAGCAGCGTTGGAGTGCCATTGAGAGGGAGGCCTTTGCTGTGGTTTGGTCCCTGAAGAAGCTGAGACCATACCTCTTTGGGACTCACTTCCTAGTTCAAACTGACCACAGACCTCTCAAATGGCTGATGCAAATGAAAGGTGAAAATCCTAAACTGTTGAGGTGGTCCATCTCCCTACAGGGAATGGACTTTATAGTGGAACACAGACCTGGGACTGCCCATGCCAATGCAGATGGCCTTTCCAGGTTCTTCCACTTAGAAAATGAAGACTCTCTTGGGAAAGGTTAGTCTCATCCTCTTTCGTTTGGGGGGGGGGTTGTGTAAGGAAATGCCTCCTTGGCATGGTTGCCCCCTGACTTTTTGCCTTTGCTGATGCTATGTTTACAATTGAAAGTGTGCTGAGGCCTGCTAACCAGGCCCCAGCACCAGTGTTCTTTCCCTAACCTGTACTTTTGTATCCACAATTGGCAGACCCTGGCATCCAGATAAGTCCCTTGTAACTGGTACTTCTAGTACCAAGGGCCCTGATGCCAAGGAAGGTCTCTAAGGGCTGCAGCATGTCTTATGCCACCCTGGAGACCTCTCACTCAGCACAGACACACTGCTTGCCAGCTTGTGTGTGCTAGTGAGGACAAAACGAGTAAGTCGACATGGCACTCCCCTCAGGGTGCCATGCCAGCCTCTCACTGCCTATGCAGTATAGATAAGCCACCCCTCTAGCAGGCCTTACAGCCCTAAGGCAGGGTGCACTATACCATAGGTGAGGGTACCAGTGCATGAGCATGGTACCCCTACAGTGTCTAAACAAAACCTTAGACATTGTAAGTGCAGGGTAGCCATAAGAGTATATGGTCTGGGAGTCTGTCAAACACGAACTCCACAGCACCATAATGGCTACACTGAAAACTGGGAAGTTTGGTATCAAACTTCTCAGCACAATAAATGCACACTGATGCCAGTGTACATTTTATTGTAAAATACACCACAGAGGGCACCTTAGAGGTGCCCCCTGAAACTTAACCGACTGTCTGTGTAGGCTGACTAGTTCCAGCAGCCTGCCACACCAGAGACATGTTGCTGGCCCCATGGGGAGAGTGCCTTTGTCACTCTGAGGCCAGTAACAAAGCCTGCACTGGGTGGAGATGCTAACACCTCCCCCAGGCAGGAGCTGTGACACCTGGCGGTGAGCCTCAAAGGCTCACCCCTTTGTCACAGCCCAGCAGGGCACTCCAGCTTAGTGGAGTTGCCCGCCCCCTCCGGCCACGGCCCCCACTTTTGGCGGCAAGGCTGGAGGGAACAAAGAAAGCAACAAGGAGGAGTCACTGGCCAGTCAGGACAGCCCCTAAGGTGTCCTGAGCTGAAGTGACTCTAACTTTTAGAAATCCTCCATCTTGCAGATGGAGGATTCCCCCAATAGGGTTAGGATTGTGACCCCCTCCCCTTGGGAGGAGGCACAAAGAGGGTGTACCCACCCTCAGGGCTAGTAGCCATTGGCTACTAACCCCCCAGACCTAAACACGCCCTTAAATTTAGTATTTAAGGGCTACCCTGAACCCTAGAAAATTAGATTCCTGCAACTACAAGAAGAAGGACTGCCTAGCTGAAAACCCCTGCAGAGGAAGACGACAACTGCCTTGGCTCCAGAAACTCACCGGCCTGTCTCCTGCCTTCCAAAGATCCTGCTCCAGCGACGCCTTCCAAAGGGACCAGCGACCTCGACATCCTCTGAGGACTGCCCCTGCTTCGAAAAGACAAGAAACTCCCGAGGACAGCGGACCTGCTCCAAGAAAAGCTGCAACTTTGTTTCCAGCAGCTTTAAAGAACCCTGCAAGCTCCCCGCAAGAAGCGTGAGACTTGCAACACTGCACCCGGCGACCCCGACTCGGCTGGTGGCGATCCAACACCTCAGGAGGGACCCCAGGACTACTCTAAGACTGTGAGTACAAAAACCTGTCCCCCCTGAGCCCCCACAGCGCCGCCTGCAGAGGGAAATCCCGAGGCTTCCCCTGACCGCGACTCTTTGAATCCTAAGTCCCGACACCTGGGAGAGACCCTGCACCCGCAGCCCCCAGGACCTGAAGGACCGGACTTTCACTGGAGAAGTGACCCCCAGGAGTCCCTCTCCCTTGCCCAAGTGGAGGTTTCCCCGAGGAACCCCCCCCTTGCCTGCCTGCAGCGCTGAAGAGATCCCGAGATCTCTCATAGACTAACATTGCGAACCCGACGCTTGTTTCTACACTGCACCCGGCCGCCCCCGCGCCGCTGAGGGTGAAATTTCTGTGTGGGCTTGTGTCCCCCCCGGTGCCCTACAAAACCCCCCTGGTCTGCCCTCCGAAGACGCGGGTACTTACCTGCAAGCAGACCGGAACCGGGGCACCCCCTTCTCTCCATTCTAGCCTATGTGTTTTGGGCACCACTTTGAACTCTGCACCTGACCGGCCCTGAGCTGCTGGTGTGGTGACTTTGGGGTTGCTCTGAACCCCCAACGGTGGGCTACCTTGGACCAAGAACTAAGCCCTGTAAGTGTCTTACTTACCTGGTTAACCTAACAAATACTTACCTCCCCTAGGAACTGTGAAAATTGCACTAAGTGTCCACTTTTAAAACAGCTATTTGTGAATAACTTGAAAAGTATACATGCAATTTTGATGATTTGAAGTTCCTAAAGTACTTACCTGCAATACCTTTCGAATGAGATATTACATGTAGAATTTGAACCTGTGGTTCTTAAAATAAACTAAGAAAAGATATTTTTCTATACAAAAACCTATTGGCTGGATTTGTCTCTGAGTGTGTGTACCTCATTTATTGTCTATGTGTATGTACAACAAATGCTTAACACTACTCCTTGGATAAGCCTACTGCTCGACCACACTACCACAAAATAGAGCATTAGTATTATCTATTTTTACCACTATTTTACCTCTAAGGGGAACCCTTGGACTCTGTGCATGCTATTCCTTACTTTGAAATAGCACATACAGAGCCAACTTCCTACAGGAGCCATATACTGATTTAAGTGTATTTTTGTGGAGAACTGTTTTAAATGTGTCTCATTCAATGCAAGCTGGCGTACTTTCATTGACTTCAAAATATGAGCTAATGTGGTCTTACATGGTAGCAAGTGCATCCTGTATCGGTGGGCGAGAGTGATCTAAGTTAAGGTCGGAGACGCAATTAAAGCCTCCACCCCAGTAACAAGGGGGCAGAACATTGTGTAACAGTTAATCTGTAAGCAGTGGCATTTGGGGCATAGAGCGAGATGAAGGTTGTAGGGCGTCCATCCAATTCGCCCTCTAGGACGGTATATCGCCTCTTGGGGTCAGTCTTAGTGTGTGTGACCTCTAGTGGCACCCCAGAGTATAGGGAGTGCCTGGTCCCCACCAATTCAGGTTGGGATCTAACACACAATTGAGGTTGCCTAGACACAGTGGTGGCAGGTCAAGGTCTTGCGTCAACAGTTCTTGCAATGTCAATTTTGTGTCTTTTCAGGAAGGAAAATATTGTGTAGCGTTTTGTAAATGTGCCAAAACCCTTAACATTCTAGGTTAAACTCAGTAATCACTCCTCCCCGTAGTCAAGATGTGTGTTGACACTCGTAGCACTTCCATCTGTTTTGCCTCCTTCTTCATGAACTGCTGATCAACAGTACATTTTAAACCATAAAACCATAAAACCAACCCCACCCATGGGCAAGAATAGATTAACCATAAAGCTACTAATGCCCACCCAATGCGTGTGCCAGAACGTGCACCGCTACCCAGCCAGTCCAAAGGGGACTGGCTTTTCTCTTCCAACCAGCAAACAAACAAAGCTCCTAGCCAGCCTTCATACATTGCATGTGTCATATCTCCCAAGTAAATCAGATCTGCCCTTCCACCGCTGCCTGAAGTGACATGGCTGCAAGCTTCATAATGCCATCTTCTCTTATTGAAACTGTCTGTGAACCCAGGGGAGAAACCTTTGGATTTCCTCTGCTCGTCAATGAACGTCCCCCCCCCCCCCCCCCCCAGGTCGGGCACCCCAGTTTTTTCTTTTGCTAACCCTGCCTTCCAGGGTCGCAGAGCCGTCTGAGCTCAAGCCACTCCCACACCTCTCCCCGATCATCAAAGAAGTGTGCTTTGTCCTGAAATTTTACTTTCAGCCTCTCTGGATACAACCGCCTGTACTGGATTTTCAATTAACTTAATTTTTGATTGATTCCTGTGAATGTTTTATGTTGTTCCAGAACCTGCGTCATATAGTCTGTGTTGATTGCTATTGAGTTATTGACAAAGCGGGGGACCGTCTGCTCCCGCCTTGCTCCAAGGATGCAGTCTCTGTCGAGATATTTAAGCAATTTAGCAATGATGTCCTGTAGGGAGTTGGCTCTGTATGCACTATTTCAAAGTAAGGAATAGTATGCACAGAGTCCAAGGGTTCCCCTTAGAGGTAAGATAGTGGCAAAAAGAGATACTAATGCTCTATTTTGTGGTAGTGCGGTCGAGCAGTAGGCTTATCAAAGGAGTAGTGTTAAGCATTTATTGTACACACACAAGCAATAAATGAGGAACACACACTCAGAGACAATTCCAGGCCAATAGGTTTTTGTATCGAAAAATATATTTTCTTAGTTTTATTTTAAGAACCACAGGTTCACATTTTACATGTAATACTTTAAATGAAAAGTATTGCAGGTAGGTATTTTAGGAACTTTGGATAATCACAATAGCATATATACTTTTCACATATAGCTATTTTAAAACTAGACACAGTGCAATTTTCACTGTTCCTAGGGGGAGTAAGAGTTTGTTACTTCTTGCAGGTAAGTAAACCACCTATGGGGTTCAAGTTTGGGTCCAAGGTAGCCCACTTTGGGGGTTCAGAGCAACCCCAAAGTTACCACACCAGCAGCTCAGGGCCGGTCAGGTGCAGAGTTCAAAGTGGTGCCCAAAACGCATAGGCTTCAATGGAGAAGGGGGTGCCCCGGTTCCAGTCTGCCAGCAGGTAAGTACCCGCGTCTTCGGAGGGCAGACCAGGGGGGTTTTGTAGGGCACGGGGGGGACACAAGTAAGCACAGAAAGTACACCCTCAGCAGCGCGGGGGCGGCCGGGTGCAGTGTGCAAACACGCGTTGGGTTTGTCGCTGAAATCAATGGGAGACCAAGGGGTCTCTTCAGCGATGCAGGCAAGGGGGGGGCTCCTCGGGGTAGCACCCACCTGGGCAAGGGAGAGGGCCTCCTGGGGGTCACTCCTGCACTGGAGTTCCGATCTTGGGGGCTGCGGGTGCAGAGTCTTTTCCAGGCATCGGGATCTGGGAAGCAGGCAGTCGCGGTCAGGGGGAGCCTCGGGATTCCCTCTGCAGGCGTCGCTGTGGGGGCTCAGGGGGGGCAACTCTGGCTACTCAGTCTCGTAGTCGCCAGGGAGTCCTCCCTGAAGTGTTGTTTCTCCACAAGTCGAGCCAGGGGCGTCGGGTGCAGAGTAGCAAGTCTCACGCTTCTGGCGGGAAACGCAGTTGTCTTGAAGTTGCTTCTTTGAAACAAAGTTGCAGTCTTGGGTGAACAGAGCTGCTGTCCTCTGGAGTTTCTTGGTCCTTCTAGAGCAGGGCAGTCCTCTGAGGATTCAGAGGTCGCTGGTCCTGGGGAAAGCGTCGCTGGAGCAGTGTCTTTAGAAGTGGGGAGACAGGTCGGTAGAGCTGGGGCCAAAGCAGTTGGTGTCTCCGTCTTCTCTGCAGGGTTTTTCAGCTTAGCAGTCCTCTTCTTCTTAGGTTGCAGGAATCTAGTTTCCTAGGTTCTGGGGAGCCCCTAAATACTGAATTTAGGGGTGTGTTTAGGTCTGGGAGGGCAGTAGCCAATGGCTACTGTCCTTGAGGGCGGCTACACCCTCTTTGTGCCTCCTTCCTGAGGGGAGGGGGGCACATCCCTAATCCTATTGGGGGAATCCTCCATCTGCAAGATGGAGGATTTCTAAAAGTCAGAGTCACCTCAGCTCAGGACACCTTATGGGCTGTCTTGACTGGCCAGTGACCCCTCCTTGTTTTTCTCATTATCTCTCCTGGACTTGCCGCCAAAAGTGGGG